>NW_026999206.1:1092500-1653115 GCF_035044405.1 Drosophila montana
CAGTTTTTCCAGCCAGTTTGAAGCGTATTTAGTTACAAGAAAGCCACAAGAAAAACCACTAAAAAACTAAAAACGAAAAAAAAAAAAAAAGAGAAACAAAATAAAAGCAAGAGAAACAAAAAACTGAACCACAAAATAAACGGACTATTTCATGTTTAAGTGCAGCATTCAAAATGATGAATTTCATGGGACTGGCTTGCGAAAAGTTTTGAGCTCAATCTAAAAACTTGAAACAAGTTTGTCAAAGTGCACGAGCACTTCGAGCTCTTTTGTCGTGTTCCCAAAAACATCTGAAGTGCGCAAAACTTTTTCAAATTAACCCAAAAGAGATTTACGATGCCAACTGAAAATTGTGTTAGATAAAAGCAGCTGTGCTTTGCACTACTTTCAAGAGGTCAAATGCAAATCGAAGCGAAATTGAAGAAGACTTCGTGAGGGACGGACATCTATAGAAAACAGCTGACAACAAGTTCAGGTTGATCAAATTATGATGAAAGAAAAATTGAATACATTTCCCAGTTTTAAATGCTTTAAATTATTTAGAAAAAAAAAAATAAATTTGTAGAAAGCATTTTAGAATACAACTTCAGAGGTTTGCAGTTATTCTTAAGCATACAAACCGAGGGCGAAATGCTGGCGAAAGCGTTTTTAAACACAACCCAAAAACATGAAAGCCAGACAAGCGACCATTTAAATGCAACACACAGTTGCCCAGTTAATTGAATTTAATGCTGCACAGACACACACACACACACACACACAGGCATCAGAGTAAACATACATAAGCACACACTCACACACCCGCACACACACACACACTGCAAGCAAAAATATATAAAAAAACATCGTCTTAGGCGCTTACCTGGCGCAGGCATTTTTGTGTATAATTTAAAATTTTGTTTGCGCTTGAGCTTAGGCCCGGCCCAGCAGCTGCCCCAAAAGGCAGGAAGAGCTGAAGACGAATCCCGGCCCGAGATCCACCCTCTCCCTGGCAGTAAGACAGGCAGGGAACCAGCTAAAATATTTCTATCAAATTTCAATTTGTTGAAATTTGTTTTTTACAATTTCGTAAAGGGGCGGCCAAAGAGACATAGCCAGTGACAGCCATATACAGGCAAACAGAGACAGATAAAGAGAGAGACACGTAGCGAGATGGAGAGAGAGAGAGGGGCAGCGAGGGAGGGTGGCTGGGCTTAGAAAACTGTGAGTCGAAAGCTGCCTGCCACATAATTAAGCTACGTTCCAAAAACTTGAGCGAAAGCCCACAAAAGCCAAGCAAGCGCACGGCGGCTGTAATTAGAAATCCCCCTTAAAAATGTGAAAGATACCAAAAACGAAATACGCAATTCGTAGAAAAGGAACCAAAAAAGTACAGGGTATGGAGTTGGAGTAAGGAGTATGGCATATATACAATATACAATATGGAATATGGAATATGAAGTAGGCTGTAGACAAATCTCCAAGATTTGCCCGGAGATGCTCGTCAAAAAGTAATGCAAAGCTTAAATAAAAATATAAAAATAATTTTTTATGAATAATTAATTACCTAGGGACTTGTGGGTGTGTGTGTGCGTAAGTGCGTGTGTGAGTGGGTGTGTTGCCTAGCTAGAATGGCATTTAAAAGTGCGCCAAGGGGTTGGCCAGGCTTCAAGCAGGGCCTGTTGTGGACCAAAGTTGTTTGGCTGTGGCCAAACATTTGCCAGCGCATGGACAAGTGCGGGTTATGCGATACTAATTAGCGGACGGTCGGACAGACATTCCGCACGAGATGGTGAGCCGTAGAATCCACGCAGATAGCATCTGACGTGCGGAAAAGTTATGGCGCGCTGCGGCAGCACTTAAGCCGCATTAAATGCGGATTTTGTTTACATTTTTACTCATTACTTTGACGCCAGCAGCGAGCCAGCAGCAACAACAACAACAACAATGACATTGCCACAAATCCAGCTAATTTGTTTGTGTTCACATTGCGTGCCCTACACCGCCACGCCTCTCCAGCTGGGTCTCCAGGTGTCTTCAATAATGGTCAGCGGCTATCTCTAGTTGCTCTGACAGTCGCCTTGTGAGAGTGCCACTCAGACGCACGTCCACACCGCTGCTCACACAAATAGACACACAACACACTAATTAAGCATAAATATTTTCGTCGAGCTTTGGCCACAAGCCACATTTTGGTTGGGCAAAAACCATGCTCCAAACTAGCTGAAATCGATAGTTTTACAAACTTACGAGTTCTCAGCATATTTGAAAGTAACCACAAAAGTTTCAGAGAACAAATTTCCACGCATATTCCGAACGTTCGATTCGATTGAAGAATGTTAAGCTAAAGCAATGTCTAAAGTGAACGTCTATTAAATGCAAATGGATTATTATTTCCAGAAGTTGCAACAAGTCTTTAAATGAAAATGAATGAAATGAAAATATAATTCCGACTGTTACCAGTCGACACACTTTTTCTATCTTATAAAGATTTATAAAGACATACATATGTTATTCTGTGCTGCATCTATTTAATTGGCCTGCATTGTGCTTGGACAGGCACTTACATTCAATTCTGCGACTACATATGCCAGGTCCACAGTCCAGTGTCCAGGAAAGTGAGGGTTGGCACGGGGGGCAGCATTGAATTTCCGCTTGTGTTAATACAATTTTCTGTTACTTTGCTTGCCTGTGCTTCGCTTCCTGTGACTGTTGATACCCTGTACTTGGCCAGCGTGCGGCATATGGGCGGCTTGTTAGCCTACAAAGTAAACGTGTATAATTCTTGCAACTTGTTTTTATTGGTCACCTGCTATAGGGTATCAACTAGTCATAGGTCGTGCTCGCTTTGCTTTTTAGCTGCCTGAATGCTGGTGAAGCTGCGACCTGGGACGTGGACAGCTGGAAGCCTGTCGTCGAAATATGTTTTGTCCACATGGTAACAAGGCACACACACACACACAGCCACACATACACTTAAACACACACACACACACACACACACGCAGTGGGGCACTAATTGCATCGTTAGCGAATTTCAAACTGGCCTCAAAGTCGTCCTGTTTATCCTTGTGTATCCTGTGCGCTTTCGGCTGCTTATGCGAAGCATTCATTTGCCACGCCCGCATGCACCTTCTTATTTATTCATGAGCTGTGAGAGCCACAGCCCACTTTTTATACCCTTGTAGAGGGTGCTATAATCATGTCGTGAGGTGTGCAACACACTAAAGGCGACATTCTCAACCTTATCGCGTATATATACTTATATTCTGGATTAGTGTCAACAGTCGAGTCGATATATGTTCGTCTGTCTCTTAGCCCTAAAGCATTGCATAGGCCCATCTTTCTGTTGCAGGCAGTACATATGTCGATCCGGCCGGATCGGACCACTATATCATATAGCTGCCATAGGAAATATAAATCAAAAAGTAGGGTATTGTTTGGCAAATTATTCTGTTTTCATCAAACTCAGCCTTTACAAGCTTTACTATTCTCACATATCAGGAAACCCGTAAGATAAATGCCCGCAAGTGTATTAAATCTTCGACGTGCCGAACATAGTTGTTCTTTCTTTTTATTGATTGCCGTTGCTCAAAGTTATGTTTGCTCTCGAGCCAGCTGCGTCTCACACACACACACACACACACACACACACACACACACACACATCGATTTCTTAAAGCCTTAAAGCCCAGTTGATTTTTTACACTCGTTGACAATCATTTTGCAATAGTAAAGTTCTCAAGTCCTTAATAAATGCTATTCACAGTATTTGAAGTTTCATAACTTTTGCTCTATGAATTGGAATTTTTGCCAAGTTTTAATTTTATGGAATTTAATTTTACTCCCATTTCCGGCTGAATGACACATTCATGTTTTTGAATCTGCTTTTCCATCAATATTATTATAATTTTTAGTCATTATTTAGTGGAAGGTTTATGAGTCCTGTCCTGGAACCTGATAGCTTCTGACAATGGTTGCTGCTGTCGTTTCTGTTGTTGCAGCTGTTGTTCTTACAGTTGTTATTGTTGTTGTTGTTTTTGTTGCTGTTGCTGTTGCTGTCGCTGTTGTTACTGTGTCCACATTAACCGCATTGCTTTGCGGCCCCGTTTGCCTCTCGTTTCGTCCTGTCGCGCCTGACAGCATCTAACTTTATTAGCTCGTTGCTGTCGGCGTTGAGTGCTGCCTCCGCCTACGTCCCACACTACTGCACACCCCTCTTCCGCTTCCGCTTGCCATGCCATGCCACATTCTCAATTTCTCCGTTGCCTTTGTCTCTATCTCTGTCTCTGCCTTAGCCTCAGCCAGTGGCTCGCTGTCTCTGTCTCTGTCTCTATCTCCAGCCAGGCAACAGGCGAAAAATGCGGCGTTAAATATGCCAAGCGCCATTGCGGCAAAATGTTCAATTTCCAAGTAGCGTCAAAAATGTTAGACCACAACGAAAACAGCACGAACAATGGGGCGTGGCTGGCGGACAGAGGCTGAATGAAAAGAGACAGGCAGCAGGAAGCAGGAGGCAGGCGGCAGGCGGCAGGCGGCAGGCAGACAGGACTCTTCATAGGCATAGTTTAGAGCAACTTGTCTTTAAACTCAACATTAAAGTAACCACCAAAGTGGCCCATACAAAATTGTGATGTTCAGCCCCAGAAATCCATAAGCAATGCGGCTGCTGCTGCGGTCGTGGCTGTGGCTGTCCACTGAATGTGTGTGTGCGTGTGTCATCTGCAGTGTGTGTCTATATGTATGAAGAAGCCTGCTCTGATTGACTGACTAACTGATTGACTGACTAACTGACTGACTGACTGACTGACTGACTGACCGAGATTTTTACAGCAGTTTCGCTTCGAGTTAAAAGTGTGCAGCCATTGAGTTGGGAAAGGGATTCTATGAAAACCATTCAACTTTAAATGACCATAGCTCGGTTAAGTAGACTCCGCAGATATGCCTTTCGAATACGCAACACTCTTCAAAATATATTGAAAACAAAGATATTTAAAAAAAAAAATGTTTAGCAAAAGTACTTAGTTAATATAAGTAGCATAGCTAGTGATATTGTTGAAATTAATTGAAAATTGTTCCATGCATCTGAGATATTCCAAAAAATCGAGCACCTTTTTTGATATTGGAATCGATTTTTGGTAAAAAATGTAATGTAATGCTTGCCGTTTTCTTTTTTTTAAATTTGGTTTAAGCTAAGAGCCAGATGTAGCAGAATAAACACACATAACAACAAAGATATACATACATACATCACTCATAACATACATACATCACTCCATATAACATTGACAGTCACATAACATTGACATTAACATAAACATTAACATTAGCATATGCTGTAACATTATTGAGCATGAGAGTTACATTGAGAGCTGAAAGAAGAAGAGAAGCGGAAGAGAGTAGAGAGTGCAGTTCTGTGTCGCGTGTCGAAAAATAAAAACTAAAACAACTCAACCCTACTTATATCAAGGAAAGTTGTAAGTTTCTTTAGAAATCGAATGAAACAATTCCAAAAATATGTGATAAGGCGAAAAGTTTTAAAGAATAAAAGGAAAGTTTGCAAGGAATCGATTATATTTGTTTTTCCTTTCCCTAAGTTTACTGTGCTTTTACTACTTAGCGTTTTCCTCGATCGACTTAAAGACAAGTTTACATTAATAATCTGCGTATATCCAACACTCTGGCTCTAGTTTATATAGAGCCCCAGTTCATATAGCTGAGCTTATGAATTGGCGCTCTTATTTATGCAGCATTGGCTTTATTCATTCCCACACTCTTAATAACTTTTGTATTTATATTTAAATATTTAATAATATTTCGATTATTTCGCCACATTAACGCCTCCGCCTCCGCCTCCGCCTCCGCCTCGGGCGCTCGATCCACAAGCTAACGAGCCCAGGAGGCGGGCAACAAGTGGCTGAAGTTAATAGCCTGAAAAGTGTCTTGCAAAAGACCAATTCTGGTGTCAATGGTGTCGCGGCCAAAGAAAGTCGTAACAAAAGGTGAATGGGCCAAATTAAAATTAAAATATATCTCCGCGTTTCCCAAAAGTTTTTCATTATGCTCTCTTGCAAGGGGTTGTAATGAGCGACAAGTTGCCAAGTCGCCAAGACGAATACACGAATACCCTCACGAAGTAAAATAAATTTAGTGAAAGGCTTACAAACGCCCTGCGCAAGCTAAAATGCCCGCTTGTAGGGCATGGAACAAATCAAACAAATTGTTTCAAGAAAAATCCGCTCATTAAACGTGCATTAATTGAAACAAAGTGATGCCCCGCCATACAAGAGGCCTTTTATTAAAGCCAAGAGACCAGGCCACGCCCTGCAGCTACCCCGGGCCCCACCCCACGAGTGCGGGGATTCGGCTGAGGCTGGGCCTGGGTCATTTGGTCTGGGTCTCGATTACATTCCATTCCGTCAAGCAAATAACAAAATATAAAATCAACATTGAGCGCTTGTAAAATGATAATTAAATGCCGACAAATTCCTCGGACTTGTCCGAAACGAATTGTACGAATTCCTGGCGAGCGCTGCACAAATAATTGTCCGTCATAAACATTGCAATCGCAATAACAAAATTACATAATTAAAGCAAAATTTATTGGCAAATAAAACAAGCAAAGCTTCTTATATTAAATGACAAACGAAAAAACGCACTCAACGAATTATTACTTAAAAACAAATCGAAATGGAATTGAATTCCTTTCAAAAAAATAAATTCAAATAATAAGAAAAACATATAATAAGCTTTTCATAAGTACAGCAACTGACATAAAGGTCATGAAAATTGTGTGGGTAAAGGTATTTTTTTAAATGAACAACTGAAAGCTGATAGAAACCAAGGACACAACAAAATTTGAGGGCAAAATGTTCTAGGAGGGGAAAGGCAAAACATTTCACAAGAGTTCCTAAATGCTCTCACAGGATTATAATAGTTGTTTTGTTTTAATCCCCTAATGCGTCTTCAAGTTTTTATGCAACTGATTTCTCAGCAATTCTGCTTATATTTTCTATGCAAATCGCCATCGATTATGGGATTATTAATTAGGTAACTAAAAAAACCAAGCATGCCCGGCTAATTAGCATAAAGTAGTTCCAGTAAGACCAACAAACAATTTTTTCTTACAGCTTTAAACATATTTCAATTCCACTCATGTTCTGCATATCCTTCCGATTGCTTATTAGCCGGCAAATATGTTGCAATTGTTAATTTATCGTCCTTAACAGCACATCCTTCTGTTTGGCAAATGAATATTATGCAGGCTAAAGCTAACTATCATAGTGTTTTTCTTAGAATTATCAAGACATCAGTCTATTGCCAACCGCATTGTTTTCTGATTGGCAGCAATAATTTTCTTCTAAGAATTCGATTAGTTCTGATTGGCAATTGGTAAGCTTATTAATGTGACAGCCCATTTAATAAATTGAATTAAATTTCCTTCAACGCCGAGGCCAAAGCATAGATATTTAATAACTTAATTGTTAGCTTTAATATTCAATGCATGCAGCAGCGATAAGAAGAAGAATACGCACAAGAAGAGGAGACGGCGTGCTGCAACATGCTGCAAATATAAAATCCAAAAGCAGATATTATTATAATGGATCATTTTGCTGTCGGAATCACGTTACAGGTGCCCGATAAACGATAAACTATATGCACATGCATAAATCAAAGCCGACCTCTATGCAGCCAGAATGCAGTCCGGCTAATAGGAGGACTGCAGACGGGGGCAATCCCTTGGTTCGACGGGCAGCATGTAAATCTTTAGTGAAGTTTACAACGCGCTACTGGACTGGACTTTAATTGTTGTTTATGTAAAATACCGAAAGGAGCTGCGTCTGGCAGCTGGTGAGAGGGGAAAAGGGAAAGGGAGAGGGAAGGGACGAAGGGCAGGACGCATGCATAATAATAATGCTAATGCAATAACAATAAACGGAAGCGGCAGCGCAAAGAACAACAGGCAAAAAGCAACAGGAAATGGCGCATGAAACGAATCAGTCGAAACGGAAGGAAATGCTTAAACGATATGAAAATCCTGCCGGCATATGCTGTAAATTTCCAGCTATTATTACTTGACGCCATTTCTGTTGCTATTGTCGTTTGAATACCCTAACAATATATTTGGGCCTATTAGCATTAGCTACTTGATGCTTGCAGTGCCATATTGCATAGCAGTAAATCAGGATAATCGAATTTTATTCAAGTGTTGCTTAACGCCCAAACGATAATTGGCTTTAAATGATATATACATATATTCTTTGTTTGTGTTTTTGATTTTTAGTGTTGTTTAACGCAAGAATATTGCTCGAGAAGTGCTTGAAATGAAATAACTCTTGTTTTTTAGTGTTGTTAAATGCCCAAAGGAAACAAGAATATTGCTCGTAAGAGTTTGAATTAGAATAATTCTTAGTTTTTGAATTTAACGTTGTTACAAGCCCTACCGGGAACAAGAATATTGCTTGATAAGTGTATTCAGGGATTGATTCGGGTGTTGGATAATGCACAATAAAACACAATGTATGATAGCTTTTAAGACTTAATCATGACTATAATACTATATAACTAACATAATGTGCAGGGAGCTTCAGTTCTTGAGCATAGAAAATATATAAGGAAAAACAGAAAGTGAGCTTCTAGTGTTGAGTAATTCTAATTAATAGAAAACTAAATATTCTAGAGCGTTGGGAAAAATGGAATAAAATAAAAATATTTATTCAAATTTGCTTTTAAGAGTAACCGAAATTCGTTGAATGCGACCTAACTACAAGCAGTTAAGCGAGTGGCTTCTGCTGTTGTTGTGTTTTTGTTATTGCAGCTGTACCGAGGTGAAGCTGTGGGGGTGAGTGAGGACATTGACAACGACAGGTTAATGCTTTTTTTCAGGCTCAGCCGCTGGCTGCTGCCACATTTCTGGCTGGCTCTGCCACCGCCGTTGTTGTTGTTGCTGTTGTTGTTGTTATTTCTTGGCAGTTTTTAATAACGGGCTGACAGGCAACTCGATGCGGCTGTTGCTGTTGCAGCATCAAATTTTATGGCCACACTTAAACAAACAATCGCACACACACACACACACACACCCAGACGCACACACACATTGAGTCAAGCGCTGGGCTTGTGTTTAATGTGCTCGACACGGCGGCAATTAATAAACAAGCTACTTGCAACGATGGGGCAGGTTTTTATGTGGCACATTCTGCCATAACGCTTTCACTTTTTATAGTTTACTCATAAACCAACTAGATAAATGAAAGCAGATGCGGAAAAGTGCGACAGCGAGAAAGAGGGCGAGAAAGAAAGAGCAAGTGTGCGCGCAAGCGAAAGCATTTGGCAAAACTTTTAAGGGGCGCGCACAAATGTATGCTATGAAATTGTTTCTGCGATGCTCTCATACCAGAATCGTAATTTATGTGTGGTAAAAAGTTGCTGCAAGTTGCGAAAGGACTTTACCAAAACTGAGACCATTTAATTGTCATCAACAAAATATATGAACATTTACGTGCAGCAATTCTGCAAACTTCTCAGAAACTAAGTCCAAAACAAAACATTTGCCAACGCTTCTGAAACTAAAATAATTCGCATTAAAATTTTAATTGCATAACATGCGCGCCTGCCACTCTCGAAGCCAGCATGTGTTGCCTGCAAATTGGACACGGCGGGCACAACATTAAAAATATATAATATTTTAATTTAAAGCATTTCAGCAGCAATTAGCTAGCTGGGTAGAGAATTCTTCAAACGAACTGTTCAGCCCCTTCTCGTTGCCTACCTTTGCAGAGGGTAGCATCCAGTTTGAAAACTATCGTCATTATACCTTTGCCAGAGTTCGTCTTGCAGTACATACGACCGGAACGGACTCTATCATATAGCTGCCATAGAAAAGATTGGCCGAACAATAATTTGTAATATGGAAGTGGTGTCTGGCTTTTGCGATACACAGCAATTAGTAGGGAATTAAAATGCAATTAATTAGAAAAACAAGTTTATTTCGAATAGCAAATTCGAATGCATCTAAAGTTTTCAGAAAATGTTTGCTGCTTATAATGAATTTACAATTTATAAAAGAGCAACAAGCAAAGCAAAAGCAAAGCACAAAACACGAAATTTTCCTTTTTACGGAGCCTAGGTCCAACCCTAATTCTGACTGGCTCGGAATATCAAACAAATAGATAGTTTCGATATCATATATTTTACTTTAACAAATTTCTCAGTTAAAGCTAAAATGTTTCCTGAGGTTACACAAAAAAAAAAAAAGGAATAAATGGATAATAGGATTTAATCGAATTAAACGGAGAGGCTTTGAGCGTGCTCCAAAAAGTAACTCAATACGCTTTATACTTTTGTTTATTTGCACGCAAGCTCAAACAGCTACAAATTGCTTAAACAGTTGCCGAAGTTCCATATTTGCCTGTTGCCAACTGTCGCCGATTCCATAAAATTTCGTTTTGAATATTAAACGACTTTTTATTAGAAGCCAAACACGCACACACGCACACACGCACACACACACGGAAGTGCTTTATTTGAAATGTTGTTGATGACCAGCAAAGTGCACGAGTCAGGCAAGGTTAGGAGGGGCAGGGGGTGGTGCAATTCAGAAGGGCAAAGGGGGGTATCTCTGATTCTGTTTGAAGTGGCATTCAAGTGCCCGTTGGCCCGTTAGCGGGCTTCAGCTTCATTCAAGTGGACGCCCCAAAAGCTGACAGCCAGAGTGGGACAGATAAATACAGAGAGATAAATTGAGACAGAGAGAGAGAGAGCGAGAGAGAGCGAGAGCGAGAGAGAGCGTGAGAGAGAAGTAAAGCTAAAGACAGAACACTGTCAAATGTCAGGCGAGCAAACAATGCTGGCTATGCGAATGCATTTTAATGGATGATGCCACCAACTTTTACTGCGCTAGCCCACCCGCTGCCCCTCCCCTCATGCCCACAAAGGTTGACTACTGTCAGCGATAGCCTGGGCAATGGGAGCACAGAACTTGGCTGGCAACAATTACAGTTTCGCGCAAAATGCACAACTTTCAGTTTTTGAAACGATATTCGCGGCGCCCCTCGGAACAAAAGCGCGTTAAAGAAAATGTTGCCAGCGGCGACAGCGACAGACAATGAGAAAATTCATATGGAAATGGAAGGACCCAGTACCAAGGACATGGAGCGTGGGCCGTGGGCCGTGGGCCGTGGGGTGTGGAGCGTGGGCCGTGGGCCGTGGAGCGTGGAGCGGACCAAAAGGACCAGAGCACGTTGCGATGTTGGACTCTGAGGCAGTAAAATGCTCTTTTTTGTTGGTATTTTACGAGCGCTTAAATTGCACGCATTGTAAATGCCAATGCACGTAAATACACACAAACGCACACACATACACATACACAGACAGACAGACAGACAGACAACAGTTAAAAGTGAAAACAAACGTAGCACAAAAAGAGGGGAATAAAAAGCAAAGAAAATAAATTCCATATTGCAAAATACTTGAATGCAGATTTTTGAAGAGCCTGCCCCACGCAGCTCGCAGAGAGGCCGCAAATCAGCGATTACTCAAGACTTTACGACCAAACGACATTTAATGCCGCATCCAAAGCGAACCCAAACAAACACAATATGAGCCCAAGGTCCCGCTTAAGGGCACTTTTCAATTTTCATATCAAGCAAACAGGGCGCAATTTGGGTGTCCTGTCAGACAGTTTAATACAAATAACTAAATTGATATTGTGACTAAGTTGGGCCTAGGCGAGTATTTATGTAATAGAAAGCAAATGAGGAATTTAATAAGAAATAGTCAAGCTAAATATATTTTTATATTTATTTCATGAGAAATACTTCAATATATATATAAAAGCCACGCTTTATCAAATGAATAAAGCTTGAGGGATATATGTAAGAGATGAAGCTTGTAATGCTGCAGCAGAATCTTAACTATACTATGCGACTTTATGAACATCTTGAGAGAGTTGAACTTTATTGCAAATTGGCTTGCTCTAGCCCTTACAGTCGCAAGGATCGGAGATCAGATAAACGCCAACGCGGTCGCGGTCGTCCTGGCTGAGCCTATCACAGGGAGGCGACCTTCCTACGAGTCGAATCATCTAAATAGCTCACAGTATCCTTCCCCTTCATTGTAAATATCCCATTACTGCAAATATCCCTCAATGTTAATATCATGTAAGCTACGTACTTGTAACAATACTCTCTTCACACTCATTCGCTTGGTAGAGATCAGAAGAAGAAGATTAGAAACATATTGAAAGCCTTCAAAGTCTCCCAGTTCCAAGAGGTGTTTCCTATCATATTTAACTCTAGCTCATCTCATCTAGAAGAAGCCACTTACAGAATCTACTCTCTGTAGCTTTTCTACTTTCAGACTTCAATGAGCTGCATATAGCTCTATATATAAGACTGTTTGCCCTGACTGACTGACTGACTGACTGAATTTTTTATTGTAATGTGGTGAAGGTTCACCTTAAGACGGGGCGGGGCTTTTGGTAATTCCAGTCGCAAGTATGGAAAAATCGCGCAAAACCTTTGTATGCAACTTTTTCCCCATTCGATACACTTTAAACATATTTCCAAATTAAAGTGCAGATCAAGATGGTACGGGTAGATTTCAATTTTCTACGGGCGTGTACTTGATGGCAACGCAATATCCAAAATTCGTATGACAAAATGTTCCTCGGGCAATAACCGCTAGTATATATATATGTATATATATATGTATCTATCAAATCTTAGAGAATATTATGTGCGTTTCCATGTCTTCAGTCTTAATAGTCGCTCACAAAAGCAGATAGATGTGGTGACGATTATTATTTCACATCGTCAGAGTGCATTTCATTTGTTAACCAATATTCGAAAGCCGCAAATTGCATGCAACTAGATTCAAGAGCAGCCACAAAGTAATTGAACCAAAATGTAGTCGAGATGTGTGTAGAGGCAAATGCGCACAGGAGACAAGATTCATTATGGTTATCTCAGAGCTACTTAGTTAAGCTGCTCACTTGCTAAAGGAGCTGTTAATGCTGTGCAACAACAGCAGGTCGGACCGCAAGCTGAACGACAACATCAACTGATTTTCCAGGTATTAAAAGCGGTTTTGGACATATGAACATGTCAACGCAAATGTGATGGCACGGACGCCAGCAAGGAGCTGCCCTGATGGACGGCAAAGGACACGCACTAGAGTTGAGCGACAGCTCGGACTCATATATTTTAATTATCATAATGATAATTACCTTTGCTCGGAGTGCGTCAGTCGGCTGCAAGGAGTCCTTCGAGCGCTTACCATTTGGTTCAGTTCCCAATTTTTCGTTGTTGCTGTTGCTGTTGTTGTTGATGGGCTTTGTGGGACCTGAGGGGGGGGCTAGCTAATTTGTGTGGCACATTGGGGCAGTCTATTTAATATTTGATCGCCTAACGACCGAGAGGGGAGCGGGCAGCGGGCAGCCCAAGTCATTTGCCTTTGATGTATCCTGCGCCTAATTGGATTGCAGCCTTATTAAGTATACGCAATGTTGCCGCAAGATTTTCAGCTTTATCTGCCAGTTGATTATTATTTATTTTGTATGGATGTCTACAGATACATATATATGTCTTTTTTTTTTTTTTTTTTTTTGAGCTCACTTTCACAGTTTGTCAGCTTGTCAGCTTGTCAGTTTGTCAGTTTGTCAGTGGGTCCGTTTATCAGTTTCAGCGTCTGTTGCCTATGCAAATGCTGTTTAAATAAGTTAGGGCAACGGCTCAGCAAAATAATTAAAATATGCTGGCAAAGGCAAACAACATTAGCAACAACAAACGAGGCAGCAAAAAACACGCAAAACAAATTGATAAATATGCAAATTTAATAGACTCCAGCGAGTATTTGCATAAATCTACACAGCGCAAAAATAAATAAATAAATTTGCAAACGCTGGTAAAGGCCCGAACAGCCACATGCCCCGCCATGCCCCGCCATGCCCCGCCACACGCACACTCCCCCAAGGCAGATAAAAAAACGAAATTGAACACAAAGTCATGGCTGTCAAAGACCAAAACAAAGAAAACAAAATGCGCTCGACCTGGCTTATGCCCTATATCATTATTTGGAGTTATTTAAGAAATGATTTTCAGCAAAAGCTGTATACAAATTCCAAGACTTTGTTCCTGAATATATGAAAAAAGAAAAAAATAGAAAAGATTCTCTAGGCAAAATTATTAAATAACTGCAGAATATTGTTAAACGCATTTTCCTTGAGATGCTTGTCTTCCAAATATTCTGCATATAATATAATATTTTTGAAAGCATTTAACTGGAGAAATTTGCCTTCAAGATAATCTCCTTGATATCTTATTATTTTTATATCATATATTCGGCATATAAAACCATAGTAATATATAGCTAAATTATTGAAAAAGTTCATCATATTTTTAAGCGCGTTTACTTCAAGAACTTTGCATTGAAAATAATCTGCTTCTAAGGTTATCCATTCCAAGAGTTACTGTATGGCCTTTACTATGAAATTATAAAATGATATTAATTGGAGAAATTTTGTCGCATGTACAAGCAAGCATATTTTGGCCAATTATTTATGACATTTATGATAAAATAAAGAAATCTTTTGAAATGACATATAATACTTAAAGCATGAATATGTTGAAGTAGATATTCTGTGTAGTTCGCATTTGGGAATGTGCTTCACTTTCAATATGCCTTGAATTCCACAAAGTATGAATAGTTCACTTATATTTATTTATCTTGTGAGAGTTTAAGTGTACTTGAATACCATCTTCTAATATACTATACAATCTACTTCCTATATGTTCGCAAACGCAAACTTTAAATTGTAGCAGACCAGAAGATTCTTTAAAAATAAATGAAAGAATATATTATTAATCCACATATTTATATTTTCGACTTGCTTAAGTTTTAGTGTGCAGATGAGGCCTTTCTTTAATCGACTTTATTTGAATGGGTTGCGTTAAGCGAGTGCTTACTGTAGCTGCACAGTTTACAGACTAACTTACAATATCCAACTGTGTTCATGGGCCGAACAACAATTTGGCCAAATTCCAGCAGAAAACACAAATTCTTGGCATGTTTCGTATATTTTAGTTGGTGATTTAAATTGATGTTAAGTGAAAGGCAATCGACTGTGGATGCATTTGGCGCACAAATCAGCTAAAAATACACACACACACACACATACGCATGCACATATTTGGCAGCTAGTAAAGCACTTTGTAGATATTGCGCATACGCCCCGTTAATCGTGCGCCCGCTTCACCACACACACAAGCACACACACACACACGCACACACCCCCGAATCATAGAACAACAAGATTTGTTTCTCTTCGGCTCAACTGCGCCGTTTATTTAACCACTCACAACCCCCGTCACCCCCTCTCCGGGCACACACACACACACCCGTGATCTATGCGTGTTTATTAACGTGCACATTATTTGTATACACGAGTGGCTTTTGCATATTAAAGACGCGTTCAGTGGGAGCCATAGAGCTTTCGAGTCATCCGATATCTTCTTGAGCAACGAAATTTGCGGCGCGTTTTTCATATCCATTCCAGTTGGTGGCCAGGGGCAACCGGGCGCCAGACGGGGCGCCGGATGTTGCAGCAACGTTGGCAACTTCAACGATTGTTTGGTGTTTAGTCAGTTGTGAAACGGCACAAGCCGCATTCAGCAGAATCTTTTGCCACAGTTGCTAATAAACCCATCAATGGTCATAGCGGTGGCAACGGGGGGCGAACGGCGGGCCAATGGGAAATGGAAATGGAAAACGGCATGTGGGGAAATGTAATAATGCTAGCTCGAGGCCCAATTGGGTCAGTTGTCCGTACAGCTGCAAAGCGTGTATTTGACGTGCTGCCCACGGGCCGACAAGAAAAAAAAAAAAGAAGAAGGAAACAAAGTCTGAAATGTGCAGGAAATGCCAACAGAACTTGCGCATACCCTGTCATTTGTCATTTGTCAGAGAGGGTAAGCACGAAGCCGAGAAAAACAACTTAGCCTAGGCCCTAGGCAAAACATATTTTCCACAAAATTATTAGTATTTGTTATTAAATACAAGTAAATGTAATGATATAATAAACAAGAAAAGATAATTTGAATTTCCATTGATTCAAATTGCCTTTAAGAGTAATTACAGGGTATACTTTAGCCACACACTACTCAAGCGTATATGTAGTACATGAGAAGCAGATGGTACTAAGAAACAGACATTTCTCTGGACTGCGAGTAGGCTTTTTGGGTTTTGCAATTCTTCACATTAAGCTCGAACTATGCGATGGCAAATGAAGTCTTGAGTTTCAATATGCAATTTTGGAAAAGTTTCCGAGTCTTTTTCAATAGCACTTGCGCACATATGATATGAAGCACATTTGCCTACCCGCAATCTGCGCCCTGAATCACCCCCAATGCAAGCCTTGATTTGGATGGGGGTAAACATGGGAAAACACTTAAATGCTCATTCGCACTTCAACGAGCAACGAGCAACGCGCTCGACAAGCTCTGGAAATGCCTGCACGCCGAGTGGCAAGCGCGTGGCATGCCCCAGCCCATTCTGGGATACCCTGTAAACATGTTTACGGTCTCAGATTTGAATTATAACGAGTTATTTAATTGAAAAAGAATTAAGGCTATATCTGAATATTTCATATTTCCCGATAGTTGCCGAGTTCCATTTGGACTGAACTATGGAGCATGAAAAACACAAATCAAAAATCAAAAATCAAATTAAGGGCCAAAAGAAACGCACGGGTTTAGTCTGAGGCTCGACTATTTGGATAATTTTCATATTGAAATTTGAAAATGGAATCAAAAATATCGTACACTTACGCAACTTGTTGATGCCCTACTTTTAGCTAGAGAAATTGTTGCTCCTTTTCTTTTTGTTTTTTTGTTTTGTTTTTGTAATTACAAGACATTTTTAGTGGAATGGCCTGTGGGTTGTGGTGGGGGGGGAAGGGTGGGGCAGCATAAACATAAATGAAACGAGAATTTGTTTAGTGGACACCTTTTGCTAGCCAAATGGCCCGCCATTGTTGCACTTGACGCACATTCTTGGCCATCAGCGACAGCGAGGCGACCGTGAGTACACCAAGGACAACAAACATGTTGCGCCTGCTCAAAAGCCAGTCGAAGATCGATCTTTTTTTGGCTGGCGCTGCGTGCATATGGTCTGGCTGCTTTGCCACCTCCAGTTGCCATTCCTCTTGATCCAGTTGCTCCTCCTCCTCCTCCTCCTCCTCCCCCTCCTCCAGTTGCTGCTGCTGCTGCCGCGGCTGATGGTGCTGCTGTTGCTGATGGTGTATCTGTTGCTGTTGGTTCATTTCGAGTTCCAGTTGCTGCTGCAGCAGCTGATTCTGCTGTATCTTCTTCCACTGGCGCCGCCGTATGCCCTGCATCTTTTGCGTATAGTTCATGCTGTAGATGAGCAGATAGCGCACCTGCAGCAGCTGGGGCAGCTCTGGGGACGCCTGGCGACGCAGCTGGCAGACGGCGACGCTGCGCAGCAGAGTGCCGCATATGGAATAGCCCCAGCCGGGACACCATTCGGCCATGCTGCATGCCTGCTCCAGATCGTCGTAAAACTCTAGCTCCGAGCTGCCGATATCATATGTGCCGGCGGCAATGAGCGCATAGAGCTCCTCCATGTCGCCGCAAAAGTAAACACAATTGGTCACGTCCAGTGGCTCGACCGGCTCCGCATCCTGATTGCGCTGCTGTACTCGAAATACCAGATGTGGCCGTGGCTCTGGCTTCTGCTCCAGCTGGCGCCACAGCAGCGGCTGATCGTTGCGCTGCAGCTGACGCAACTGCGGCGTGCCGCTCTGTATGAGCAGCCAGTGGAGCAGCTCGACCTGCTCCGGCGGCAGCACATTCTGCAGCAGACGGCGCTGAAAACTGGCCAGCTCCGACATGGTGCCGGCCACATAGCTCAGCGAATTGATGTTGAAGCCGGCGGGCGTGCAATACGCTGGCGGATACGGCACCAGCAGCTGCTCGTAGCGATAGCTCTGTATGGCCATGCCGAATAGCACCCATTTGGCATCGACGCCCAGCAGATCCTTGTCCAGCTCGGCGCGCAGCTCGTCTATGACTCGCAAGCGCCTCGATTCGTTCATCACATGGATCAGCATTGGGTCCATGTGGCTGCGGGGCACACAGACGCAGATGCGTCCACGTCGGCCGCAGCTGCAGTTCCTCCATTCATATTGCCGTCCACGTTCCATCTCCCACTCGCTCTCTCTCTCTCTCTCTCACTCTTTCTCTCTCTCTCTCTCTCTCTCTCTCTCTCTTCCTCTCTATCTCTGTCTCTATCTCGCTGTCGCCAACACTCTGTCAGCGACTTCGGGCAATTTAATTAATTTCTTTCAAATATTTAAATATATTTTCTATTTGCTTTTGATATGTTTCTTAGCCGCCTTCGGAAACTCTTTGAAAAGCGAAGCAAAATTTTGAAAATGTGTTTTTTGTGCGTTTTCCTATTTGTATTATTCAAAAGTAATATTGGAGTCGACTGTGCTCTATGAAAAGTACTGATTGGGTATCGGATACACGCTGCATATCACCGACAACTTGTCCCGGGACAATGCGTGAATATAATTTGGAAAAATTAATTAACATTGATATTATAATACAATAAATATAATAATATTCTCCCAAGTTATTCGGCTGTATTGGCTTAGTGTTGTCAATGTAAAAGCTGAAAATTTACTGAATCGCCTCCAAAGCTGTCGACCTGAAATCATCCCAAAAACTGATGCGAAATCAAAAGGCTACTTTGCCAGTGCAAAGTAAACATCAAACATCAAAATTCCTCTTCATTGTATCTATTATAACTATTGTTATTAGTATTTCTCATTTGAATGAATGCACGCCATGAAAACATTCGTGACTTCCATCTTGAGCAGCTTTGAAAAGTTAGGTGTGTTGTGCCCAGGACAAAGCACCTATGTCAACCCTTACGCTGGGCAGTTTTTAACAATTTATAAGCCATTTGGAGATCTTCGGCCATGTGAAAAAGCAGCTAATGTGCGACAATAGAAACAACATTGAATCAATTTAAGTCGATTTAAAGCTCTATTTAACTCGAAGAAAATAGGAAAACATGCCCAAATCGATTAGCCTAATAGAAAGAAGGGGCATTCCCGCCCAAGTTTCGATCAGATGGAATGCTCTTTTAATACTAAATGGACTCCTATTTATATATATATACATGTGCGTGTATATATATGTTGGCGAAGCCAATTCTTAGCTTTTTACAGTTAATTTTCTAGACGCTTGGGCGTTCTTCAATTACGAAAGTTTAGCCAACAAAACTTGGCCAAGTTAATAACATTTATCGCTCTTCATAAAACATGTGTGTGCGTGTGCGCGTGTGTGTGTGTGTGTGTGAGTGCCGCTCTGTGTTTGTCCTTTTGGGCCAGGCTAAAAGTTATTGCAACAAGTTTAACCTCTTTCTTGCGCACTGCCAAGTGTTTCGCCTGCCGTATCCGGTTTCCGCATGGGATCTATTGCTTGGCCACCGCCTCCCTCTTGCCCACCTTGTATAACTTGTAGCCAAACAAATTGTGCCGCACACACACATGCACAGATATAATAGTTGAGCAATTCCTTTTAAGTTCCTTTGCGCTTGCCGCCACTTGCCAAATTCTCGTGTGGATTCGCCCCGCTGGCAGCTCGTGGCCTTCTGCTGCCCTGTTGCATTCGGCTAATTGATGGCTGACGTTTAAGTTTTTCATATTCGTTATCGTTTATTTATTTGTATACCCTGAACCCATTGAATGATGGGTAAAATGGTTGATCAGCATCAACAGCCGAGTCTATCTGACCATGGTTATCTAGAGACTTGAGAGCTTAAGCTGAACTCCTTCTATTGCCCGCACAGTTTTAGCTCATGACAACTTTACTGATAACTATCGATAAAAGTCGCTATCGAAAACCTGCAAGACGGAGTGTAGCGGCAGCTCTGCGCAGGGTATTTCCTAGTCGGACAATTCGGATGGGGGGGGTTTCCGACATTACTCGACAATTTTCTTAAGCAAATTTCCGCTTTGGATTTCCTGTCAGCGTCCCGTCAACGTCCATTGGCAAATCCGTCGACCATTCCGTCGGCCCGGCATAAATTATGCCCGACAGCCATCAAGTGGGCGTTGGCACGCCCCCTTTGCCAGTCTTTTGTTTGATCAGTGGAGCAGGGCAAACAAAAAAAAAATGAGAAATAATATGCATAAACATACTGAAAGCTGTCAGTAGCTGAAATGGGATAGGAACTGGTCGTTGGATGTCGGTGCCGGCAGCTCAAGAGTCGAGGGGGGGGGGGGGGGGGGGTCAGGTGGGAGAACTGTGATTGGGAGAGGTGAGAGAGAGCTGAGAGCTGACCAAGCAAAAACCTTGACATGAAACATCAAAGTAGCATTTGCCAAGTCTGTCCCACAGCTTTGCCTTAAGCATATCAAATAAAGCCACGCCCCCGACCCTCGCCGAGCCACGCCTCCGCAGCTGGGTGGCCCACACAATATGGTTAACTGGCGGGGGAGGGGGTGGCGCAACCGAAACTAAAGCAAACACAACTTTGCCATATGCTTTGCAATTTCGATGGCAATCAATCGATTTTCGGTATCGAACTCACACTTCTCTACACATTTTCTTCTTCCTGTTACACGCATTTGCACAAAGCCATGATACTTTGTTTTTTACACCTTTCTCTATCAATGGGTGTGCTGGATATTGTCATAAGGGATCGGAGATAGAGAACGGAAAAGTGGGCGTTCCTTGCAAAGATTTGCTATTCAGAAAAACTTCTGACATGGAAGCACTATTAAAAGTCGTTGCTTGGAAATTGGTCGAAAAAACTGTGAAAAGGGGAACGAAATGATTTTTTTTTTTTTTTTGAGGATTACAAGAAGCGATAAACAAGAAAATTGCCGTGTCTCGGTGTCTCAACAATTGAAGAAAGTTCCTTGCAGTCATAATGCTCGACTTAACAGAGCTAATAGAAGCTCAGCTCCGGATAACTGCAACTCGATTGATAATAGGTATACAAGCTAGTATTCCGACTAACCAAGGACTTATTTATTCACATCGGAATCCGTTTCTTTCGTCGTTTAGTTTTTGAGCTTGAAGCCGAATATAAACTGATTCAACTTTAGTCTTTGCAACTTGAGACCTTCATTTGCTCGAACAAATAGTGCAAAACTTCTCTTCAAATGAACTCAAGGCCGATTGAAAAACAAGGAAGTCAATCAGTCAATCACTCAGTCAGTCAGTCAGTCAGTCCGTCAGTCCGTCAGTCCGTCAGTCCGTCAGTCAGTCAGTCCGTCAGTCCGTCAGTCAGTCAGTCAGTCCGTCAGTCGGTCAGTCAGTCAGTCAGTCCGTCAGTCAGTCAGTCAATCAGTTATACAGGGCGTGACAAGCTAAGCAAATAATCTTGTTGATCAATCAAATGGCCAGAAACTGGCTCGAGGCTCAACTTCAATCAAAGTGATGTACGCGAGCTAAGGTCGAGCAACGCGACCGAAGCGAAGCTGCCTAATTGAGCTGCCAGAAACGCAGACATTGACTGTCGGCTTGGCCCAGGTAACAGGCCGTGAGTGGGCGGGCAGCCATCTGAACTAATTTGATTGAGCAAACAATTGAAATTTATTTGATGTGGTGTTGATACGGCATAAACAATGTGATTGATGCTTCAGCCAGCAGGGAGCCTCGTTTCACACTCACATTCCCTTCGCCAGCGCCTTTCCTGTTTCCATGCCCGTTTCTATTCCCAACTCCATTCCCATCTGCATCCGCATCCACATCCGCATCCGCTTCGGTGCAGTCGCTATTTATGAAATCCTTCACCACCTCACGATAATCGCTCTCGGTGAAGGCAATCGACTTGACCAGACGCCCATCAGGTTCGCAGATGTACATCTTATAGAGGCGCTCCTCTTGGGGCTTGATTGGCTCCAACGACTGCAAGTCGCCATCGGGCAGACAGGCGATCACGGTCAAATCCTTCGTCAACGGATGTATGCGCTTCTCCAGCTGAAGGCTGTATATCACATGCTTCCGCTTTCGCTTCGGCTGCGACTGCGGCTTATGCGACGGCGATTGCGACATGACTTGAACAAGAACTAGATAAAAATTCAGATACAAATTTTAACAAAATATTACAAAACGAAAGAAAAAAAACACAAAAATTCAGAAAAAGAAAATATTCAAATTGAATTTCGATACGAACTGTTGCTGTGTGTGCATGTGTGTGTGTGTGTGTGTGTGTGTGTGTGTGTGTGGATTTCTGTGTATTTTGTTATGCGGCCCTGACAGAGGGAGACAGGGAGCCACTAGATTTGAGTTGAAGCACAACGCCTACGGAGTTCAGTTGTAAGCGAGATGCCAACTTTTTGGCAACTCTTCAAGTTGGCCCAAAGGGCTAAAAACATGGCCCGCATAATGATGAACCGGGCCAAGCCGCAAAACTGGCCAACAACAAAATCTCGGCGTGTGCATGTGCGCGTATCCAAGCGTCTTGCTTTCTACCTTACAGCCCCCTCCCCCCATTCATGTGTGTGTGTGTGTGTGTGTGTGTGTGTGAGTCTTGTTTACATTACTTTGCGCCATGCATGCGCCCCAGGCTGCTGGCAGCAGCAGCAGCAGCAGCTCACATTTCCACAACTACCCCCACAGACTCAGACTTTCGAAACTCAACTCTCGACACTCGACTCGATGCTCGACTCGGCTTTTATCATCATCTTTGGCATCTTTCGCCTGCGGCTGGCGCTGGCTGAAAAATATGAAAACATGAAAACTTTTGCCCACAACTTCACAGGCCAACCGAATAAGAATCAACAGCAATAACAACAAGAATGATACGCCTGCTCTATGAGTATGCCCGACCAGCATATACCCTGTGGCATGCCAATTTATATCGAGACATCGACTTTAGGCGCATTTATACACGCTTGTAGAAAAGTATTATTATGTTGGGGAAATCAAATCGGAATCAACAAATAAAAATATCTTTATATGATTACCAGCTTCACGAACCGAACTTTGGTGCGAGGCAATGACTTGAACTGTGAACCGAACCAAGGAAATCTTTGCTGCAGACATGAACATAATGAAGATACCTTATAGAATTGTAGCCCCATCTAGATAACAAGTCCTGTTTTAGCTCGCAGACAACTGGCAGGACAGGTCATCGCTGGCGTCGTGCATGACGTTCTTTACCATTTTGACATCTTCTCAGCCGGCTATCAAATCTTGTCTTCTTTTACTCGGGCAATCCACGTTTACAAATCATTGGCCAGTTCATGATGACCATGACCATCATCATCTGCAATGTTTCAGTTTTGGGGCCCGGTTCGAGCAAATCTCAGTTAAGGACTCACAACGGCAACCCATTCGCTGGGCATAAAATAAAGAATGAAAACTTAAGCATATGCAATCCAATGGCATTTTAAGCACAGATGAATTATATGCTCCGCCAGCAGCCACGCCCCACTTTCGGGCTTAGCCCCAGCCAACAGCTAACAGCTACCAGCTACCAGCTAAGAGGCAAGCAGCTGCTGTAGGTGCGGGCGGTGCGGGCGCACGAAGAGGACGTCGTGTGCCTTTGGCTCGTTTTGCCACCTGGTTTTATGGTTCATAAAGTTGTTTCCCAAGCAGCGGAAAGCGCCATCTGTCGGCTGGCTTGAATGATAAACTGATTTTACATTTATTTTGCTTATTTTTTTGTTTTTTTTTTTATATTTTATTTAATTTTTATTATTATTATTTTTATTATAATTATTATGAGTTGCTTGAGCAGCAATCGCGGTTGCTGTACTTGAGTGTGTATGTGTGTGTGTGTGTGCGTGTGTGTGTGTGCGTGTGACATATGGCACACACTTGAAAGTAATCATTATCATCATCATTATCATCATCTGTATCATTATCGTTGGCATCATCATGTTGTTTGCCGCTGACGAGTTGTTAATGATAAACAAAATGATGATAAAGTCGAGAACGTCTCGTCGCTTCTTGCTTCTTGATGAAAAACGCTTTGGGCCAAGAAAGTTGTTAACATAAAATGGCTGGCTGCACACACACACACACACGCACACACAAGCACACACGCACACACGTGGCTGCTATGTGCGCTTAGCAGCTTTGCTCTGATTTTCTCTTTTATATTTTTTCTTTCATTATTGAAATGTTTTGCATTGCCCGCTCCGTTTTGGCGGCTGCCTGGGGGTTCATCTCTGCGACCGCCGCTTGGCAACTGCTGGGAATTTATGGTCCCACACACACACACACACACACACACACACACATGCACGGCGTTCACCTTTTCCCGTTAATAGCGGCCATCTGTCATTGCAATCGTTATTCGGGCACATCAATTTCAGGCATCAACGCATTTTATGCCCATTTTATTTATAGTCACAACTTGCACAACTAAATCAAGCCCAGAACCTGGCCAAATAGCACGATTCCATCATATTTTCAATACAAACAGCAACCCAAAACACACATGAGAATTGCCTTAAAGAGCAGCTACTCAAGTTGTTTAAAAAGCTCTCAAATCTGTTCGAGATTAAAATTAATTCCAAATTTAAATTAGGCAGGTAAATCAAATGCAGCATGGAAAAAACAAGGACTTGGAGAAAGAGAAGGTAAACAAAAATTGCTTGGCATCATGCCGGCTCGAGCCCTTAACCATTATTTTTCTTTTAACTGTGAAACGAACTTGAACTCAAATAGCTTGTGTTCGTTCCCAATTGCGGGTAGCATTAAGGGCTAGAAATTATATGATAATACTTTTCGCACAACAGACAATTGCATTTGTAAATTGCCTCATCTTTAAAGCAGCAATGCAATGTGCTGCATCCGACCTGCCGGACCCGGAAGTAGAACAAAATTGAAGTGATAAAGGATTACGTTTTAGTCTAATTGGATTAGAAAAAATTGATTGGTCAATTTTACTCGTAATTACCATATGAATAAATATAACACCAAGCATATAAATTAATAAAGTTAGCATACACAGCAAATTATATAAATTTGTCCCAGTTGTGCCGAGCAAATTGTGTGTAACGCATATAAAATGAAAAGCGCGCAATTGTTAAGCTTTCAGCTGAAAACTAGCTCATTAAGTGCTGAATGCTTTGCGGCTTTGTGAATGTTTGGCATGAAAATCGAGCCACTTTAATTTTGTTAAGCAGTGTTATCATCTGTTGGCTGAGATAATTGCGTTGCCGATAATTGTCATTAGAGTCGCCATTTTTGGGGATCCACGTAGGAGTGGGTAGCTGGGAGACCCTTCCCTAGTCGGCCAGTGTAGCCCCACCCCCACAAAGCAAGAAGAAGAGGATGAAGAAGAAGAAGAAGAAGAAGAAGAAGAAAGAACAACACAACACAAAGGGAGACCCCAAAGAGCATGCTATCAATTTTATTTTTATTTATTTTATGCCCGCTCCGCAACTCTCGGCACATTTGTTTGCTTTTTTGGCGCTCAGCTTCAGCGCATTTTGTAGCTCGTAAAAGTTTTTGATATAAAATGTAAACAAGCGGCTGGCAAGGGCGGCAGAGCGAATCGAGTGGGTGTGGACGGGGGGAGCAGAAAGGGGAAAGGGGAAACTGGCAGAAACACACAACAGGAGACTTCAAATTATATGCAAGTAAAAAAAAAAGGAGTTAAACACGAGCCCGACAGGCTCTCAGCCACTTTTCGGCCGTTCGTTTTGGCCGGCCCGCCAGTTTGGCCGGAAACGGCTATGGCTACGGCTAAATTGTTCAAGCGCGGACATTTGACAGAGCTGCCCCGTTCGCGCACTTGCATGCATTAATTAAAAGCTCTGGGCCACAGACAGGCATCAGCTGCCTGAACGTGATGGCAAACATAGCCCCCAGCCAGGGCGTCGAAGGCGGCCAGCCAACCAGTTAAGCCTGAGCTTAAGCTGGAGCCGGAGCCGGAGCCGGAGCCGGAGCCGAAGCTGGAGACTGAACCGAGCTATGTTTAACGGTTGGCAACTTTGTAAACAAACAAAAGGCACACAGAAAAAGGCTAGTTTTTAGGGATACGACAAATAAATACTCTACTAAGCTAACAAGCACAATTATTCTCTTTCTGAAATTAACAAAGTAGAATGATATATACCTTCTAAATATTTTTTTTTACCAAATTGAGTTATCTAGCCTCTGACTCCGTGTAGTTTATACCAAGCCGAGCTATGACACATACATATATGGGATATATGTATGTCATGTAACCATATAAGAATATTAAAGAGCCTGGTTGCAGGCATACTCAAAATTATTATAATTTCTTCTGTTTAAGAGCCCATATCGTTCAAGATAATATGGGTACACATATGATACATATAATGTATATGGCTTGGCTTAAGTACCGTTAGCCATGCTTTTAAAACGCTTAAGTATGCTCTTTTAATTATTTATAGCACATCCCAAAACCTTGCTGTGCAATTATGAAACTTATTTTAATGGGTTTTGGCCGACACAGTATCTTAAAACTAAAACAATTTGTAGTTGCCTTTTGTATACAAGCGGCCATATATCAATTTTGCTGACAGCAGATCTTCGGGCTTCTGAGTTCCTTGGGTCTGGCACACGTCTCAGCCAAAATGCACGCTGCCTGTCATTCACCTTACCCAAACTATTTGCCAACGCGACATGGGCAACTAACCCTGCACAAGCAAAATAAAATAAAATAAAATAAAATAAAAGAGCAGGCGTTAGTGGGCTTGCCTAAGCAGTGGCTTCTGCCCTCTGTCCTCTGCCCCCCCCCCCCCCCCCTGCACATTTATCAGCTGAGCAGGCGGCCAATGTTGGCCCCAATGGGGCCCACCCAAAAACAATGGCAATGCACAGGCACAGGCACAGGCAGAGGCCCGTTCGGCCCGCTGCCCGCGCTGCGGCACCCTTCGCGGTGTGGGCCCTGCCAACTGTGCGTAACTATAATTAATTTCATTTTAGACTTGTTAGCAAATAAACGAGCAAACGATGCGGTCCATTGTTTGGCTACTGGCTCTTGCCATTGCAAAAGTGAAAGTCACCCGCAGGGCCAGGGACAGGGCCAGGGGCGGGGGCGGGGGCGGCGGCAGGAATGAAGAGTGGGCGTCTGGATGTTTGTGTGGCGTGCAGGCGTGGCACTATTTAGTTAGTCGCGCGCTGCAGGGCGTCCACGGCACTTGTCCGCCACTTGACTGCCAAGAGCGAGATGTAAACGCCACCCCTCCCCCCCCCCCCCTCAACATCCTTTTGGCATTCCGGCACGTTCCGACTGCTGGCAACTGTTGCACATAATTCGCATTGATTATTTGCTAATGACAAGCAATACGATTGCCATTTCTGATATGACTTTTAGTCTCTCGCTCTCTCGCTCGCTGTGGGGCTGTGAGATTTGAGATTTGAGCTGCTAGCAAAGTTGCTTGAGATCACCTGGGCAACAGTCGACCCGCTGCTTGACGCTGCTACGACTTGTTGTGCACTTGAATTATGCAGGCACACAGCGCGCACACACACACACTAACAGACGCACACACAGGCCCATAGCTGATGTTGCCAAGGTGGCTGCTGCGGCGCATGCCGAAGGAAATTAGATTTTAGCCCCAACAGCAACAACAACAGCGGCTCTCAGCACAAAACACCGACAACAATAGCGGCGAGCGGGTCGTTGGGAGGGGGGGTGAAAGTTGTTGATGTTGGCTCTTCTGTTGGGCATGTGGGGGCGTGTGGGTGGAGGCAGCTGAGCTAAAACGGCTTAAATGCTTTGGCATCGCCTTTTCGCTTGATTTGCATAATGGCTGTTGGGGCTTGCATAGCGCCGAGAAGTATGCTACACATTTGCACACACGCACACGCAGACACACACACACACACAAATTCGAAAGGGGGCTGCCCAGGAGCGGTATAAGCCATTAAAGCGCGCCCAAGTCGATGTGCAGCCGAACTATTTTGTAATGTACTCTATGAAGCACTTTTAAGTATGCCAGCCATTTGCCAATCGCCTAGATAGCTGTTGCCCAGGGCCAAATGCGTACAGTCAAACTCTCTCTCCGTGGGCGGATCACAGATTTGTATGCAGCTACAATACTTTACAACAAACGCAAGTGTGTGCGCTGTTAAGTATGCTACACTTTTGCACTGAGCACTGCCCGAGGGCGCATTAGAGACGCGCTAGCCGTGCCAAATCTCTATATATCCAAAACTGTTTGACCCCTCTGACTGACTGACTGATTGGTAGGTACATGCATGCATACATACATACATACATACATACATACATACATACATACATACATGCATACATGCATACATACATACATACATACATACATTCATACATACATACATACATACATACATAGATACATACATACATACATACATACATACATTCATACATACATACATACATACATACATACATACATACATACATACATACATACATACATACATACATACATACATACATACATATATATATATATACATACATACATACATACATACATACAAACATACATACATACATACATACATACATACATACATACATACATACATACATACATACATACATACATACATACATACATACATACATACATACATACATACATACATTCATATAATTTACATGCACACAAAAAAACAACCAAAAAAAATGCACTACATTACTATCTAAGCATGAAAAACTGCAGAGCCTACTTGAATTCTTGAGAATCGAAGAGTAGAGCACTCGGTAGAAATTCGTTTTATTAAAATTTGCAGCACAGAAGCAAATAAGCTTGTACTGCGTTTGGTATTAGAAAACAAACATGCATGCGTACATATATTCATAAATGCATACATACATGCATGCATGCATACACTAACACACACACACACACACACACACACACACACACACACACACACACACACACACACACACACACACACACACACACACACACACACACACATGTATAATACTTATATGCATTCGTATAAAATACCTGTATTATTATATACTTTGTTCCATATAAGCTCAGTATTCAAGGATTTGTATAGATCTATACTTTATTTACTGATAATGTGTGGTATATAGTCAATATATAATAATTAATATGATATGCATTTGCAATCTAGCAAACGGGCGTAGCCAGGGCGGATCGTAAATTTGGTAGGAGATGGAGAGAGAACATGCATAAGACACTGGTTACAAAAAATATATAATAACAATTATTTGACTTGACAAACACAATCAATCAATATTATCAGACCCAAAATGTGGGTCATTCGGCATTTCGTTATGGTTGACAAAATTACCAATTGGCGGCAAGAAAAATGTTTCCCAAACTTAAATGTCTAAAGCTCATCAATAAATCACAATTTAAGCACGTTATGCGGGGCCAACAAAATGTTATTATAATATTTTGCATTTATTAAATTTAAAGATTTGAAGTCCTTTCAAATGCCTTGAGCCGGCCCGTTAACAGGGTTTTAGGCGCCCCACCCACAGTGACTGCGCTTCGGCAGCTCCGTCCGTTCCGTCCGTTCTGTCCGTTCTGTCCGTTCCGTCGCTTTCATTTCGGTTGAGGCGTTTCGCATTGTCAGCGGAAATTATTTTGCTGTCAGCTGCCAGTCAGCATGTGAGGCCAGCAACTTGGCTGCATGTCCAATGGCCATTCATTCGCCTTCTGTCTTGTGCATTTCAAGCAGCTCAACCGCTCAGCACTGACCCAACAATGGGCGCCAGCCCCGCCCCGCCCCGCCCAGCCCCTCTTATGGAGCCCCTGCAGCATAATCAGCAGAAATCCAAATGGTTCCTGATGCGTGTGCCATCCGCTCCCTGGTCGTAGGTTCACTTTTCGCATATTAAAAACCCTGGACGCTGTGCATATCAAAACCGGAGCGCACTTTAATTATTTATTTATTCAAATGGTCGTGGGCTAAGCTGACAGCTGAAGGGGGCGCGGCGCGGCGCGGAACGGCGCGGGGAGGGTGCTTTGCGTTTTTCACAAGCTGCTTTTTGGGGTCCATTTAAAAATAAAAGCAAAGAACAGCTTATAAATCATGCAAGCCAAAATGAATATTTATTTAAAACTACTTTCAGTAAACTCATTTCCAATCTCAGATTATGGATACTTATAGGTCCGTCTTTTAGAGGGTCCAATGCTCTAAACGGTCCCACTTATTTGATCATTTATGCGGGGTAAAACTTCAATATAACATCCTTCAGCTCACAAGTTCAACTCAATAACAAGGATACAAAAAAAAAAGGGAGAGGCAGGTCGAATGGTATTTCACCAATTTTCCACAGTTGCGGGTGGAATTTTCCAAAACCCCATCACGAAAACATTTTCAAAATACATTTGGATATGTTTTTAGAAAAAGAAAAAAAAAACATTCTCTTCCTGGCATTTGGTATAAACTGATTAGCCTAGCATGATCTACGCTCTATGTGAAGACGAGTCGTGGTGTGACAAGAGTTTGTTGCCCTGAAAATACCTTAAACTTGGCTTTCAATGAAAGCACTATTTGCTAAATAGGCACTTTACAACACTTACAAATGCCCAGCAGCAGCTGCTGCACTTGCGTCTAGGTGAACAGTTCGACAAAACTGAAGCAATTTAGTTAAATGGCGGACACTTACCGTAACAGCGCCCCCCCCCCCTCTCTCTTCTCTCTCTCTCTCTCTCTCTCTCTCTCTCGCGTTCTCCGGCAATAATATGCAATTCGAAATAATGAAAAGCGAGCAAAAGGAAATAGTATAACTAGGGGAACCTAAACATTTTGTGCGTCTATCACCTGTCCGGCAACAAATGTGACGACGCCTAAGTAGCTTTTCATGTAGCAGGAGGCTGGTGGGAGGTGGGAGGTGGCAGGGGCGGGCGGCAGTGCAGCGGGCCGGGTAGGCGGACGGGCGGACGGGCGGACTGGCGGATGATGGCTGCCCAACAGCTATTTAGTTAATTTTTCGAGCGTCGTCTGGGCCATTGAAAAATTACTCGAAGCTCTCTAGCCAACATTTTTCTTTTGATGTAATTGCCCAGCAGTGCGGGGCGGGGGCTGGGGCAATTGGGGCGCTAATGAATGGTGGTCGGGCGAGGGGGCGAGGGGCATACTGTTGGCCAGTTGGGTGCGGCTATTCATTGATTAACTGCCAGGACTCAACACTGCTGCCCAGTTTAGACGCCTCTCGGGCTCCTTATTCATTTGACATTTTAATTTTGGGCTTTTTGAATTCTCTTCTGCTTCGTGGTATTTATTTTGTTGTTGTCTTGGGGTTCCGGCTGGCATTCAAAGTTGAAATACCTGAAAATGTTTGGTAATTTAGATCAAAGGCGGCAAGTACGTGCAGGCATTTACGCGCCATATACCCCTAGCTACCCCCGGCACGGCCCTGGCCAGGCACCCAGCACCCGGCACCCGGCATCCTTCACCACCTTGACAACCCAGCGCGGGGACAGAACTTTCTGTGACACACGAAAATACTTCTTAAGTCGGATTAAGTAATTTTCGTGTGCCACTTTCAATTTGTTGTTGCTGTATGTTGCTTTCAGCGTTTTCCTCCAATTTTATTATTTTTTATTTTATTTTTTTTTTTGAGAGACTACAAAATGCTGGCAAAGTTTTTGAGCCTTTCTGGTAGGCTTTGGTGGGGCTTTTCTTTCATGTGCCCACCACGGAGCGCAGCTGCAAAAATAATCAGGAAACAATGGAGCATAGGGAGGGTACTTAAGGCAATTACACGCAGACAAATATCGATAAGTTGGGCAACGGCATTAGACAAAGGAAAGGCCCAGGCCTATTATCGATAGTTGCTCTTATTTTAATTATAATTTTGTTCAAATAGCTCGAAAGAAAAGATGAATGAGAATCGAGAAGAGGAAACTCGAGTATCGATAGTTGGTTTGTTCACGTTTTTATTGTGCAATCAATGCATCCGATTGGTCGATTGGTCAGCGAAGACGGAAACAGTGTTGCAAAACGAGCTTATTAACTTATCGTTTACACAAAGCGGAAGAAAAAAAAATGCAATGCTCATTAAACGTGATCCAAGCGGCAAATGGGCCCATCTTCAACCATTTTCAGATCTACCTTGGATCCAACCAGATCCCGTATATTATTAATGCCATACTTGATCATTGTGGGCCGTTCGAGCGAGAGGCCCCAAGCAATAACATTCACATCCTTCGGCAGGCCCATGGGCAGCAGCAGCTCCGGTCGAAAGACGCCCGAGTTGCCCACCTCAATCCATTTGGCCAGGCCGGGATGATAGCAGAATATCTCCATGCTGGGCTCCGTGTACGGATTATATGCTGGCTTGAACTCCAACCGGGTAATGCCCAATTTGCAAAAGAATTCATGCAGAGTGCCAATTAGAACGCCCAGGGTGAGGCCAACGTCAGCGATAACGCCCTCAACCTGATGGAACTCGGCGAGGTGCGTTGCGTCCAGCGTTTCGTTGCGAAACACCTTGTCAATGCTAAAGTACTTGGCGGGCTTAAAGCCGCCGGCCTGGTTGGCCAGCTGGAACAGAACGCGTGCACTCACGGCCGTTGTGTGGGTGCGCAACAGATTCTTTTGAGCCTCGGCCAGTTGCCACTCATAGCCGTAGCCCAGCGAGCCGTAGCCACCCACCGAATGTACGGTCTGGACGCGCCGCACATAATCCTCGGGCAGTTCGCCGCACTGGGCCGGCTTTTGGATGAAGAACGTATCGTGGGCATCGCGTGCCGGATGCTGTTGCGGCTGGAAGAGTGCATCGAAATTCCAGAACGATGCCTCCACATAATTGTTGGTGGCCATCTCCGAGAAGCCCATCTCGAGAAAGATTTGACGAAACTCGGTGCGCACCTTGAGCAACGGATGCAGCTGTCCACGCATTGGCGATGCGCCCAGTGCATCGAAATTGTAGGCCTTAAACTCGAGCTGCTGCCACTGGCCGGTGGCCAGCATGTCCATGGTGAGGTCCGTTTCCAGCTTAGTCAGCGTGGTGGCAAACTCTGGTCCTTTGCTTAGCCGAAAGCTTTTAATGCTTAACTCCTGCAACAGCTTGCGCTTTTTGTAGTCAGCCAAATCCTGAGCCGACAGCTGGGCCTCGCCTCCTGCCAGCTGCAGCTGCAGCAGCTGTTCCTGCACATGGTCTACTATGTTGGCCACCTTGCGCCGGATTAGCGGCGGTTGCACGCTTTTGTCCAGCCACAGCCAGCCATGTGACATGGCCTTGCTGAAGCCCAGCTTGGCATTGCAGCCGCCCGAGGCCAGCAAGTCCGCCTGAGCTATGCCCCCCTTACCGGGCACCGCGGCATAGATAATGGCCTCGTGGCTGCCACGCAACGCCACAGACTGTCCCTCCTCGGTCAGCTGAAGGGATTTGTGCGTAAGTGCCTCCGCTTTGAGCAGCTCGCCATGCGCCTGAATGCTCTTCACTGCGCCCACAATTTTCTGATGCTCTATATCAAACTGTTTGGCCAAATGCAAAGTGTCAACCTCTTCGCAGCTCTTCAGATGCAGCAAAATGCGCTCCGTCAAATCGAACTCCATCTGGGAAGCCATTTTCACTTATGTATCACGCAAATCTCGAGAGCCTTGAAATTGCAAACCAAATGGCGTACACGAATTTACAGCTCAACCAGAAAGCAACGATTGCTGCTGTTTAGTCACTTTATTGATAACTGCTCGTTGCGATAGTTTCAGATTATGGATGAACTTTTAGAAATAGTCAGAAATGTCGGAAATGACGCGAAGTTAACTAACCTAATAGCAAATGGCCTAATTCCACTCTAAGCATTTCTAACATTTTTTTGGGAATGTCACATTTTCTTTTCTAACGTGTAAAATGTTGCCTGTACGTTTTCCCATAAGAAAACACATTTTTCACATATGCAAAAATATGTGACAGTTGCAAATGTGATTATTCGCCCCGAATAATTCGTGTTTTTTTGCTATGGATTAGCGAATTTCGTATCGATGTTATGAAAAATATGAAAGTATCATAACTTTAAATTATAATTTTATATTTTACTAATACCTCAGTTTTGAGCATTGGAGCCCCGACTACGAGAACATATTATTTGACTATTGGTAGGAATACTTTGCGGCGCTTAGGTAAATCGAATCAAACCGAGCAGCTGTTTAGTTAAAGAAACGGACAAAATGTGAAGTTTGTAAATGAAAAATTGGTCGAGCATAGTGGAATCAGGGAAATGATGTGATTGAACTAGAGCCAGAAAAGCGTATAGCAGGCTGTGTTAGGCATCTATAATCTAGCATTATGCATATTCTTGAACAAGCTAATAATCTATGTACATATATCTTTATCTTGCCCCACTGCCATAATTTCGATAAGCGTCGATGGAAAAGCACAAGTGCGATATTTATGACGATTATCGTTAATCGCTTTTGTGTGATTATCAAAGCGTGTTCTTGTCCATATTTTGCCAGAGCCTTTTTGTTTCATTTTGTTCATAACACTTAAGCTAAATACGCATGAAAAGCAAATCTCATGCTTGAGTTGGGCGCATTGAAGGAGCTGTGCCATCAAGCTGCCAGTTTATTAATAATAACGAAATGTAGACACGCAATGCCAACATATTTTTATGTACATACATATGTATGTACATGTATACACAATGTACATGTATAAACATATACATGTGTATATGTGCATGCGGATCGCAACAGACACTAGTTTAGTTAGCACAACAATGTTACGCATTTGAACAATTGTTTTTAGCTTTGTGGCAAACTTTGTTGTATATGAATTTCAATTTGCTTTATATGCGCTGAATCAAAATGTGAGACGAACTGCTGAAAGGCAGCTGCAACGGATGCCCAGCGGAAAATGTTGGGTTGGCGCCGCATTCTTCTCAGCTAAGTGAGCTGCGATTGAAGTCAACGTAGTTATAAGTTTGTCATGCAAAGAACCAAATTGGTTGACTGCAAAATACCCTGTACGGAGTCGAAGAACCGAAGAATAAGCCTCAGCTCAACAACAACAAATCTTTAGTTTTGTCTATCGATTTTTAAAGTTGAGAATTGAGCTGGCAATTAGCTTAGACAGGGGAACCAAGAAACATTTTAGAGTAAAGTACATCGCATCCATGTGATATGAGATATCGCTTGGGAGCTACAACTCTTTAACCTGTTCGTCAAATATGCACTCACTAAAGTATCGCGGCGGACTAACCAACAGCCATTGGGGAGAGGGTGTACATTTAAATATTTACAGGGTATTCACAAAGCTAAGGACGTACCTGGTCTCTGCCGCAGTCTTCACTTTGCAGTTAACTACTTTCGTCTTTTGCGCACATTTGCATAACTTCATCAACTTCCAACTCAGCAACTTTATGGATTCGGCGTGTGTGTGTGTGTGTGTGTGTGGCTGTGTGTGTGTGTGGGTGGCCGCAAATGCTGCGCTTGACTGGCAATGCAAATTGACAGCTGTCAATCAAACGGGTCTGGTCCGGGCAAACGGCTGCAATCGGCTGTATTATGCGAGGCAGCTGCCACTTGAGCCACGAAATGTGCGACAAGTAGATAACTATATATGGTATGTGTGTGTGGGGCAACAGATGCTGCCAGAATACATCCCAGCAACTGCAGCTGGCGTTGCACTTCAAATTGATTAAGCGGCCCACTGCCGGCGGCAAGGCAGGTGGCAATTGGATTGGCCAAGTTAAGCTGCCAACTTTTTGGCCCAACTTGCGGGCCAAAACTTTGCCAGCAGCAGCAGCTGCTTTAAATACCCTGTACCCATTACACGGCCAGAACGAGCTATGTTCAGCCATTTGTATGCGCTCAGCTGAAAGTAAATCAATTAAATGTGACACATAAGTTTTCTTCGAAATCAATTTGCAGCTGTGCTTTTTTTCTTTCCACTACTTCATAAGAGCTTAAGACAAGTAAAGTGTATTTCAGTTTTTGTAAGCCTGCCTTCGTTTTACCAAACATAAGAAGTTTACTCTTCTTGAAGGAAATCTCTGGCCCCTGAGAACTTTGTGACGATCCGACAAAAAGCCCAAAAGTTCACTCAGAATGACAAATCTAGGGTATGCCTCAACCACGAATCATCTCGATTTGAGCACTTTTACTTGTTTGAAAACTATTTTATTGAGTGACTAAAGGCCAGTCTGCCATGTCATAAATGTGTGTGTGTGTGTGCGTGTGCGTGTGTGTGTGTGTGTGAGCAGCTGTCAACTTTTCTAGCAACTCGCACACACTTGACAACTTCCGGTCGTGTTCATGTCTCTGCAGCTACAATACGCACACACACACACACACACACACACACACACACACTCACACACACACACTCTGTGTGGATTTCAGAGTCGACGTCTGCCAGTTATTAAGTTTGCGGCCACAAACTTGCCGTCCACTAAAGTTTATGCTTCATTCTGATTGGCTTTGTCAGGTCACCACCCAGCCACCCAATCGCCCAGCCAGCAGCAGCGGCAAAAGCTATGTGTCTTTTTTAGTGGCCAACTCATAAAACTTCATTAAATTTCAGTTTTTATCTTAGCTTTCAAATGCGTCTATCATATATGTACTTAGATGTTACACATTTTGGCCGCAGACTATTTATAAAGCTTTGCTATATACATATATATAAATATAATTATATATATATATATATTTTTGTATTTTTTCTGGCAAGCATTATGTACGCCTTATGGCACACGTTATTTAGTTTTTAAGCTGATTTAACTGTGTAGTTTTGGGATTTTTATTTTGGGGAAAATGTTGTGTGTGCTCCGCCCTGTTTCTTTTGCTTTGATAAGTATGCCCAGCATATTTTTGCGCATTTATAAGTGCCGCTCGGGGCGTTTGTTATTTTAACTCCTACCAACCACCCGCTCAAAAGCTGGCTTGTTTTCTTTTTCCACTTAGCCTTTTTTTTCCCCAAATGTTATTATATGCAAGTGCCCCAAGCTACCAAAGACAGCACCCAGCCCGCCCACAATTCGGCGCTGTTGAAAACTTTACTCTTTATTATTATTATTTTTCAATCTGTAATTTTGCATAAAAATTGTACTATGCAATTATTTGTGATGCCCAATAAGTGCGCTTGCATACGGTTTGAATAAACGAAACTAATATAAGCATGAACATGAATATTAATATGAATATGAATATGAATATGAATATGAATATGAATAGGTTGAGAAGCGTTCAATAAATACCTTTGTCTGGCCATCTATGGTTTCACTAATTCTCGCAAATTGAATGTTAAGCTGCTTGAATCAAATGAAATTTCACATTTCCATAAATCGAATAGCAGCAAAAAGCAATTTGATATGGGTTTGGCATTTCACTCAGAGCAACTGTTAAGTAAGCAGCCTGCAAAGCTTTCATATTACATTTTACATGCCCTTTTCAAGCACATTCACCTGGAATCGGCAGTAGGCAGGCTCGAAGGCTAAACTATGGGTCAGCGATCGATTCGGTAATGTGCTTTCGTATCTACGACCAAGAAAAACACTGTTAATGATTCTCATAAAGCTGTTAGAGTATTAGAAGTACTCCTTAGCATATTAAAACTCCTTCTTTTTTAAGAGCTAAACACACCAAATTTAGTATGTAGGATCTTCTTCATTTTGAATGCACCATGCTCTTTTCCCTACAAATAATAAAAGCTAAAACCTTGCGCCTTTAAGATTAACACACAACGATCGGACTGAATAGTCCGATCCTATTTAAGAATAGATTTTTTCTAGTGTGCAACAGAGAGAAGCTGCGTAATTGAATTATTTTAACTTTACGCACTGATTATAATACGCTCTGCAAAATTAAAGTAATTATTAAGAAATTGAATTAATACTTAGTCTTGAAACATCACAAACGAAGTAGCACAAATTGCATGTTTGATTTGTAGTCAGTTCAATTCGTTAAATAATATATATATATATAACATATAGCATTAGCTCTCTATATGTAATTATGTATGATTTAAGTTAATTTGTTTTAGAAATTTATATTTAAACTTAACTTAGTCCTGATATTTTTTATAAGTACGGATATATGCTTTTATGTAGCTTTGGTTTTACCCCAAATATTTGGATTCAAATTAAAAAAAAAAAAAAAAAATAAGAAATTCAAAATTGAATTTTACTTATGAAATCCCCTTAATGTGTTTTTAAACCAACAAATATTCTTTTCTTCAATTTTTTTCAGTGTATCTCTGTGTCTCTGTGTGTAGCAAAGTCCCCAATCCCCGCCCCACTTAATCAAAAAATAATCAGAAACGAAAAATAATCTCAACAAACAAGTTCTTGATGTATGCTATTTGCTTGAAACTTTTGGACACTTCGGCTAGCCGAGGCTTAAATACTCTTTCCACATATAACTTTAACATGGGGGATATTTAGTAGATATATGTACTTTCGACTTTTTATATGAATGCTTAAACCAAATGGCAGCTAGCTTTGAATACAATCCGCAGAAAAAAAAGAAAAATATCATTGTAATTGCCAGATAAAGACAACCTACAAAATTCCATATTGATAGGTTTCGGACTTGAAAACATCGACTTCTAAGTAGGGATGAATTAGTTAATGGGAAAATAGTATATATATTAAAAGAAAAAGAGAATTAATAATTTGCAGAGCTCAAATATTCTTAGTAAATCAGAATATGCCACGTTTATGCAAAGTATTGAGATTTCAAATATGTATATGTCAAAAGGGAATTTCAAACTTGTTTGATATTATCAACAAATTATACATTAAAGAAATATTAAAATGTCTAATGGAAACTTAAAGTGGGATTCCGAAAATATAAACAAAAAAATGTTTTCATAGATTTCACCTGCCTGAAAATACGTCAAGTAGACTTTAGGACTTATGTGGGCTGCATTAATGGACTGATAGATGGAAGATATTTGCAATAGCTGCAGTTAAAAAACTTGTTCAGAATAAGTGAAGCCTGGGGTAAATGCTTTGCGAAGGGAAAGAGTATATAAATTCCGATTGATTTCATTTTAATTTTCGAAACCAAACAGCAAAACTCTACCAAAAAGCAAAACCAATAAAAAAAAAAGAAATAACATTTGTTGGGTGCATTGGTGAAAGGTATGCAAAGGCGTTGTTAATTCAATGAAAAACTAAATCACGTGCAAATTGAGGCAACCGCACGCACGACCGAAGGAACACGCCAGCAACAGGACAGCAACATTAACAACAACAACAACAACAACAACAACAGCAGCAGCAGCAGCAGCAGCAACAACAACAACAGCAACAATAACCTGAGAGCCACATAGCAATATTTGTGGCAAATAGCTCGGTTTGCAATTGGATAACTAAAGGGATCTGCAGCGCTGCAGACACAGAACGCCATGCGCCATGTCAAAACTGCGGCATTACAGGTCCATGGATCAGACCAGCAGCGGCGTCGTCATACGCAAAAAGTTAGCTAATGAACAAGTCTTAAAATCACTTCTTAGCAACTGACCAAGCATATCTAAACACACAACAACAACAACAACAGCAACAGCAACAGCTCGAAAGGCAGCTAATGTGAATTTAGCTTCCATCGGAACGCACTCTAACTGCAGTCTTTTGCGTTGCTATAAACATTTTTCAACTCCACCACTCCACCACAGGCACACATAAGCTCACCATAGCACATCACCCACAGCAAAAGCCTCAAGTTCAGCATGTGACATTTGCAGCTTTTTGAAACACTTTGCATGTGCTTCTATCGCATAAGCTTTAAGCATGTTTTTATTTGAATTAAGTTCATTTCATTTTGCACTCGATTAAACAAAGCTCACAAGCGCTAGCGTAAGTCAGGCTCTTACAGCCAAAGCTCTAACAGTGAAAGCTTTCTTGAGCAGCCAGCATTCGTCTTGCCACAAAAGACACGAAGGGATAAAGTCATCAGCAGTTCCAATTTTTTACACATTTGCATGTTAACGATTAATTAAAATGGATGCCCGAGAGCTTTCTATACAATTTCTTTAATTGCCCATTGTTTCAAGTTGTAAAAAAAAAGTTTTTTTCATTGACAAAAAAGACACTACGTTGTCCTTCGTCTCAAAATTTGGGCACAACCCACAAACTATCTAACGGTAATAAAAGTTCAATGGAAGCTTTCACTTTACACACTTTCGAATATATGCACTTTTAGCTTTTACCAAGCTAAAAGCTCTCTCGCAAACCATTTACGACAACCAAAAGCTTATTTGAATCCTTGCTGGAATTTGCCCGAGCCCAATTCAATCCGCACTTCCTTCACATACGCTTAGCCTGCTGCTCCCTGCTGTATTTACATGGCTGTTTCTTTACGTATTATCCTTCTCGTTGCAGGACTATGACAGCCGTATGCTTTGTGTGCAACCTGCCGATTATGTCGCATCAGGTTGGTCTGGTGTGGCAGGGCGGCAATGGCTGGGACGACTTGATGCGCGAACAGGTTGGTCAAGTCCGTGACAAGTCCGAGCCTTGAACTCTCGCCTAATTGTCTATCTTTCTCTCTCGCGTCTCTCTCGCTCTGCAGCTCGAAGAATCCACGATACGCCAGCGTCTTGGAGGCCGTCGCGATTCGGCCGCACAGATCACAACGCCGCCGAGCTCATCGCCGCCTCCTGGCCTGCAACGACGCCGGCGCAGCTCGCTGGCTCAACTCACTGACATCTTGCGCGAATGGAGCGGCGGTGCCAGCAGGCAGCAGCATCAGCAACAACAGCAGCAGCAGCAGGCGGCACGGAACAAGGCGCATTTGAATCGACGCGAAACGCTCGCGGATCTGGCTCGCAGTCTGCCCTGGCGCACTTCCACCACAGATGCCAGCACTGGCGGCAACGTTGGATCCGGCTCCGGCGGTGGGGTCGGGAACACCACCTATGTGACGCCGCGCAAGCGACGCGAATCGAGCGCCGATTCTGGCATACGCAGCATACGCTCCCGCCGCGACTCCAGCACCACCGAGTTCGTCAAGCACTGGAACCGACGCGAGAGCACCACAGTTGAGGAGCAGTCCAGCAGCGTCGTTGTGCCCATTGTGGTCGAGTGCACGAAGAGTGTAAGTTGCATTTTATAATAGATTAAGCCCCCAGCGAGATAGAGATCCTTGCGGAAGAATATGCCTAACCAAACTCTATTCCAGTCTCAGCATTAGCTACTCTCTGAAAGTACAACTCCATTATTTGGAAGACCTTTATGAGCAGAAACTATGAAGATGGGCCAGATATAGTTGATAAGAAGGGGGCCTTCGTTATCTAGCATCCGCATTCGATTATAATCAAGGAGTATCAGCTTTTAGGTTACCTTATTGAAGGACTTTCCTTAGTCCTTAAATCCACTCCAATATCTGAGTATATATATTTTATATTCAGTTATTATTGGGATCTGTACAAATTTTGTAAGTAACTATGGAACCTCTAGAATGTTAGGGCAAGACCTTGTGCCAGGTTTTATATAGAATTATCAACTTAAATGCCTTCATGGTTTTCGTTCCTTTCTGTTTATAGATTTTGGTTTAGTATATGTAAGATCCTGTACCGATCTTTCTTTTAAAATATAGTCATTTGCTGGGTACATTTCACAGATAGAGTAAGAAAGTCATTTCCATTTAAAAAGAGTAAAAAGAGGATTTAAAATAAATCCATATATGTGTTATCCATCTTAAAGGAATCTTTGGAATTATTTTCTCCATTTAAGCATAGTTCAGGCAAGACCTCGCACCTTTGTTGTCAGGTTAGAATATAGAATCTTCAGAAAAGCAACTCAGAATTAGAATAAACCAAAGATAGAAGGATATAAGCGCTGGCTACCGCAATGGATTGAGGGTTAGTGCCTAAGAATCCTGCATAGAATAGAAAAGGGTATAGTTTCTAGAAGTTTTCCTTCCAACTCATCCAAGCTTCTATAGATACAGATATGGATATCTGACCAAGCTAGAAAAAGTGCTAGAGAGTTACCTTCTCCGAAGCCGGTCGATCCACACCTATTGAGTGACCCGCCCAGAGGAAAGAGTTTATCATTGTACCAGTCCAGCATCCACAACCAACTAACGTAACCTATGCACACCTCTCTCTCTCCCTCTCTCTCTCTCTGCCTCTGTTCTTCTTTTGTTTTATCTCGCTCGCTCTTGCGCACGTTGTCCTGTAACCAATCCATGCCGCAGGCCTCGCGACGCGGCTCCGGCGAGAGCTATTTGTCTAGCAGCCGACGCGACAGCAATGTTGCGAGCCGGGTGACAACGCCGCCTCCACCACCCAAATACCAGGTGACCAAGAAGCGTGACTCGTTGGCCGCACCGGAATTTCCCAATTTTCGGCAGGAGCAGCGTCCCTCGACCAGCTCCGCCGGCTCCTGCTCAGACTCTGTGCCATTGATCTCAACCAGCACTTATCACCATCAGCAGGTAGATTCCGCCTGTCAGGCATTGCCGCCGCCGACCATTATAACCAGCTCGGTAACGCCGCCGGCCACCAGTCCGACGGCGCCGAAGGGTCGACGGGACTCCACCACGCAATGCGGACGTGTCAATCGACGCGACTCTAAGGCGGGCATCAGTCCGGAGCGGGCGCCACGGCTGCAGCGACTGCAGCGGCAGGCAACCGCCTTCGATGAGAGCTGCCTGCCCGGCGGCAGTCGACGCGGCTCCCAGCCAGCGCTCAGTCCCGATCCACCCGAGGACTGTGAGCGTCGCGCTTCACGGCGCGATTCTCTCTCACCGGACAGCGCATCGCGCGGCGGTCGACGCGACTCCCGCACACATCTCTCGCCGGATCGCTCGCACGAGAGGGACGGAAGTCCCAGGCGGCATACGCTGCGACGGCAAAGCAGCTCGGCGGCCCGTTCACCGCGCTCACCGGACTCCAACAGCTGCTCCTCGTCGCGCGATCCCAGCCCGTGCTCGCGCCCGCAAACGACCACCGTCGAACAGAATCAACGGCCCGCCATACGGCGCCAGTCCACCACCGAGGAGATTCTTATAGCGCGCGGCTTCCGTCGCCAATCGACCACCGAGGAAATGATACGTTGTCGCAACTTTCGACGCCAGAGCTCCCAGAGCGACGATGTCTGTCGGTGGGTAACGCAACACATCCCACACATACTCCCAGATACCCTCGACTAACCAAACGTTTGTTTTCCATTCAGCTATCGCGGCAGACGCGACTCATCGGCCCAGATCATTGATGGCACCATCGGCACCATGACCGTGGAAACAACTAGCACATTTTTTGACTCCAGCACCCAGACAGGTGAGTGGCACATTATATTATATTATATTATATTTCTTTTACTTGTCGAGTATGGCAGAAAAACCTTTTGCCCAACGATAGACAAAAAAGGTCAAAGATCGCTTTAAGGGTTTAGTCGGGATTAGAAACCGATTCTAGGATATGCTTCTAATTCATTTCATAATCCATTGAGAGTTACTCTACCGAACATTTAAAAAAAACACTTGCTGATATTTCCTGACCTTAGCATGGCCTTCAGTTTTTAGACATCAACTTTTCACCCATTTTTCGATAATTATCTTAGGCTATATTTTACAATGATATATGGGACTGAGATTATAGTTCATTTAAACTAAGAATCAAAAGCTGGAGACATCGTTTTCCGGCCATTTTAGTCTAGTGGAGTGGAATTTACGCAACGCGTGAAACACGTCTCTGGCGAGTTTTCACAAAGACCTTTGAAAATGAGTGAGAAGCCAGTCAGCAACCATTTTCCGCCAATATTGCACACACTGGGGTGAAATTTCATTCCATAAGGCAACTGTGACAACCATTTTTTTATTGGGCCTGTGTCAACATTAGTTGGAAATACAAAAATAAGAAGAATAAAGACTCTCATAAATGCATTTAACTGTATTTAGAAGGCGTTCAGAAGCTGAAGCAGAAACAATATAAGGGGAGTCCTGCAAGGCGTGGGTAACAAAAATATTCCTAGATGATTCAGAAAAGCTTTGAGAATTAAAAAAAATATCTTAAATTAAGATTAGTAAAACTTTCGAATCTTTGAGTACTCGAAGCTTTACTGTCTTTTATAATCAGAGGAATGCCCCTATTAGTGCCTGAATAAGGTACGAAGAGTTGCCAGAGATGCATAACAAAAGTTTTGGATGGGCTATACCATCTGTTGAGGCTTATTGAAGGAAAAATATATTTTTCTAGAAAACTCGAAGACTGACAACATGTTACGCTTCGACGAGTCCCTAATAATCTTTTGTCAGAGAGCATGTAACGCTTAGAAGAACAAGAAGATTCGAAATATTGGCACATACCATGACGTATTATTAAAAACCAAATATCTGCACTCGGATGCAAGTCACAAAAAACGATTCCCCACAGCGCAGCACATCAAATTGTTGTGCTGTAGCCTTGCTTCTAGTGGTCCATTTGCATTCGAAATAAAATTTCTGAATGAGAACCGAGCATAAATCAGGCATCAATGCGGTTTGTGCAACGCTGCGTATGCGCAAGATTTTCATGCAATAAGCGCAGCGTGAGCCACAAAATTATTTTTCAATTCTGCTTTGGCTTTTTCATTGGACTTTTCAGACAATTGAAAATGCAGGCACAGAGTTTTTCATCTCCTCCCTGAATAATACGAACTGTTTTATGGGTGTTCAATTCCTTTGAATCTCTGTATGGGAAACTCAATTCAATTGCCTTTGACATGCCATTCAAGAGACTAGCTAGTGGATAAACCGAACGTCGGGTTGTCTATCTTGCTGCAGGCAGAAAATATATATGTATGTATCTGTGTCTAGAGTACACATGTGCCAATAGACTGCAAGGGTGAAAAATGAATACGAACAGCTCCACAGGTGTTCATTGCATTTGAATCTCTGTATGAAAAACTTCTTTGTTGAAAAATCCTTGCAAAAGAAAAAACACAACTTTGGACAAACAAAAGTATCTACAGTTGAGTTAGATCACCATAGAAACTATATTTGCAATGCTATCGAAGACAATTGATTTCTTGAAATAACTTAAAGTGAGAACTTTTCGCCCTAAGACATCCTACATGCGAAATTTGTTGTCTGTTGTCAAAAAAACAGGATGTCGATAGCGATTTTGTGGATGTGGATCAATTTATCAATGATTTGCACTACAAAATTGCAAGTCTCAAGCTTTTGTAGTCTCCGGGATTGACGCTCTCATATATGTATATGGACAGACGTTCGGACCGAGAGACGGACATGGCTAGCTTGACTCGGGAGCAGCTGCTGTTCAAGAGTATACTATATACTTTATGGGCCTGCCTGTGCCCGTTAGATACATATAAGAAAAGTATTACACCCTTCATTAGTTTCCAACTCGAAATAAGAACGAAAGCCGTTAAAACTGCGGGCCAACGCTTAAAATTGGTGGCGCAAAGTTTGAAATTCGAATAACTAACATAAAAGGGGGCTGCCAACTTATGCGCATATCCCTGAGGGCTTTGCCGTTAGCTTTACTCCATGGCATTTGTTGCTGTAGCCAGGAGACGCGTGGTAAAAGCTAGCGAAAGCTTTGAACAGCTGCTGCCGCTTGGCCCATCAGCTGTTAACTGGCGGCGCGCTGCCAACTTGGCCGAGAAACGGGATGCCAGCGCCAAGCTGAGGAGACGCTGGCAATGACAACGCACGCTTACCGTGCATCAGTTGGTGTTGAATACCTCAACGTGCCACAACAGCAGCAGCAGAGCAGAGCCCCAAGCGCCACGACGAGCACACCGCGCCCCAAAACATTCAGAGTCCGCGAGCTAAGAGGCGAGAGGAGAGACGCCACGCGGGTTCCCCAATATCGTGTCGAGTCAAGTCGAGTCAAGTCGAGTCGAGTCGAGTCGAGTCGAGTTGAGTCGAGTTGAGTCGAGTTGAGTCGAGAGTTGGCTAGTAGAGAGTTTCGCATCAGATATTAACGCGGCCTTTTTAGTATTGTTCGCATCGTAAACTGTAAATACAAATGAAAATTGGCCCACAGCGTTACGTTTTCCATTTTCCCGCTCCGCGTGCGTACTCGCCCCTGCCGGCCCGCTAGTTCAGTCTCTGCGCAAAGATTTATTGCTCGTTCCCGCTTTTTCTCTATTTACATTACTTTTTTTTTGTTCCTGTGCCGCACTTCACATATCCAAAATAAAATAAAATAAACAAATAAGCAAAAAGAAGTCGAAGTACAAAAAAAAAAAGAACACACAAGAAGCGCGCAAAAAGTTATTGTTATTTTGTTTTTGTTATTGTGCGCGTGACTTGGAGGCGCGTGTTGCATAGTTTTGGGCGCGTGCAGCAGCAACAACAACAAACGGCAGCGCGGTGGCCGAGTCCGTCGCCACCGACGCTGCGGCGCTGCGCTACGGTCGCCGACACCAGCAGCAGCAGCAGCACCACCAACATCAGCCGCAGCAGCAGTCGACCAGCAGCAGCGCCAGCAGCAGCAGCAACCGCAGCCGCAGCCGCAGCGGTCTGTATATAATATAATACAAATATATAGTGATATGTAAATAGATATTTCACCCAGATTCCAATCCCACATAGTCTGTTTATTTATCTAGTCGAGGCAACTGTTGCTTTTGCCCACAACCATATTTATCTATGTCTGATGCAAATCTCTGAATAATATATATTGACTTATATCTGAATAATTTAAAATAGCCTAAGATCAGTTAATTCTGATACTGTCTGATCATAAGCTCTGACTCCAGTAATGATTTCTCTATATGTATATAGGGTCTTACAGTAGATTTCTCCGTATTTTATAAACCCAAGAATGATTTTTAAAACAGTTTACAGATCCATATATTATATCATTTTATATGTTATATAATCATATATGTATATATATTTCTAGCTTTTCTTTCTATTACAAATATAATCTGAAAGCTTGGCAGCGATTCTTTAGATATTCCGAGTTTCGGATGAAATAGAAAAATCTATTAGTTCCTTTAGCTTTCTGTTTTAAATAATTCTTGAATAGTACATTTAAGAAAAATATAAATATATATTCTAAGACAGTAAACAGGCCTTGACAAATATTAAAGTAAATTTAAACAATTTTATAATACACTCTACAAGGGTTTAAAATGTATTCAATTGATTGAAAAAATAGTGTTCCGTAAAATTGGAATTTCTCCCGAATTTAATTAACCTCCATAGCCAAAATGACCCAATTTCAAAAACTATTGGGCCATATATATATAATTGAAGGTCGACATGTGTATAATAGCTACAAAACGAAGTAAGAGGCTCTAGTCGGGCTCTCGAGCTCTCGACTAGGGGATGCCATGAACCCTCTTCTACCAACAGCAAATGCAGCTCGCGCTACGAGCTCGTTTGCTTTAGCATTTAAAAAAAAATTAATTAAAAAAAAAAAAATATTTCCATTGATAGGGTTCGAGCTCTTAACATAGCACACTACTTGCAACGGCATCCACTCAACAGCCAAACCAACAACTAACGGCTACTGAAAAAAAAAACCAATTAAAATAGCAATACATACACACATGATAGAATTCAATAAAGACGCGCGTGATGTATGTAGAAATTCTTGTGGGCTGCCAATATTTATATAACCACACATTTTCTTTAATAACTTCTTCATATATATATGCTATTCCAAAAGCTACATGTCAAATTTGGTGATTCTAACTCTTATAACTTACGAGATTTGCCCAAAAAACAGGATTCCGATATCGATTTTCATCGATAACTTGGAAACGGGGCAAGTTATCGAATATCGAAAACTCAAAAAATCGTACTGCGCATGCACTAGGAGGATCTACATTCAAAATTTCAAGTCTATAGCTCTAATAGGTTCTGAGATCCTCACATACGGACAAACTGGCGGACAGACGAAAAAAGAGACTAACATGGCCAGATCGACTCGGCTATTGATGCTGATCAAGAATATATATACTTTATGGGGTCTGCCTGTTACATACATTTGCAAAAATACATTAAGGATTTATTATTTTTGAGCGAGAGCAAAAGCAAAAAAAAAAAAGACAGGATAGAGCTCAGACTTGGTCCGCAACGTCTAGATAAACACACTATTTATTTATTTTATTTATTTATTTATTTATTAGTGGTCGACAAAACGAGTGTCTTCCTAATTATTCAATACATTATATTTACAATTATGAAATTTAGATGATAAAAGCCTAGATAGAGAACACAAATTTCTAATAGCATCACCGACCGATGGAGGTGTTTTATTTGCCAGTTTAGGCCAGCTGTGCCCCTTTTCACAGCTAATTTTGTCAGTGACGCTATTAGAGCCTAATTCTAAGAAGAAGGGTGTAAGTAGGAAAAAGTGCTCTTAAGTAAAATTAAAAATAATCTTAATTTGCTATATTATTTAAGAATATATCATAAATAGGAGAAAAGAAAGTAAAAAGATTGTTAATAAAGTAAAGAACTGTATGCTAGATATACAGAGTGTTAAGTAGATAGGATAAAGAGATAGTATTGGGAAAGTAATGGGAAATCACCGACCCGGTGGGGGAAAATTTACAGCCTGTCCGGCAAGCTATGCCCCTGCTCATAGCTGGGAATGGTCAGTGACTTCCCGAAGGTATCCTGAAAGCAACGATTTTATTAGGGGTAGAGAAAGTTCGGTAGAGAAAACGTGATGCAAACTATTGTAATTTTTACATAGCACGCGAAAAGGATTGTGCATAGCGTAGTCTGTTGTGCACGTAGATAGGAATAAGGGGCGGTAATTTCTGGTTGGTCTAGCCGGAACAGAGAATTGAAGACGCCCTAGCAGAAAAGGAGAATCTATATCGCCAACAACCAACTTATGTAGAAAGACAACACCGAGAATTGTCCTACGGTTGGTTAACGACGGAAGGTTAAGAAGAAGCAGCCTGCTGGAATAGGATGGCAACCGAAGATTAGGGTCCCAATTTAAACCTCGTAAGGCAAAAAGCAGAAATTGCTTCTGAACAGATTCAATACGATCCTGGCTATTGTTATACTGCGGAGACCAGATGCAAGAGCAGTATTCAAGGATAGGACGAACAAGAGAGATACAGTACAGAAGTTTCGTTATATAAGGATCGTTAAACTCTTTAGACCATCGTTTAATGAATCCAAGTACACCTTTTGCCTCATTAACGATGGTATCTATGTGAAGATTGAAACAGAGTTTAGAATCAAAAAGAACGCCTAAAACATTAACTGTTAGTATACGTTGCAATGGAGTATTGTCGATTGTATAACTGACAAGATAAGGTGTAGTACGATTAAATGTCATAAACATACACTTTGAACAATTCAGATGCAATTGATTGGATTCAGATAAAATTGTTGATAGTAAAACGGGCAGCTATAAATTTAAAAAAATGAAATACGAATTTTAAGAATGTAGGTCCATCCAAGCTTTGAGTCGAAATCGGAGTTCAGGAATGCGTAAAAGCGTTTTGAAGAGCCTAACCTAAGGGCAGGGAGTTGATATGAACCGTGCAGCGAACCACAAACTTTCCTTTGGACTTTCAGCCCTGATTGAAAGTTTTTAACATAATCGGTTTTAGTTGGTTTTGGATGTGGCCAAACGAATGCACCCGAGTATTCAGACACACAGCTTTCCAACTAAGAACAAGCAATTGTGTCTCTAATTATGAGGCATAGATATTCTATTTCCATAAGCGCTTTCCCAGACACCTAATAAATGCCTTAGAGACGCATGCGTATGCCTTATATGTAGTTGTAATCTATGGGCGGTATCTACTGTAGCTATATAGATATCATATGGCTAGATAAATCGTTTATCTGGGCGAGTTCCGAATTTCTCGCTCTCGTGCCCCGAAAAGCAGGCAACACCATTGACACACATTTAACGCACTTTTACACTCCGCTTACATTCAACACGGTGCGTATGTGTGTGTGTGTGTGCTTTTGAAGTTCAAAGTACAGCAGTGTTACGTTCACATGTGTAGGTATTATATGTACACACACACACACACACGCACACGCACACGCACACGCTGGAGCGCATTACAAATGCCAAAGAGTTGGCAAAGTGCGCCTCAGTTTGTCAAAGTAACTTTAATGAATGAAAGTACCTACAGTGTGTGTGTGTGTGTGTGTGTGTGTGTGTGCTGACAGCGGACAAATGAATGAGCGTTCACTTAACTGGCAGCCCCAGCTGCATTGCTATCTCCCTTTCAAGCACTCTCCCTCTCTCCCTCTCGCTCGCACACGCTCTGTGTTATGAATGAAATGTGAGTCAAGTTTTGCGTTCAGCTTTTACATTGCAAGCACTGCGTACAACTTCCCCTTAACACCGGCCGCCCCTTAACCCCCGCCAGCCACGCACACGCACAGCTCGGCTTGCCACAATTTTACACAGTTTGCGGCTGGTGCAACAAGTTTTGTCTGCTGGCTGCTGGCATCTTGCTCGCAATTTCAATCGAAATTCGCCTTCACTGCACGCAGCCAATTGCCAATTGGCATTCAAATATTCACCACTCTCTTATTCAAATGCATTCAAACACAACACACACACACATTTAGACCATTCATTTTTTATGCTTGCCATTCAAAGTGAGCATATCCATTTGTATTTATTGTGCGACATTTATATTTATTGTGTAACTAAAAGTTTTCGAGGCCCAACTTCTGTGTCATTCTCCATTTAGCCAAGATCAGATTTTCTGTTGAGAGCATGTAGGAATTTTCTATATTTAGTTTGCTTTACTTTCATGTCCATCAGCCCACATAACTACTTTTCTGCTCTTCTGCCCTTTTTGTAAGCAAGATATACAAAATGGAATGTTTATTTTGATTAAGCTGATTTTCTTTATATAAATTATAACATTAACTTTGGGAGCTTAATACGACTCGTTTTGGTTTCTTGCGCTCGTTTAGTATATACATTTTATATATATTTGAATATTTGGTTGCCTCTCTCTCAAGAAAAACAACTTATTTTGAAAGATTTGCGCTTTCGCATGCAAAGCCTATGAAGATCGGACAATAGAGACCGAAGTTAATCAAGAAAGTATTTCCCAAGGTGTGGCAAAAAGAAGCCAAGCTGCAGCTAAAGCTTCTGTGTGAATGTGAGTCTCTGCATAAGCTAGAATGCTTGAAATGGCAGTTCAGGGTGTCTGCTAGTCGGTCCCTCCCGAGACCTGTGCACTCTCAGCTCCAATCAGATTATGATTTTTTTAAGTTCCATTTCAGATAGTTGTGAATTTTCGTCGGCTTGTTAAAGTAAATCCTCCAAAAGAGCCAAACTCCATATACCTTTGTCATCGAATTTAAAAATAAAAACAACAAATTGTAAAAAAAAAATATATATATATATATGTATATGTATATGGCTGACACGACCTGGAGGCCAACAGTTAATGAAGTGTATATTAAATATGTGGGTTTCGACTTGTTTTGTTTTCCGGATTTTTATTTTTTGTTTGTCCAAATGATCCGTGCGACCAAAACTTTTGTCATCCAATTAGTTGCACACAAAATGCTTTTTCGACATATTCGTGACATTTTGCGTCCAATTAGCAATCGATATATGTGCCTTACGCTGAGCTCGGCCGCCCAGCTTCATCGAATTTCAGTCCAATTTAGTATGCAGCAAATTGCAATTAAAAGCGAACCAAACGAATTGCACTTCCACATGTTTTTTAACCCGATAATTTCGTTTCGCCGCAATTGATTTACGTTTTTTTTTTTTTTCGCTTTTAATGAAGACCTAAAATTGGATTTATTTTTGGGATTCTTCTGCGGCCGCCTTCGGCGCTTCCAGCCAAACAAAACGGGCGAACGTCCGTGTTTGCTTATGAGGCAATAGCTTTATTGCACTTTACGAGCGTGACCACCATTAATTAATGGCCGCCAAAGGCAATTTCGAGAGCGCCAAAGAGGCCAAAAGTACAAAAAGAAATCATAATGTGCACAGCCAGAGACTGTTTAATACCCTGTATTCAGAAATGAAGTCGCAAAAATATGTTGCAGCTAAAACACATCATTTATCTCAGTCAATCCTATGCTACATATTGTGGAATTATTTCATATTATATAACTTTTCAATACTTTAAAAGACATTAATGAACCCAAGTCTTCCGTCTGTGCTTCTTATAATCTCTGAGATCGATGACGTCATATTGGCCTCACGTATTGTTATCTTCAGTTTCTAGTTGAGCTTTAAATCTTACTTAAATTAACTGCAGAGGAAACTGAATTAGAAAGGTATTTACTGAAAAGTACCAAAAGAAATTATAATGTAAAGTGCCAGAGACTGGTTAATACCCTGTAATCAGAAATGAAGACAATCAAGCCTCCAACATCTATGTATCTCAATCAAAAATCTCAATTCTTGCAGCTCTTTCTAAATCTAACTGATTAATCCGATGCTAAATATTCCTTAATACTCTTCTTGAATACTTCTCTTCAACTACCTGAATTCGTATAACAAGCCTTAAGACTCTGCTTCTTATAGTCCCTGAGATCGATCAGGTCATATTGGCCATACGTATCCAATTTGGGGACATTAAACGAACAAACGGAACCGAATAAATAATTGATAGGTGCTGGCCGAGGGCTTTGCGCTTTCTTGAGGTGAATAATAAGAAATGCATTCAACAGATATACGACGCATTTGCGTTCCCGTTGGCATTGGCACTGGCATTGCGTAGTTATCTGTTGCATTAAACTTGCAAATTGTTGCGCGAATTTGCTGCACGGAATCAGCGAAAATTGGTAAAGCTGCCAGCTTTAATGGCCAGCAGCGAGCAGCTGCAATTGGGCCCTTAGCCAAGTCCGTAGTTCCTCAGTTCTTGTTGCAAGCGCAGGTTGTGCCACAATGCAACGCCTGATCAAAGCCATCATACGCTCTTGCCACAGGTCAACCGCAAATCCGGCGCACTGCCTCGTGGGTAAGCGATGCCATACACACACCCGCACACACACACTCGCACACACACACCCGCACTCACACACATGCACAACATTATTGGATTCTTGTGAGATTTCCTATGAACTTTGTGCTGTCATGAGTTACGCGGCTTGCAGCATGCCACATATTCACACATTTGCATCACAAATTGAATGTGTTTCGCGTCGCAAACACATTCCACAGAATTGCAATTGCGATAGAAAACAAAAAGGTGATATCGAGTATAGGACGTGAAGTGGCGCAGCGCGTTCCTATCAGAAAGAACCTTATAAGAAAATCAACATATAAAATAATATACATACATAAAAAATAAAAAGCAAGTATGTACAGCACGCCGCATATTAAATACACGTTGGACTTCGAAGTGCATCTGTACAACAGCTTCAATTCAGACCGCGAGATGTGTGATATAGTAGATCCAAATTATAATAACAAAAGTAAAGCTCCGAAATGCTCAACTAGGTTGATTTATAGAGTAACTAAAAGTTTCTTTAGACCAAGTCGCAATTTTGGTCGAGTTATCTTAAGCAACAAAACAGACAGATGCTTCCTATTATGCTATATAATATAGTAATCTGATTTTCATAAGATTTTACTCATATTCTTTTTGATTAAACTAAATCATAAAATGGCAAAGTTTTGTGAATAATGCTTTAAGGCTGATAGATTAGCTTGCATGGCAACAGACACAAGGACATGGCTCAGATTTTGATACTGATCAATAATATAGAACTATAAGAACTACGTAAAACTATATCTGCGTTGCACACTTCATAGCAAAATTTTAATGAGCTCTACAAAGTTATATAGAAAGTTATCTAACAAACTCAGAGGTAGTTAAGCACCTTTGAATGCGCTGCTAGTGTTGGATAACGTTGAAATGCTAGTAAATGCTTCAGAAAATGTACTATAGTAAAGGGCAGTATTGTATAAATATTTAAGTAAGACAATTTTTTGAACATACAATATGCTTCTGACGTGCAAGCAAGAGCTTGAGGGAAGTACTATTAAGTTTAAGAATATAGGCATAATATCCCATAGGTGTGAATTGTATACTAATTGTATTGTAATCAGTTACATAATTTCAAACCTATCCCTATTTATAATTAACTTTAACACTGCCTTTTTCACCCACATTTGCTAAACAGGATGAATTCTTGTGAATCTCTATGGAAAGTAATTAGATATAAAGTAAAATAAATTTCCATACATACGTTTCCGCCTATTAGCCAGGCCTGAGGCGAAATGTTACCAAAGCCCCGTCTCAGTGTTCACTTTAGTCACAAAAGCTGTGAAACACATATCAGTTTTCTTGCTCTCACGGGTAATTTTCTTGCATATGTTAAGCGTAATCCTTGTTGAGCCCCAAAATGTATCTAAAAATAAAAAGTCGCCGCGTAAGAATAACAACTGTTGTAAGCTCAAGAATGGATTTAAATTTCTTGCCACAGTGGAAATATTTAAAATGAAAATTAGCTAAGCTTCTCGCTTGAGCTTTAATGTACTTAAACAGCCTGCTGCTCAATTTATGAAGTGTTTTTTTCTTTTTTTTGGTTTCCAGTTTTTAGCCGTGTTTTCTTAAGCTTGTTGGAAATAAATAATTTATGTAACATGTACTTACAGTACGGCACTTTTCAGTGAATAGCAAAGTAATTATTTTAATTGTCAAGCAAATTAAAGTTCTTAATTTGTTAGAAAAAAGGCGTCAGCTTAAAGAAACAACGCCTCAGGCTCTGCAAATACCTGTGAATTACTCGAATGCTCAACTTAATTAAGACCATGTTGCAAGCAATGTAAGCAGCAGTCGATTAACTTCCAGATAGATGTTATCTTTAGTATTGGGCTCATCGATCTCAGGAACTCTACTAAATGGCGGGGTGCAAAGTGAAATCAAAATGGATGATAAATTTGTGAATTTGTAGCGCTTGCTTTAGGCCAACCGCTATACAAAGCATATCTTGTGCTTTGCCCTTAAGGCATGAAGGCCACACCCCTTTTAATTTTTATACTTAATTGCAGTTTGAATACAAAGCGCTGACCGAAGCAGACCCAAACACAAAGTTCTGGGTCTGGCCGAGCGAACAGGGAACAGGGAAGAGGGAAAAGGGAAGAGGGTAGCCACATTGGGTCGCAAGGGTTTCCGAGTGCGACACGCGTTCGAGTTAATTTATGAGCGCCGCTGGCGCTGGCCATTTTTAGATGGGCCGAAAGAGTAAGTGGCAACAAATGAGCAACAATGTGGTCCATTGGGGACCCAAACTATATATGCGCACTATTTGATGAACGCCATTGTCCAGTGTTGGTTAACACACAAGCTCACTTATTGCCACCCTCCCGTCAAGGTCATCTCCTCTTGTCCCGTCTTTTCTCGGCTCGATATGCACGTTTCATTAGCCATTGATAGGTTTATGAATGAATTAATAACGTATCCAGCGCCTGGGACCTTAGTTTCATTTGGTTTTAATTGATGGATTAACCTTGATTGATTTATGAAGCTCGCCACGTTTACAAGTATGTGTATAATATGTTTAGGTTTTTTTTTTTCATTAATTTTGTTTTTTTTTTGTCATTTTTTTCCTGCATTTTTGTGTGTAGGTTAATTCAATTAAAGCTGTGCCGCGCAAACTTGATTGATTTGTCAATAAGTTCCGTTGACTAACTGATTGAACAGCGCCAGAGGGTTAGTTGAATTTGTTATGCAAGCTGTCACTTGGCTAAAATAGCTTGAGTTACTTTCGAAGTTTGTTCAACGGCTAAGATGAGCCTGAGCCATGCAAAGCAAATGATATCATAATTTCTTGTTTAGGCGAGATTTTCTATGGTCAAACTGGCAGTCGAACATTATTGACCCGAACATGATTGATTGCCTAACGATTAACGCTGACTGACTGATTGATGGACGCTACAGTTCTGAAATATACTTGCCTAAAGCAGCTTGAATTTCTTTGAGTTTGATTCAAACAAAATAAAGTCAAAACTTAACGAAAACTGTTGTAAACTGTTTTCCTAGCAGTATAATATTATTGACCCGGGAATGATTGATTGAAATGAGTTACAGCTCTTTGATTTTGAATAGTTTTCTGAGCTGGCGAATTTTAAGAGCAAAACATCTTGAGAAATGAAGAGCAACCTCTACTTACTGCCAGTTAATTGACTTCGAAATTCAAACTGATTGATTGATTGACTGACTGACTGACTGACTGATTGGCGCAGACTCTGAAATACCCTAACTAACTCAGACGTTGTTAACATTTTAATTAAAGAGTTAATTAAGGGACGAATTAACGAATGAACTGGCGCTCAATAATTTTAAGAATCGATTAATTAACAAGTTATCGATTGATTAGAGCCAAAGGCATTTAATGCAGTAAGCAGACCCTTACAGAGCCTATGTTCATGGGACTACACTCATCCATTAATTAATGAATTATATGCCCCTGCTATGGTTGGTAATAAAAAATATATATTTCGCAAAGAGTAGTTGCCAGTTGAAATACTCGTAGATCCGTAATTGATTGTTTTCTTAACGAGTTTCCGTTGACTAACTGATTGATTGGCTACTGCACAGAAACTCGAATGGCATTTTCTATTGAGTCGCACTCATAACGCAGCTCGTTTCAGGCAAATGCTGCAGGATTAACAGCAGCTGCTTCTATTGCTGCCACAGTCCTCAAAAATCTGCAACAGTTTTCGTGCCCATCATAAAACGCAAATTGTTATGGCAGCTATTCGGGCCAAACACTCAAGGCCTGGCCATAAACAGCAACGGCGCCACAGCCAGACCAGGCCAAGCCATCGATGCCATCAATCTAAAGGAACGAGTACAAGCTCGAGCTAACGAGTAACTCCCTCCACTCCACTCCACTCCAGTCCAGTCCAGTCCAGCACAGTCCACTCTTTATCCCCACATTTCTTTTCGATTCGCAGCTTTAGTCCCGTCCAGCAGCTATCAGCAGCACTTAGCACTGACTCGGTCAAACGGCGACTCACCTGAAATTGTGCCCCCCGCAACCACAAAGCCGCCCCCTCTCTCTCTCTCTCTCTCTCTCTCTCTCTCACACTCCTTGCAGGATGTATAATGCCATTAACAGCTGTCATTTCTTGAAATATTTGACAACCGGACAGCATTTGGGGGAAATGTCGCAAAAAGAATAACAAAAAGAAAAAACGCTTCAAACAAAAAAAAAAAAAAAAACAATATAAAGAAAGAACGAAGACTGAATACCCTTGCAAATTGAACCCAAGGCTTTCACAGATTTGTGTATAACCTGAGCTTGGTCAAGAAATGTTGAAAAACCAAAAGTTTTCCATACAAAAATGTAGTTCAACACCAATTGTTTCCATGCAAGCTAATTGATATAGTGTTCCGAGTCTCAAAATGTCTTGAGAGGATAACTCTAAAACTGAGAAGCCCGTTTGCATAGAAACAGACAAATGGACAGAAGCTATTCGACCCCGTCGCGGATGTCTCCCTCCATGCGTTACGCATTTCGAGACAAAGTTAAAGTACCCTTTGCAAGGGTATACAAGCATAAACTAAACGAGGCAAATGCAGGCGCCGTGGACATAGTAATAATAATAATATTGTTATTATTGTTATTATTGTTATTATTATTATTATTAATATTACTCATATTGAGACAGTATTTTAGTTTCGTGGCAATTGGGCCGCGTTTATTTGCCAAACGTTGCCCATTGTTATTATATTTATGTATTTGTGTGCGTGTGCCTGTGTGTGCGTGTGTGTGTGTGTGTGCTGTCTGACCCCAATTGCCCCTCAACCATTTTGTACACAGGATAACCTCCACGTGGCACATGATAAGAGCAGCTACAGACCTTTGTATAGAGAGATTAGTGTGGCGTGGGATAAAATTAATTAATTTATTGCTGAAAATCGCGACTTGAACAGAATTTTGTTTGGTTTTAGAAAAGATTCTGATTCCAAACACCTTTCGATATGTTGCATATTTGATAACAGTAAGAATTCGAACAAAAAATTACTTTGTTGTCCAGTTCCTAATTGCATGGAGTTAACTTGCATATACCCTGTACCCAGCTGCACAGTTTTGTACAAAAAATTGTTTCTTAAATAACTTCTGTGATAATTATACAATCTTAACAAAAGATTATCAGCATTATGATAGCAATCAACATGATGCATATGCCAAAAATCATAGCGCAGTTTTGTGGGGAGGACACTAGAAATGTTTTAGGAAGTAAATTGAGCTCGATCTGTGGGCCCAACTTCACTGACTGTATTAAAGAAATAAAACTACTCGCTGCTGTCTGTCACAAGCTTAGGCTCAACTTTGTCATACCCCCTCTCGGACATGCCAATGCGGTTACAGGGTATGAGCAGCAGGAGATAAGAACCACATTGAAGCGCTGCAAACGCTCACTAATTGAAGCAGCCTATCAGCTGGCGTGGCACCGGCTAACGAAACAGGTAACTGGCATTAGGGGGCGTATATGGGCGTGGCAGGGCGGAGCCAGCAAGGGGGTAAGGCGACGCTAAGACATAGCGTTTGGCTTAAGCTCAATTAACAGCATTTACAAATAGAATGGCCGAGCTGCTCGTACAGATTCATTAAAACACAAAAAACGCACACACGCACACACGCACACACACACACACACAAGAACAGCGTGGACACAGAGCCAAACCACACCCACACACACAGCTGGACACACACACCTACACACACACACAGCTGGACACACTCGTGGAAGGGAATGCAAACAAAACAAAAAAAGCAGCTCAAACAAAGCAACGCTCCAAGAGGGGGCGCTGTGTGTGTGTATGTGCGTGTGTGTGTGTGTGTGTGTGTGTGTATATTTTAGTAATTTGGATTAAACATGCAGAGTCCAGCAGCAAGACGCAGGGCAGCAGGCGACGACAATAGAAAATCACCTGACCCATTAGACGCCAATGCGTATAAAACTTAAATGACATGTGCTATGTGTGTGTGTGTGTGTGTGTGTGCGGGTGTGTGTGTGTTAGCCCTGTTGGTGTTGAAGTTTGAAGTTATTGCTTTCATTTTGGCTAGCCCGTTGTTAGTCGTGGGCAGAATTTCCAACGCTTTTTTTCTGCTTTTCTTGTTATGCCCTTTACAAGGGTATTATAAGTTTGTCGTGTAAAATGTGTAACGCATAGCAAAACGACATCGCGGATACCATAAAGTATATATATTCTCTCTCTCTCTCATTTTCACGAACGATTATTGTTGCCATAAATTATTAAAAGAATTGGGCTTTTGCATGGAAAACCTTTTTGTTCCCCAAGATATTTGAACCAAAGTCGACACCTAACACAGCTGTAATTTGTTTCTTAGATATGAAACAAATCGGACTAATATATTATATAGCTGTATATATATAGCATAGGCAGAATTAGTCGTGAAATTAGTTTTTGTCTGGAAAGCTTTGTTGTTTGGGCTTCACAATTCTTCGCACACATCTGCAAAGTCGTTAGCCTGTTGCCTGATGCAAGTGTATTTGATCTTCGGTGTGTCGACGATGACGGTTCTTTTTTTCTGTTGGTTTTTTTGTTGTGTTTACCAAACGTTAAGAATTTAATTAAGTTCCAAGTTGTGCGCCACACACATTCATATCAGTATTTACTACTGCTAGCCACACACACACACACACACACACACACACACATGTAGACGCACACACACACATACATATGTATTATGGCATTAACTATTGTTGATGCCAAATACATATATCCACATGAACGCCAAGTCTTTAACTAGCTGTGTTCCGGGACTTATCTAGTTAGTCATTTTGTTGCTCTAATTAAAAGTCAAGATATATCAAATATTAATATTCAAGGTAATGCTAGCAAGCTTAAACAGCTTATCGATCAATTTATCGATTTATTAGAAAAGACAAAAAATATAAAAAATAAATTTGCAAATGAAAGCAATCTTCTTTAAACAACTTGTCGCTTAATTGATCGATTTATTAGAAAAAACAAGATGTATAAAAAAATGAAAGTAATTCAATATATTAGCAAGAGTTATCGATAAATTTATCGAATTTAATATGCAATCTATTTGCAAACTTAAAAGGTTAATCGATAAGTGTATCCGTTTTTTAGAATAGATAAGATATATCAAAAATATATATGCAAGTAAAAGCAATCAGTTGTAAATAGCTTATCGATCAATTTATCGATTTATTAAAAGAGACAGTCTGCTTGCATACGTAAACAGTTTATCGGTAAATGCCTGATCAAAAAATTCTTTGGCTGATTTGTATCTGCATCAAGGTCACTTTAGTAGTATGTAAGTTGCTCTTGTTATAAATAGTCACTTATGAAGTGGCTCCAATTAAATATATATCAGAAATAAATATTAAAGTCAAGATAAAGCAATCGATTTGCAATCGTAAACCATTTATCGATTTATTGGAATGATAGATAAAAACCGGATACTCTTTTTGCCTAATTCTTTTTTTAGAAATGCGATTAATTGTTCAATTGACTGATTAATAAATGCACTAAATGACAGAGACAAGACCTTTCGGTCAGTTTAGCCGTTTACAACCTGCACTTCTGCATACCGTCAGCCAATTAGTTGGACAGTTTTTAGCTATTTTTTGTCAATTCCGCATCGAACGTTGATTGCATTAATAATTATAGGCCATGTTCACTTGATTGACGTTGGCTGATTGGCTTTGCCTGTTGGCCTCCTCTTGTTGCCAAAATGTCAGATTCTTTTTCCTTTGAGACATGGCATTGTCTTCTTCATTCTGCACCTTCTTCATGTTCATTATGTGGCACACATTAATTGTTTGAATGAATACTTCAAAGTCTCTGACTTAGCACCTCCATGCTCACTTGTCAAACACAAAAATATCATCCATTATTTTATGCCTTCATAATTGGTTCAACATTTTACACAGTTTACTTTAGGAGTCCTGTCTACTTGGCCTTAGCTTGTTCCTTTGCTAAGTCCCTGCTTGAATGCACGCAAACATTTCCTTGACTGGTTATCCATGCTTCTAAAAGTCAACGGACAGCTCTTAGCACTGTCTTTACAGCTAACCTCCTTGGTTACTCTAGTCACAGCCCAGTGTGTGCCTCTTGCCTCTTCATCAAGTCCTTGAGCTTTCATCATGGTCCACGTTGGAACACCTTGGTTACCTCAATAGTTTATGTCCCTAGCGAATGTCACCTCCATGGTCACATAATGAGGTTTTCTCATGTTCTTATCAACAATAAACTTAATATGCTGGATATGATACTATTAGTTATATATGTATGAATACAATTTGCTTGCACAACCACTTTAATTGTCACATGCATGTCTGTGTGTGTGTGTGTGTGTGTGTGTGTACACATATAACATAGTGTATTTTACTTTTGTTTGTAACCAAAGCTTACTGTGATCCTGTTTGAGTTCATGAGGCATTTCGTGACTTGTCCAACATGTTGATGTGCCACAAGCCGAGCGAGTTCAAGCCCCAATCCCCAACCTCTACGCACTGTGGAATCACTCCTCCTGCCCCCCCCCCCCTCTCTCCCTCACACTCTCTTCCTTTCTCTATCTCTCTCCTGCATAGCATATAATTCAGGCGGCAAAATCTGTGCCACAGAAAATGAGTTGAGCAACAAAAAAAAGTGAACAGAAAAGAAAAAAAAGAAAAAAAGATAACAAGTGGCAAACCAAGGACCGCAACATGTTGATGCTTTGCTAATTGGAGCAGCCGAAAGACTGAGAAACACCGGCCAGGATAACGAAGCAGGGAGAAGGGTTTTGGTTCCGCGGGGGGTTGCATGACGTAGCAGCAGCAGCAGCAGCAGCAGCAGATGAAAATAATTACAAAACAGTTTACTCAATAAAATTCCGAATGATTTAACTACAACAACGAAGCGACAAGGCGAGGACAAGTCTAAGGATGGCAGCTGGAGGAGTGGAGCAGGAGCGAGCAGCATGACCACAGCCAGACGGACGGACAGACAGACGGACGGACGGACAGACAGACGGACAGCTGGGACAGCGGACAGCGGACAGCGAGGCGGACAGCATCAAAGGCAAACTGAGCGAGGCGAAACTTCTGCTAGGATGCTTCGTAGCGGGCAGGACGGGCTTAGGTTTGGGCGGTCGCATGGCTGACATTGATTGAGCGAGGACGAGGGCGAAGTTGAGCACAAGGATGTGAGTGAATGAGCAAAGATTGTCAAGCATTCGATGCCGTAGACAGCGCTTGACTATGTACAGCCTCTCCCCACCCATTCCATTCTGCTGACTCGGCGCTCTCTTCCTCTCCCTCCCCCTCTCTACCTTTTGCTCTCTCTTTTTTACACAGCTGACTCACCTTTCTGAAATGCAAAGCTCCGAACTTGTAGACCCCACAGCAATTTAGGGGTACGTTGACCGACGATGACAGCGCTGCTAATACTGTGTGCACGCAAATCGACAATGACAGCTCACACACACACACACACACACAAACACAAACGCAAGCACACCCACACACACACACACACACATTTACAGAAACTCAACGAACTGGGCAACTTTTACAGCTGATTTATGAAATACTCCGTAAAATTGTGCTTGGCTTTCATAATTTCAATTACCTAAGATAATTATTCGTTTTATAGCTCATTTTTTGCTAGAATCTTTTGGGAATTCTAAACATATTTTTGCATATCGCATATATCTATATGAGTAAAAAGCGTACAGATTATAAACATAGTTATATTTTATATTATTCAGACTTTCTTTTTGCTAGAACCACTTGGGAATTCTAAATAAATTCATGTTTATTACGCTCCTCCATTGAACTTGCGAACTCCAAGACAATAGAGTCATGTATGCCGTCTACCTCAAAATTACGCCCAGACACAATATAGCTTTTAAAAAAAATAATTTACATACCCAAGTCGTTTTTGGCTGAATATCTCTTTAAAAGATACCCTATAAATAATGTTGGCCCCCTTTCAAATTGCCCCATACATTTGCTCTGCAGGGTATGCCAAAAAGGAAACTTTTTATAAAAGTTTTTCGCTTTTCGTTTTGGCACGCAAACATAAGATTTTCACACTCACACTCACACGCACAAGCACACGCACAGGTTTTGTATGTGTGTGCGTGTGTGCGTGCGGGCGAGTGTTTTATATTTAAGAAAGAAAAGAAAAAAGTTGCGCGTTTGAAACCATTTCAAAACTGAATTAACTTTTGTTGCACTTCGGTTTCTGTTTTTCTCCTTTTGTGGCCACCCTGAGCTCAATTTCACATATGCCCCCCCCGCCCCCTCATACCACTCTAAAGAAACTTTTATGGAAATAGCTGAGCTTAGCATCTGCTGCTGAGTAAGAGAAAAGGGCTAAGAATAGGAATACATATATGTATGTGTGTATATATGCATATATAAATATATTTGTATTCCAAGGCACCGTCTAGAGACCTTTCTCTGCCGCCGGGCAATTAGACCGCATCCCTGCAGATATTTGCCATAGATTGTTGCAATGGTCTTTTCGACTAGAAATTGCAAATTAAAACAAAAAACTTTTGTATTGGATTTGCATTAGATATTGGGCATTTGGGGCGTGCCTATACCCTTCAGTCGCAAAGTAAGCAGCTTTTTTTTTGTAGGGGCACGAAAGTGCGTAAGAGCCACACGTAGAGTATCTTTTCGCCGAGCACTCTCTAGCAAAATATGCCTACTTTTATAGAAGATAAAGAAGGCTTCTCCATAAAGGAGACCTTTGAAGATTCTGTGGTATTGGGATATAGGGAGATCTAACGAATATAGCGAAATCTTATTATGATATTATTAATTTCTTCATCTCATATTATCTATGTTCACTATATTATCGCTGCTGGCTGAAGATGCTGGAAGTAATATTATGATTAATCATATATTTAAACTTTTTAACTTTTGCGACAATTGGTCTGCAAAGTCCCAGCGACTCAGTTGGCAGGCTTTGCCTTGCTCACGCATGCTACGTGCAACAAGTGGCACGCGTGTTGCATGTTTATAAATCAAATGCGCTGGCTGTCTGTCTGACTGTCTGCTCAGGTTCGACTCTTTTGGTGTCCCTTTTGGCCGCCAAATGGCCCAAAGTAAATCACATCTGGAACCGCAAAAAGCTGCAATGTGGCAACAAGGCGACGGTTTGTTTGGTGACACAATGCCGCACACGTGGCAAGTTATGTGTGTGTTGCGCGGTGGCGACCAGAAGCTGGTCGTCTGGAGGCGGGGCGGGCCGGGGCGGGGCGGAACGGTTGGCGAGAGGCTGCTCTAAGAGCAGACGCTATACTTTTACGCACGTTCATTTCATTAAGAGGCGCATCAGGCAGCTGGCGCTTCTTTGCCGAGTGGGCGTGGCCAATGGAATTTATATTGCATACTTTTTGGCGGGGCACACAAGTGTGTGACTGTGTCTGCGAGTGTGTGTGTGCGTGTATGTATATATTGTATGTATGTATATGTATATATTGTATGATTTTGTACTCCTTCGCGCTCAATGCGCCTGCTTGTTCCTTACCCCTCCTCCTCCCCCTCGCTCTTAACACTCCGCCATCCCCCCTTTGTGTCCGTTTACAAATTAATTAAAAATGAAGTGAAGTGACCCAAATGCCGTCACAGACATCGACGGCGGCGCCAGAACAATGGCGCGTCTGCCTCGGCACCACGCTACACTCGCACGCCCCCATTGACCCAAAATATCAAATACGCACATGCCACGCCCACACGACATACTTGCCACGACGTGGCAGCAGGCGCCCAGTCGCAAGGCCTCATGACTGTCATATTTGTGAATTGGAGCCATGCGACTCGTTCGCGTGGAGCGGGCGGACAGCGGCTGGGGCTGCGACTGGAGCTGGGGCAGTATGCACTCGTATGCAGCTAGGGGCTGCCGCCAAGCTGCCCCAAGTTATGGCAAGGCCGGAGTAATTTGTATAATTATATGCCACAGTCTAATCAACAAATGCGTCAGCTCCACTCTCGGACGCAGCTCGAGCCCAAAGCCTTTTGTTGGCATAACGACCTGCGGGCCGGCTAATTACAACATAAACTGGAGTAAACGCTGACTGCGGCGTCTACTTCGACCGGCAGCCGAGTACCGACTGCACCCAGAGAAATGAATTGCCTAAAACAGTCATAAATAGAGCAAAATGTACGTTCAAGTCGAAATGGACTAGATTTTGGTAGCTTCATAGGAACAATTTGCTTAGTAAATGATTATTTAATTATAGTTCTCATTAAATACTTCTAATTCTTAATTAAGTAATGATTATAATTACTTTTCAGCGCAAGCAAGCGCAAAACTTTTAAGTGAAGACTGCCGATCGTCTAGAAGAAACTTTCTCTCAGTGTACTAATTACAATGCCATTATGCTGTCCGGGTGCTTTAAAACTGTGCTGGTAGACCGAATCAATAAGTCAGTCCCTGAGCCTTCCGTTGGCTCCAATTACTGTACACAAGAACTCAATTAAAGGTCGAGTTGTCTAAGTTTCGAACTGGAGCTCACATTGTTGTTTAGCTGCCCAGTCATGTGGGTACGAGTTCGAATCTTGAACGAATCCATTATTGGAATGTGTCGATAATTAGTAACTAAATCTCGAATCATTATTATTATCTCGAATTATCTCGGGTATAGTCCAAATTTTGGGCTTCAATCAGAGCTTGGATTTCTCGTGTGTGCACATATTTGAAAGGCATTCAAGGTATCGAGTTTCCAAGCAGCAGAGCCACAGCCTTGATTGTATTGTGTTTTCGACTGTATACAGGATAACTGTTAGTTGGGCCTTGTTAAGTCAAAGTCTCTACATTTTCAACTCTATTTGGCTGTCAGTTTGTAGCTCGACAGTTACAATATATAGCAGGTTGTATCTGGCACAACTGACAAGGTTTTGCCTTGCTCCTTCTTCAGCCAATCGTCCAATTGCAACTCCACTGAAATATCGAAACACATCGTGCAACAGTTTGAATTCAGGTGAAATAAAAGCTCAATTCCTAGAACTGTTGCAATAGATACCGACAGACAAACAATTAAGCACAGGAAAATGCGCAAACGATATATGTACATATATAAGCCAAACGGCATTTGGCCATTTTCCCATTAGGAGCCCCAGGTAAATTGGCAATTCGATAATGCCAATGGAATGTGTTTGGGTTTTGTTGTCGCTGCAACAACCTGTCAATTGATATTTTTTCCAGGAAGCGTGTGCATGGCAAGGAATTAAATCGTTCCCAGAAATTTTGAACAACAATCTCTGGAGCTGAGGGGCCTTGCGGGCAGCGGGCGGAACTATGTATTTGTGGTATCTGAAGAGCTGTCGACTTCGGTGGAAAATTCACTGAATGCTGAATACTTGGGAATCGCTTTAATTTCCGCAACTCAGCGCTAAAGTTCCACCAGTTTTGGCATTATTTACGCTCAATTAAGTTTTGAGCATTCATCGGCCACGCCCTCGCGCCCCCTGGCTGCAGCAGAAGCAGCAGCAGCAGCAGCAGCTTCTTATTTGCAATTTTTGCACTAAACAAATTGGTTTAGTGGCGGGGGGGGGGGGGGCGTACTTTGCTCCCAAAATGCAATTCATTGCAGTCACAGTCTGTTGGCATTGTCAGGCCACGTTGCCCCTCACCCAGCCCCTCGCGCAGCACCGCACTTCAACGCTTTAACTGACGCTGGCTGCCAGTCACGAGCCATTAAGCAGCCATTGTTTTGGCCTGGCCCAAATAAAAAAAAAAACAAATAAGAGTGATCTAGTCGATAGAGCCCGACTTGCGGATACCCTATACGCCGTTAAAAGCATTCAAATCCTCTTCTACACACACATATGCGTACACGTACACACACACGCATTGCTTCTTCTTACCTTGACCTTACCCTATATGAAATGCATTATTTGATAGCTTCGCTGCCTTCTGTCTTAGCTACGACGAAGCGCAAGGCTCTATCTTCTCGAATAAGTTCTATGCCATTTTGATAAGAATAAAATGTGAGATATTCATAGTCCACCATACCAAGTTTGGTGTGCCTGGCTCTTATAGTTCTCGAGTTATGCTTAAAAAACTATTTTATCGATACTTATCGATATTATGAAAATAGTAAAGATACCCAAGATAGAAATAATACGTTCGTTTCTGCGCATATTATATAAAATTTCACATGAAGATCGACGCGTTCACATTGAGAATAGACTTCATGACTGTTACAAGCAAGTGCACAAAACCCAAACATTCTGTCTTCGACATTTGGAACAGGTTGAGGGTGTACGAAAACAAAAGCGAAAACCGTTGAACACTCAGTTGAACAAAGGAATTGTCAATGGATAGCAGTTGGCAGAGGTCGCAGACTCGAACCAGCACCTTACAGTCGCGCGTGCGACTTTCACTGTTGCCCGCCTAATTTGGAGCTCAAAAAGTTGGCATTCGCTTATACACTAAAAGCGAGAAGTTTGGCATTCTTCTCGGTCATTAGTTGGTAATTTATCAAAGTCATGAATTTATATTTAAACGTCGTTCGCCCGCGCCGCTCGGCAACTGCAAATTGCAGCTGCAAAAGTTTTCAATTTCTTGCGGTAGCTGTCATAAAAGCCAATGGCGCAGTCGAAAAGTTCGCTTTATAGCAGAGAGAGAGAGAGAGAGGGGGGGGGAGAGGAGGGAGAGGGGGGTAGTTTTGAAAATTTTGTTGGTTTTCAATTAGCAAATTTGTTTCATGAATAAATAAACCTCTTGAGTTTCTAGCCAGAGGGCTGCCCGAATAGCTCAAGTACTTCTGATGCGATTATGTGTGCTTGTACCGAAGTGAGTATAATTTGCATTTATGAGTTTTCGCCCAGACATGCGAATTGTGTTTTATTATAAGTATTATATTCAAATTCTTTTGCAACAGCACATCTGCTTACCAAATTTCATGGCTCTGCGTATTACAGAACCTGAGTTCAATCAAATTGCCTTAATGATTTGTTGATTGACATTCGACAATATCATTATCAATATATATTTTAAATTAACGCATCTGCATGCCAAATCTCATAGCTCGAAGCCTTAAAGCTTCGAAGCATGCAAACTCTTCAAATTTTTGATGCGAAATGCTGCTTCCCTTTGCTGCACATAAAGTAACATATATTACCATATGCAACATGTGAGCGACAGCAAAATGAAACAAAGAATAGGGAAAGATTTTGTAGTTAGCCATAAAGTGCATACTGCAATTGCACTCTCAAAACCGCTTTGACCAGAGCAGCTTTGGCTTTTGTTATTGCATGGTGCATAGATAAAAGATAAGGGCCCTCATCCGATGTGCCCCAATCAAAAAGCCATCCAATGAAAGTCAGAAGCAATCACTGCAAGCCATGCACAAAGGATGGTAAAACACAAAAAAAAAAAGAAACAACAAAAATAATCCACAGATGCCATAAATGATTTGAACTTTGCTCTAGGCCCTGCTTGCTACTGGGTTCTGCTCTGGCCTGGTCTATATTCTGTTCTGTTTTGGATTTTGTAATTTGTGTCGCTCGTTTGGCTTGGCAAACACGCTCGAGCCACACAGGCCAAGCATTTCCCTGGCAACTGCCTTGCACTTGACAGTGCAATTTGCTGAACGCCTTCGCCCTTCGCTCTGGCACATTTTATGACATTCATTGCATAAGTTTATTTCTTCTGTTTTTGGGAAACAACTCATGAGTTAAGGCACCAATTGAACTTAAACATTCCCGAAGGCCATATTATTAAATTGCTTTAGCAAGCACTTTTATCTACAATCATATTTGAACAAGTTATCAACATTCAGAATGTTACAAGATAACGCATACGCACTGTGTGCCACGTACAAAGTTAACAGCTTTAATTGAAAAAAATCAAAATCGAAAAGAAAAAATATTACTAAATAAAATAGGAAATTTCATATGCTGCAGGCATGGGAAAACCCTTCATGTGAAAATCGTACCCTCAAATATCCTATATAGACATAGGTCAAAATTTCCCACCCCCATAACTCGATCAAATCTCATCCAATTTCCACGAAAATTGGCTCTTTGTTTATTGCCCGCCAGTTTATATATATACCTGTATATATATTAATAATAATTATTTATTTTGAGCTAATATTTAGCTTGAACTTTCAACCTAGCCAAGGATTTCCCAGGCACACCATTTAAATGGTAGCTACTCCACGCGAATGTTTTCACGAATAGATGCAATATGCACAGCTCCTAATGCGTTGCTGACCATTTGCCCGCCGGAGGCGTTTTGCGCAATCGTGACCATTTGAGCTAACTCTTTAGCCAGTGCCAGTGGCATTCGCCTGAGTATATTTGAATGCTTTGCTCATATGTGTTTCCAGTTGCCTGATTCATTTAATTATGATTTCCGGCGTCTAGCGTTAAGTGCGAAACACACACACACACACACATACAGAGGATGGTGTGTGTGCTCCTGTATTTGCTTATTAATATATATTGCTACTTGATTGCTATGACACTGATAACAACCTGACACGCCTACCGCCCCTTAAGCGAACCCTTACCCCGCACAGCGCTAGCCAAAAGCAAAACCCATCAAACAGCCATTCATCAACTCAACAGGCAAATTTTTGCGCTTTTCCTGGCGCCGCCTGGGCCTGGGCCTGTGTATGTGTGTGTGTGTGTGTATGCGTGTGTGCGTGTGTGTGTGTAGATTGGTCTGTGCGGCATCAATTTGCTTGTATTAGAAACTCATTTCCGCTTGTAATTGACTCGCTCGGCAAACTGTCGACGGCTGCTGGGCCAGTTCCCCTACTCCCCGCGCCCTAACCCATCCATCGGCATGGCCGTTATGCAAATTAATGAGCGTGTTGTAGCTGCCACATACCGCTCCCACCGCTCCCACATCGGTCTGACAACCCATCTGGCTGACTGGCTGGCTGGCTGTGGCTGGCTGGCTGGGACGACCACAATGTGCACTTTGCTGTGCTTTGCTGTGCTTTGTGTGAGCGGCAGCAGTTGGTTGAATTGATTTGCATTCTGTGGGCATTTAATTGAATGCATTATCCCAACTTCAATTACACTGTCGCACTAAAACTGGCAATACATAATGCATACACACAATATACCTGCATATATTGGTAACCCAGCCCATTCAATGGGCTGGAAACAAATGAATTGCGTTTTATGTGTCACACAATTTCATTAGACATTGCAAGGAAATTTCGCATTTCAGCAGAGGCTGTTAAGAGCAGCAACTGGGCAGATTGTTTGTACAGCTATTGCAAGAAATTTCCGCCCAAATTATCAGCTGACTCAAGGATTGCAAATGCTTTCGCAGCTTTAACTTGTTGCGAATTGCAAGCGTCAAGTTATGAAAGGTTAGTTATTTTCTTAGACAGAAATTGAGTTCGTGTACAAAAGTATTTTTGGGATGAGGTCTCAACACAAGCAAAATCGTATTAACTTCCAAAGGGAATACAAGATTTTGTACTTATAAAAAACTTAGATCAAACTAAGCAAAAAATATATAACGCACTTTCCTTAAAGTTTTCAAGATAATTTCATACTTAAACAAAGCTTATTAACGGGAGAAATATTAACAATTCTCGGACTGTTGCCACATTTAGTTTGCCTATAAAATGATCTAGAGGTCTCTTAAAGTTGAACAGCAAAGACTTGACTGTGTTCAAGTTCCTGCAGGCAGGAGTTGTACTTAAGTTACTTTTAACAGTAGAAATAGTTTTGATCCCACAAACCTATCTACATATAACTGCGAATATCCCAAACTAAGGCAACTGAAAATTTGTACAGCTATCTATAAAACATCTAGCAATTCATACAGAACCTAGCACCGACCTTTTTTAGTATATAACTTAAATGAAATTTAACTTTATTCAAATATTCTAATTTTGATTTTTTACATTTGCAGAGCCTTCACCGCTTTATGATAATAATCATTATCATGAGGAATGTCTGCGCTGCAATTCGTGTGGTTTGAATTTGACTGGTCCGAACCAGAAGCGTGCCAGAAGGTTCAAGGTATGTGAACACACACTCACACCCACACACACACGCACACAGAGAGAGAAACACACTCACACACACACAGAGCTCATTCAGAATGCATTTACTCATTTTGTGTGCAGGTCATTAAATAAACACTTTGCGCATGAAATGGAAACACGTTTTTGTCTTCGGTTTCTTTTTTCCCTTTTCTTTTTTTTTTTTTTTGGTAGCCACACACAAAATCACATACGCAGATTCACACACACACACACTTACACACACAATGTTATGAAAGTCAATTATGTTGATGTTGTTGCAATGCCCGAAAAAAAGGCGACTAAGCGCGAGTCGCTTAAAGCCGACTGCGCAATACTCTGTTCACAGTTTAATTATAATTAATGAATTATCGACTAACACGGTGCAACTTTTTGCTTATTCGCTTGGGGACTTTAAGACTGTGACGCAAAGGCAGTGACCTTCAAACTGTTGAAGAAAATATCGACATTTGCAATTGGCTTGGAAGAGATATAATGTAGCCCGGTCTAAAAAGGAGCACATCAGTTTGATAACTCTTTTATACTTGGTAACAAAAAAAAGGGAAAAATATATCTTAAGAAACAGAACATATTTCTATATAGAGCTATATGTTAGGGGATTTTGACAAGATTTTGCTTATACTTATGCAAACAGTAGAATAGAATTCTTGAATGCCAACTTTGGAGCAAATCAAAAAAGTTGAGCAAGCAAGAGTTTGTCAGCGCAGCTTAATGACATAATGGTCCGCTCTGGTATGTTTCGACTTTATGAACTACAGTCGTACATGGCTATAGCGACTCGACTGTTGATCAAGAATATATATACATTACGAGGTCGAAGATGTTTGTTAACTGTATCTTAGAAATTACAGAGGTTTCTGTTAGATGGATGCCGCTCTCCATTCTCACCTAGTCCTGTAGATTAGTTTACTCTTTCGTCTTTGACGGCGCTATATGCATATATTCTTTATACAGACAGGGCGACGGCTTGGTTAGACGGACCTGGACACAGCTACACTGAGATTGCATAAAACCAATTTGCGTTTTTTTTTTCTTCACTTTTTTGAACGTGCAACACGTTTGCCTTTGTGGCGGTTGCCCCTTGGCAGTTGCTTAGTTTAAAGTGTGGCGGCAACAAAGCAAAAAGAAAAAACATTAACATGGCATTAACTCTAACTCACAGTCTACCCCTCTCTATCTCTCTCTCTCTCTCTCACTCCCTCTCACTCTCTCTCGCTCCATCTCGCTGACCGTGCTTTTGTGTGTGCTTTCTCCCCAACAGAACCAAATACTGTGCGATCTGCATTTCGCCGACGTGGCCCTAATGGAGTGCTCCGATTTTATGCAACAGCTGCGGAGCTTCAAGCCACAATCTTTGGGCTGTGCGGTCGCCAGGCGCAAGAGCTCAACGACGTTAATATTTCCACTGCCGCCGCAAGCTTGTTCAGGTATGTAGTCACATTTCTTCTTCATTTTCAGCCACGCCACGCCACGCCACGCCACGCCCCCACCCCAGCCCCTCGCGCTAGCCGACGTTCTTTTAGCTCTCCCTCTCCTCGCGTTTGTAAATGCCAAATTGTGCCCAGCAGCTACGACAGCAGCAGGCAAAACCACTGCTCCGGAGTCGAAGCCAGAGCCGAGAGACGAGAGCCAAGAGCCAGGGCCAAATGTGGCCAACAAAGCAGGCATCACTTTGGCCCGCACCCTAATGCCGCCTAACCCAGCCTTACCGCGTCCCACCCACCCAGCCTTGCCCTTCACATATGCGCCACATACTCTTTTAACCCATACCCTGTACACATGTGCTCGGGCGTTGTGGTCTTTGTGTTGCTCTTGGTTACAGTTCACAAAGTTCATGTTATTGGACATGCGGTTAAAATGTGCTATTATACATTGGGCCATCTATGCTACTTGTCAAAAATGCGTGCAGGCCTGCCAACGCCAGATCAAAGTTCATGTTAACTTACAGGCACTTTAATTGCGTTTCACTCTCATAATTTCTCTTGTCAAAAATTGTTTACAAGCAAAGTAAAACGCGAGGTCAATTATAATTATAATTTTAATTAATTTTACTTTATTTGCGCAGCAAAGGTTTTCCGGTGCTGCCATATGCAGTTACAATATCCTGACAGGTGGCAGCACTGTTACACTTTCCTCTTGTTAACTTGTTAACAGTTAGATAAACTACATTTTGCAAGCCAACTCATCCAATACACACTAAAGCAAACGAAAACAAAATTGACGAGCAGTTAAAGCGGGTAAATTAAAACAAGCCCTCAATTAACTGTTAACAGAAAGTTAACAGTTTAAGCTAAATAATTTCATATAACTTAAAGTGCGTTACAATTGAGGCTCTGAAAAAAAAAATACAACCAATCTGCTACGTTTTTCAACACTGTTAGCTGACAAGCAAGTTTGACAATGTGCTATAGTGACTTTTAAGCCGACTGTTAAGTTTTGAAATCTATGTTAAGTATGTATATGTTAAAAAGTTAGAAATTCGCTTCGCGATGTTTTGATAGATGTATTCAACACTCTAACGTTGATTTACAATTAGTAAATTATAGCTTAGATTTAAGCTAAAAATCAATGTAACCGGCATTTACATAATTATGTTTTATTCAAATGTTAAGATAACAGCGAGCCAACATAAGAGCAAACTGTTAGTAAGAGAGCGCCATATCAATTTAAGATTTTAATCAGAAATGCGAGTGCAAACAATAGAATCAATCAGCTGCTTTTAAAGAAAAGGGAATTTAAAAGTCACCTTTTTAAAGCTGTAATAAAAAACCCATGCATATGTGTGTGTGTGTGCGTGTATGAAGCTGCCGGCGCCATCATTATAATTCAAATGAGATTTGCGCGCCTAGCAATATACGCACACAAATACACACTGGCCCACTCACACACACACACACACACACACGCATATTTGCACTGCTTGAGAAAGGGGCAGACATAGAAAAGCGCTTGCAAGTCCACAAGTTGAAGAATGTTTGGCATTTTGCACAATAAAGTTGTTCAAACATATTTCGTGTAGCACACAGACACACTCACACACACACATACCCATACAGACACACACGGGCACACACACACACACACACACAACAAGACTGAGCAGGCATTTACAGCGAGCGAGATGGAAATAGAAGCCGCCATTTTTCCGCTGACATAAACTTTCAATTCAGTTTTCATATTACTTTATTTCCTTTCATATTTGAGAAGAATAATAAAAAATGTGCGAGTGTGTGTTTGTGTGTGTGTGTGTGCGTGTGTGTGCGTGTGTGTGCGTGTGCGTGCAGCCTATTTAATTAAAAGGGTTAAAGGGCAAAAATCAACGTTATAGCTTAAGTTCGCGAATTGCGCGCATGTGACTCACAGATACCCTGTAATTGCTCGAAAATACGTGAATACCCTTATTGAATACCATTCAATAAATGTGTACACATTTTTCACAGGGTATGCGTGTTCGTATTTGCATCCGATATTTAATAGCCTTCATATATGGATGGACTGTCCGCCTGCCCGCCTGCCTGCCTGCCGGCTAGAGGTTTATTCACTGCAATTTTTTTTTCGTTTATTACGAAACTTTTGGTCTGTCCAAACGCAGCTGAGCCGGCTTTCAGTTCGTTTGCCATGCGTTTCAATTATACAATTCCATGCGAAATAAGCCTTTTCGCCTCTGAGCATTAATAGATGGGTTGTTTAAGCAAACAGAGATTCCAGCCGCACACAGGCATACAATTCAACGCTTTGGGGCTCAGATCAAGCGAATTGGGTAAGACGTCAATATCCATAATAATAATAATCCGATTAATTGCAACTGTGGCCTCTTTCAGCCTATGTGTGAATGGGCGGAGGTCGCTGGTCGCTGGGCGCCAACTTTAAAAGCCTTTAAGACTTTTTATGGCAGTATATGATTTTGTTGCATAAAAGCAGCTTTTTACGCCTGCTACCTTCATAAAGAATACCCGACAAAAGGGCCAGACATTATGAATACCAATATCTCTTGATATTGGAGCAGCTCCCAAGAGCGAAACTTGCCCGCTTTCATTATGTCTTCCTTAACAGCAGGTGACGTTTTTTAGATTGCAAATAGCAATCGCTATTCAAGCTTTAATGTGCTTTGAAAGCTTGTCTTATTAGCTGTCAGCTGCCATGTGCTTTGAAAGCTCTTCAAGTAACTTGTAGCCTCAGCAAGTATGCAAGTCCGCATTTAAGACAAGCTTTCAAGATTTTTTAAAGCTCATTAAACAATCCAAAGGACGTAACTGCTTTTAAAGTCTACAAAGTTGAGACAATAATACCTCTTATAAGTTATACACTTTATACTCCACCGGAAAAAAACTGAGAAGCTTTTGCAGTCAATCAGCCACCAAATAAATTTCTAGCGTTTCTCTATTTCTTGCTTTTGCTGCTTCTTTTTAAAATCTACTTCTTCGCTTGTCCGTTTCCATGATTGATCGTTATGTGTCCTTTTCAGCTGGTGTCATTGTGTGCTTTCACCCACTCTTTCTATATCTTTCTCTCTCGGCGTCCGTCTCTGTCGCTTGCATCTCTAATTCATTGCATTCCCATTTGAGCGTACAGCCCTCAACTTGCCACTGGGGCGTGGCATTAAGGGGCAGGGCGTTAAGTGCGCTCGTGTAAAGTGATTTGATGCGTGTCACATTCAAGTGCGAGTGCTATTCTGCTTAGAGAACTGCCTGACATATTTGTGTTCTGCACTTCAGTGCCAAAAGGGAGCAACTGACAACTGCAAATCACACGCTGGCCACACGCACGCACTCGACCAAATGCAGTACGCATGCATTGTCGACAAAAATGATAAAGCAAACTCTTGTTGCTTGCCACACGGCTAGCATAATACCCAAACCCCAACACCGACCCGCAGCCCCCAGCTTGCCCATCCGCACGCCCACGCAACAACAAAAAGTACGCAACACTCATAAAAACTGAGCAACAGCAACAACAATGTATCTGTGCAGTAAATGCTCTTTAACTGTGCTTTTATACCCTGTTATCCATTAAACAAACTACTAAGAACGCAAAAGTCGCGCGTGCCCGACTAGCAGATACCCTCGAGAGCACTGACAGCCAACTAACATTCCACCTTCGCAAACATTCTAGGTTCCTTCTACACATACACACACACACACACACTCAGTTTACCCTAGGGCTGTGCATCTTCTTTGCTCCAGGCTTTGGAAAACGAATTCTTGAACAACATCGGACCTTAAAGTCCGATCTTAATGAAGTTTTTAGCATACAAAAATTTTTAACTAGCAAAGACTGAGCATAAAACTTCAACAATTCGTGCTTTTTTCGCTTTGGGCGGGAACGGTTAAATATTCTGGGTGTGGATAAAAATAAAAGAAGCTTTTTATTATGTGAATCGATAGTTGGAAACATAAGGTGAAACTAGCTGCGATATTCAGATGCCGACCAATATTAGATTTAGCTATTTTTCGTGTTTTTAAGCTAGAGAACCGAGCTCGTCGGAACTATCGAACTATCGATTAAATTCAGAATTCTGTATGACAAATTATTTCGTTTTTCAGGAAGAATTTCATTAAGATGCCAAATTGTGCTCAAATCTTACCAATATCTTGCCACTATATAGCTTATCTGAACTTTTTGTTTTTAACTAAATCTTATTTATTATTCAGAAATTTAATACGCATTAGCTGTGTGTAGGCAGGGATATTAAAGAGCCTCTTTTATGCCCCTTTGTTTAACGAAATAATACCTTTTTTAGATAATTATACCCTGAACCCATTAAAAATGGATAAACAGGGTAAAATTTATTTGTGCAAATGTATGTAACAGGCAGAAGGAAGCATCTCCGACCCCATAAAGTATATATATTCTGGATCAGCATCAATAGCCGAGTCGATCTAGCCATGTCCGACTGTCCGTCCGTCCGTATGTATGAACGCAAGGATCTCAGAACCTATAAGAGCTAGAGACTTGAAATTTTAACTGTGGGTCCTCCTAGTCCCCGCGCAGATCGAGTTTGTTTCCGATATTCGATAACTTGCCCCGTTTCCAAGTAATCGATCAAAATCGATATCGAAATCCTGTTTATTGAGCCATTTCGGCAAATAATATGAGCTAGAGTCACCAAACTTGACATGTAGCTTCAAGAATAGTATATATACATATATCAAGTCCCTCTTCTTTTTTAGCTATCGCCTGTTGGAAGAAGAGGGTTCAGGGTATCCCCTACTCGGGAGCTCCCGACTAGAGCCTCTTACTTGTTTTTTATTTGAGAATACGTAGAGGCATTAAAAACGTAACTTGCAACCAGCTCAAGCATTTTGTGGCTTTGAAATTCTTTGCTTGATTACCCTTAAGTTTTAACTTAATATAATTATTTTCTGTCCAACCAGTTGAGTTATTAAATTGAATTTATTTAGTGTTTAAAAGAGAATTCAATTTGTAAACAGGGCACATCTCTTAGTGTAAATGGCTTAAGCCTTTGGGCCGAAAGTCGGCGTTAAAAGACAAATTTAGGCCATTCCGCATGGTCAGCGCAAAACAAGAAGGAGCCAAATGCCAGTGCACATAAAAATAGATGAAATTATGCAGCAAATAAATCATTTAGAATGCTGAGCCAAATAAATACGCATACGCCACGTAAACGGCGGGGCACACAGCACGTTTATGGCCCAATCGCGGGCCACAGTTATAAACACGTATTATAAGCCGCCTCAGCCCTCTGTCAAATAGATACGCACACACACACACACATGGATAGATAGATAGAGCGAAAGAGAGAGGGAGAGGCATGTGTGTACGTGACAATTAAATTTATGAAACTCTATACGAAAAACCCCCCAAAAAAAAAAGGCCAAGTCCAAGTCCAAGTTCAAAAGCCAGTTCAGAAGTCGTCCGGCCGGCGCGCCCTGTCTCGGTCTATACGCGATGGCAAATGGGCGCGTGACTGCTGCCAAGATACGCCTAACTTGGCCCATTAGCAGCCAGACGAGCCATATCTGGCAATGAGGTGCGGATCAAGTAGCACAGCCAACAGCCAACAGTCCACAGTCCGCATGGGAATTAGGCTGTCAAATGGAGCGCCAAATGGAACTAGAGCGTAGCCAAAGAATACAATCATGTGCAGAACCCATACCCAACAATGCAAACCCCAATATATATAATCCCATTTGACAATTAAATCGGCGACAAAATCAGCATGTCTATATATATAAAATATACTCAAGATTATTGAGGTCAGAAGAGCTTGGCAGATGTATCGAAAGTTCAGTTTCCAAATATATATATTACAATATTTAACAAGCTCAAATCAAGTAGGCGCACAGAAATTGATTGTGGAATTCAAATTGAAGGAGTGTCGAAATAATTATGGAATAAAAAATCAAATTCGGAATCTTAGAAGCATTAGAAATCAAAACTTTTGTCAAGCATTTGGAACTAGAGAATGTGCGCATTTGTTAAAAAAACTATCGAAAATTTTTAATGCCAAGACAAGTCGGGAAAAACAGAAGCACTTTGTTAGGATTCAGAGAAAATAATTATCAGGAATTTAAAAAGTGTATTGTTTGTTTGAATATACAATCTTGAGTACAAATCATGACTTAAAAGTCAGTCTCTGCCTGTCAGTCAAACAATATAATTATTATTATCAGATAATTATCTGAAGCTTATATAATGCAAGTTTCTATGATGCAAATCGTTTCTCAAGCAAACCACTTCGAATCTCCATCGTATAAAAAGACTTCAAGTCTGCTGCCTCGGCTGGTGGCCGGCCTCCCATGGTGCGAACGCGATGTCCGCCTAATAAAGGTCGGAGATCAGATCAACTTCTGCAGCAGCCGCTAAGCCAACAAGCTGCTGCGGTCGCCAGGGTCCTGGCTAAGCCCGTCACAAACAGACGCTTCCAACAGCCTTGCGACCTACTTGCTGGGCGAATCATTTGAATGCCTCACAGTATTATTTCATGTCCCCCCCTTCCCCTTCATTGTAAATAACCCATTGTTTCAAATGCTCCTAAATACTCCTACAAGCTACAAAACTGTAATCTAAGCCGTAGACAAAGTCTATAATGTTCTGTATGTGAAACGAAAAATACTTGCGAGGGAGACTCAGTCCTAAAAATAAGTTGTCCCCAACCCTTGGATTCATCCAAACACTTTTGGTAAATGCCAAATTTGGGTAGAGATCAAATTTAGCCCGCGATTTCTAAATGAAAATTTGCAATAAAAATTGAATTGTTTTAAAAACATGTTGAAAACAAAGGATAAGCCAAGATTTGAACCAAAACAAGTTCACAAAACGGAGTTGAAACAGAAAACTGGTTCGCTTAAGATAGCAAAAAAGTAATCTAAAAAAGCTTTCCAAATAGTTAACATACACGTATGTAGCTTTTTAAAAATCGGTCGTTTACGGAAGTTCGATGCAAAATTAGTTAATCTTAAATTCCGTTTACTGTGCTTTATTGCACGTATTATATTGGCCTGCCTTTGCCTCTTGCCTGCCATTTACATTTTAATATGCATTATTAGCTAAATAATTGCATGGGAACAATTTTGCGCAAACAAACTACCTTCAGGCGATGGCCTCACCCCCCCCCCTCCCCCCCCCCCCCCCCCCCTCCCCCCACCCTCTCCCATTAGCCACGACTACCCACGGCCTGCTTGCGCGCCTGTCACTTTGCCATTTAGCGATTGTTTTCATGCCGCGCCCCGCATTCCTTTTGCCATAATAAATTCAAAAGCAGACACAGCAACTCAGCACGGCAAAAAAAAAAAAACAAAAAACCAAAACAAAATCAAGAAAGTCTCGCCAAATTCGGCATGCCGAAATCAAAATACCCTTGCAGAGCCTTTTTTGTACAAATAATCTAGAAACTTTCGAACGATTCTTCTTATGTTGGGCATATCATATAGTCAATAGCTAGAAAATGATAATGGAAAAAAAAAAAAAATAATAAATTACAAGTGAAACAGATTTGATTGGACGAAGAAGAAGGGTATAAATACTATATGGCCCCTAAAAATAAATAAAATGTGTTCCCATTTTCAAGCGATTGTTGCCGAAGTTCGATTATCAATTACTTGAAATTAATTCGAAATATTTAAAAATACCAGAAAAAAGGCTGCTTTGCATATGGGCCTACATATTGGACCTCTGCCAAATTGATTTCAAAGAATTTTCTGGCTTAAAAAAGATTTCAATTAAAACCAATTCAGATTCAAGCAAGTTTGTCAATACCTCTTGTTCCTTTGACAGCTTTGATTACATCATCATTTACAGGGTATTTTAAGCAAAGACACGACAAAATTGAAATATAAATTATTTGGCTGTCGCGTCCATCCATTTGTCAGCTGTGCGTTCTATTTGTTAGCGCCGCTTCGTTTGCTACCTTCTGATCAGCGTGTCGCAACAACAACAACAGCAACAACAACAACAGCAGTGCCGCACCCCCCGCCGCCGCCCGCTCCCCTCGCCCACCACAACAGTTGCTACTCTCTGCGGCTATTTTAATATTTTAATATATCCTGGCACGCATCTCATCTCATTATTTGCGACACAAAATGCGGCTTTTTATGAAAAATGATTTTAATATTGCGCGCAGATTTTCCCACTTCGAGTTTTCATATTAATTTATGAAAGAGGCTTTGCCTGCTGCCAGCGATTAATTAATTGCCAGGCATTGTCTGCCTGCCGCTGGCCGGGCCAAGACCAAGATGGCCAAGATGGGGCCAGCTAAAACTTATGAAAACTTATGCATTGTGCTGCATGTTGATTGCATTTTCCGGGCGCCAGTAGTCAGCTGTTCAGCTTTTCCGAATTACAAATTTTAGCCGCTCTCTGCGCATGCAAAATCTATTCAATCTCTTTGACAGAATATTTTAATTAATTTTAGCTGGCGCACATGAATCCAAAAGCTCTGTGCATTTACATTAATCCATGAATTGATAATGCACTGTAAGAAAACCCTAAGTGCATAAATATAAATAACAAACATATTATATTCACATAACAATTGAGTGTTAATTTGGGTGTAAAAACATTTTTGCATGTTGAATTTATTTAGAATTAAAAAATTGTATTTGAATATTGATTCAATAAATGCATTTCTGTAATCCGACCCCATTTGCATGGAGCCTAAATCAATTATTTATGTTGAAATTGCAACTATTTTTAGCCTTTGATTTCTATGTTAGATGTTGGACGAGCATAAATTCAATATCAATGCCGTTTTGGTCCACGCTGCGTATGCGCAATACTGAGATTTCAATGCAAAAAATTGCAGCGCAAGCCAAATATATTTATTTATCATTCTGATTTTGAAATTTCAATTGAAGTTTGCAGAGAGTAAAAAGCTAAAGCATCTATGAGATAGCTAGCTAAATAATACGAGCTGATCCATGTTTAAATATCAAAGCCAAACTCTTCGTTAACTTTCCAACATTGTGAGCAAATACTTATAGATTACGAACTAAATGATATTTGCCACAGTTAAGGTTCGGCGTATAATTGAATCTTATAACAATCGTACTTGACCCGCTTATTTCATTTAGGGCAGTGGATTTAACGAAACGTGTGAAACACAAATGAGTTTTCAAAAAGTTCTTCAAAAATAAGTTTAAAGGCAATCGGATGATAAAGTAAAAAGTATCACACAGTCGTTTTACCCGATTTTTCCACAATTACAAGTGGAAATTGCCAGCACAAGCGTTTGCCCCGATTAATTCCACGCCTACGGGTGGAATTTCCCATCACAAAAAGTAATTACAGTGCAAACGTCAGCTTTCTGTCAGGACAAACAGTTTTATATGTAGAGATACATGTTGTAAGGCTATTATTCTGTAAAGCCCAGTTTCATGGAAACTCGGGTGACTTCTTCAGAGGGGCAACTAAAAACAAGTAAGAGGCTCTAATCGGGAATTCCCGACTAGGGAATACCCTGAGCCCGCTTTTACCAATCCCAGCAGCTCGCGCTAGATTAAATTAATAAATAAAAAGGCAAGTGCGACATGTTGGTTAAGCTGTTGCAACAGTTCAATTGCAAGGTTTTGACATATTAATTATTTTGATTTGAAAATTAAACAAGACAGGAAATTTAAAATGCTTTTAGTCTATTTTCGGTACAGGTGTTTATCTCTAACATGCCCCCGCCAGCCTCTTGCCCGGCTCGCTTATCTGGAAATGCGTGCGTGTGTGTTTTTGCAATTATTGCCGCTGCTGACATGACAGAAACAGTTGCCGGTTTTGTAGGTAGAATCTTGCCACGCCGCGGGGCAAGTGGCTCGTGTTCGATTATGAAGCACGTAGCACGGAGGCAAAAGGCGAAAGCAATTAAAATAAAATCAATAATAACAAATTTTACTTTAACGCTCTCGGACGTAAAGTGACAGAAATGTATGGTAGATAAGACAAGTCAAAGGCTTGTCTCGGCGTGCCTGCCTGACTACAAGATACCCTGTAAAAAGCCAACAATTGCCTTAATGTACAATTCCGAAATCGAATTCTTCGATAACTCTCGTATTTATTGGCCGAGCGTTAACAAATATTCAGAGATAGAATGCCAGAATGCCGTGAATGCGCATATATATGTTTTGTGGGAAATCGATATTTATCGAATTTGTTATCGAAAAATAAACGATAATCTTATATAATATACGATAACCTATACTTCTAGCTGAACTGTTTTATGACTCTTGATTGGGAACCGATATTTATCGAGAACATACATTTCAGGAAGTCAATCGATATTTTACGACTGCCTACCTTCAGAAGGCACCAGAAAATGCATATACTTATTAATAATTCGGCGATCTACCCGTTTTGGCTCACGCAACGTGTGCAGGGTATGACAAGGAAATTTAAACAAAGTTCGTTAAGTTTTATTTGTTGTCAACAATGGGCAGGCTAGGTGCTAGGGCAGCGACCAGCCCAGCTGTCGATGCACGGCAAGGGCATTGCTTATCAGCTGTTCCTTGAAACGCCAAATGTTGTCGTCGCGCACCGGCGGCGGCTCTTTGAGCGTCTGCTCGATATCTGGCTCCCGATAGTGCTGCATCTGGCCAATGGCGGTGGGCACATCGTGGGGGCCGCACGCCGCCCGCCAGCCGATCGGAAAATGATTGTGCACCATGGTCACATAGGCAGTGGCATGCAGACACTTAATGGCCGAAATCGCATCCAAATGCTGTGCAACGCGTTGCACATGGCGCAGCATATAGAAGCTAGCTGGCGGCGTCCCATCCTGCGGCAGCTCCCTGGAGAAGTAGACATTGCGAAAGCATAGGCTGCATTTGGCAAAACAGTTTTCATTGCTCTCGCTCTCGCTCCCGCTCTTGCTGTTGCTGTTCCTGCTGTTGTTGGCCTCGAACAGGTCGACCAGGGCCGTCCAGTTGTGCAGCTTGCCCAGCGGCATGATTACCTCATCCACATCGATGACAGCCAAATAGTCAAACTCGTACATATTCCGATAGAGGCAATCGTTGTACATGAGCACCTCGTTTAACCGCCTGCTCAACCCGTAATTGGCCGCCGGCTTTGGGTGGCCCTCGAGCAGCCTGAACGGAAGGAGCTGGAGCAGGCCATCCTGCTCCGCATAGTGCTTCAGTGTGCGCATTGTGTTTGGCAACAAAGTTTGGCCGCCCAAATCGTAGGCGATCACACGTTCGGCGCCCAGCAGACGCATCAGCTCCAGCCATTCGACAAAACGCTCCGACATGTCCTCGGTGGGAAATTGCAAATCCTTGACGCAGACACCGAATCGTGTCGAACGTCGACGCTGTGGCGCCACAAAGTGCACACGGAGCGCGTTGCCCGGCCGCGCACAACGATCCTCAAAGACCAGGGACACCAGCTGGGGCACACGATGGGCCCGGGCGGTGCGCACCAGCGGGCAGGTCATCATCACTGGATACACATGATCCGGTCCATAGCCCCAGCTGTCGTACCAGCCAATCACTTGCGGCTCCATATCCACCAGCTCCGGCCAGGCGCTATGCTCATACCACAGCTGGCAATAGGCACGCTCGAAGGGTCCCAGTAGGCTGCTAATCATGCCCAGCAGCACGACGCTCGGCGTCGTGTCCACGGCCAGCCGGCGATCGTAGTAGGCGCTCAACAGATAATAGCTGACATTTCCGCCCCTGCTGAACTGATAGTACTGATTCTCAGTGTGCAGATCCTCGAAGCGCGGATATGGCGCACAGTGCTCATTGAGCGACCAATTGCGAGCGGAATTCGCGCGCAGCAGCTGCTCCAATTCCAGTGGCTCGTTTGTTGGCTTCGTTGGCTTCGCTGCCTTCGGTCTGTGCTCCGGCGGCGGCGCTGAGAGATTCAGTGAACAATCGTTCTAGCCATTGCCCTCAATTTGCTTTCCAGCCACTTACCAGGTGGTGCTCCATACACAGCACCAGCGCCAATCAATTTCGCTGCGTGCCTGACTCGGCCGGTTGTTATCCTCTCGGTCCGATTCACCAGCGACAGCAGTTTGATGCCAAATGCGGCCAGCAGAAACCAGGCGACTAACTTAAACCATAGCGACAGCTTGAACACCTTCATTGCACAATTGCGGATCGCTTATGATAGGCCCCGGCCGCAAAAGCAACTGTAGCGGCGGACTCCAAACAATTAGCTGCAATTGTTAACAGAAGCTGCAACAAATATGCCGCTTACTTAGACAACAATATGAGAACTTAGAACTGACATCAAGAAAGTAAGAATGCTGTACGCGGCAGTGTACCACGAGCAGATACCCTGCACCTAGCTACCTTTACAGCTTCGTTCATGGAATGCAAAATAGCAAAATTTTCTTCATATATTGCTAAAGCTTTCTTCAGAGGACAAGCTAGTTTTTAAAGACATCGCAAGCCCTAATAAGAAACTTTATGTTCTCTTAAATAACCTTTTTTGGAACGGAAAGGAATAATGAATGAGCCCAACTAATTTAGAATTCGCTTAAATACCCTAGGCATTAGACATAACTCTTGATGACTTTTTCGATCTTTCCGGACATAGACGATATCAACTTCATTGAAATTTCTCGTTTAATATTGATAAGCTTCTCGCCAGATCGAGTCGCAAAGTCAATCGCCTAAAATCGAAATCCCCTGTTATCGATAAATATCGGTTTGGTGAAAATGATCAATCAGACTGACGATCGATCAGCCAGACGAACGAACAACTCTATTATGGGCATCATTGAGTCAAATTTTAATGGGTATTGCAATTACTTAGTGAGCAACATGAATTGAATTGTTTGACTAGTTCTGCCTCGATGTTTCATGACGGCAAGCTGTGTCTGTCGAATACATCAAATTTATAAATAGAACACAGATACTTGGCAACTAGTTTATCAAGATCTGTAATTTATTACAGTCAGATAATATTAAGAATAAAATATAGAATGAAACGAAATGCAAGTGGAGCAGCAGCCACACAACAAAACGAGTGGAAATGAAACAGCGCTTATACAATATACTATAATAAGCGCACAGGAACGAAATGAATACTTGCAGTCGATAGCCTTGAACACGTTATCTTAAATATGAAACGATGAAATATGAAACAGTATGAGCTTACAAGTTCATTCATACAAATTGTCTTGAAGTTATGAAAACGACCTTTAATATATTTGCCAAAAAAACAAATTGAATGCGAGGGCAGCCTTGAACCAACAAAGGACGCATTTAAATTAAAATGCGAAACGAATGGAAATGGAACAATTAGTGGCAGTTAGTCGAATAACAAAAGCAGTTCGCATTTCTAGCGTATCGAAACTAATTGCAATTCCCCGAAAATCGGCGTTAAAGCCGAACGCTTTACGGCCGTCCCCTTGCCACAAAAACCCGCCACTCTCCCTCAACTTTAATAGCTCCAGTTCTGGTGTCCACGCGTTTTCAAGGGCCCTAACAAGCTGCAAACAAGGCCCAAACACATGGCCGGCATTATTATGGATGGCAACGTACCGTTAACGCCGCCAATGGCCACAATGACAAAAGAAGCAACCGAATTCGCCCCCTCTCTTCCCACGTCGCGCAACATTCCCCTTTCCCAAAACATGCCCATTGACAAGTGTTTGGCTTGTGGGCGCGGGGGTGCGGGGGGTTGGTGGGACGCGTCACCTGCATTAAATTATTGATTCGATTTCGCGCGCGGCTCGTTTTCTATTGTGGTAAATATTTGAGGCTGAATGAATTGTGGCCGGAGCCATTGTCAATGTTGGCGCCGTTGCCTCGGCCAATTCTCCGCGCCCCTGTTCTTCATCACCAACCCCTGCCCCTGCCCCTGCCTCTGCCCGTGCCCGTGCCCGTGCCCGTCACTCAGTTAGCCAGTTAGTCAATTTTTCATATGCCCTTTGCCACGCCCAGCAAGGCAACAGTAACAACAAGACCAGCAGCAAGAAGAAACAGCATTGGAATCAAATTTATGTGCGGTGTGTCGTCTGTTTGTATGTGCGAGTGTGTGTGCGATTGGAAGAGTGTGGGCGTGTTTGTGTGTGAATGTGTGAGTGTGTGATTGTGTGTGTATTCGCCAGGCAGCAAACAAGACATAATCAATCACTTAACCCCGAAAAAAACCATGCGCACCAAACGTTCGTTTCAATTAAAGTTTCGCTTTCATTCACTTAGCCCGGCCAAAAGAGTAAAAGTGAAAATCCATCCCACTTGCCTAGCCCGGCCCTTCACTGAGCGAAATTTAAGTAATCAAATTGTACTAAGCCTTAGACTTAGACTTAGACTTTTTAGTTTCGTTAGACTTAGACAAGATATGGACTCAAAGTTAGACTTAGACTTAGACTTAGACTTATTATTCGACTTAGACTTATCGTTCGACATAGACTTAGACTTAGGCTTAGACTTAGACTTAGACTTAGACTTATCGTTAGACTTAGACTTAGATTTAGACATAGTCTTAAACTTAGACTTAGACTAAGACTTAGACTCAGATTTAGACTTATCGTTCGACTTAGACTTAGACTTAGACTTAGACTTACACTTAGACTTAGACTTAGACTTACACTTAGACTTATCATTCGACTTAGACTTATCGTTCGACTTAGACTTAGACTTAGACTTAGACATAGACTTAAACTTTGACTTAGAGTTTGACTTAGAATTAAACCTAGACTTAGATTTAAACATTGACCCTGACTTACACTTAGACACACGCAGATTTCTCTCACTGCGCACGTACGCAGTCTCTCGACTTGTGCGGCCTCTGTTATGTGCAAAGGGGGAATTTCATCAGAAGAATGGGAAGCTGGCAGGGAGATGGGTCTGCGTTTGGGCTTCTCTGCGACGGAAGCAACCAGTTTCCGGCTGCAGCGAACGTTCTAGCTCACTTTGCATACATTTAGGTGCTTCGACGTCCCTCCACTAAGGGGTGTGTGTGTGTATCGGTGTGGGTGTGGGTGTGAGTGTGAGTGGGGGGGTTGGCATTAGGTTTCAGCTAGAGAAATCATAAATCTGTTGCTTATTGTTGTCGCTGCTGCTGTAATTGAAGCAATGACGCATACAAAATTTGTTCAGGCGCTCAACAAGCCCAGCATTCCCCTCCTAGCAACAACATCCACATTTCCTGCCCACTTCCTCTCCCGCACACGCACACACACACACACACACACTTCTCTGCTATTGTTGTGCACATGAAAGTCAATTTAGTTGAAGGTAATTTGTTTTTATAAGTATAACAGCAAGTCCTTTCGAATCATTAAGAATTGAATGCACTGCAGAATTATTGATTAACCCTTGAATAAGTCTTGGCCGCAACAGCAGCCCATTTTCTTTGCTTCGCTTCTGCCAAACCAACCTCCCCCACACACACACACACACACACACACACTTTTACATGGCTCAAATCACATTTTGCCGCACACATTTAGCATAATTTAGCACTTCATTACGAGGCACCAGGCAAGTGGCACAAAGCAAAAGCCGCAAGAGCGCCCGCAACAGCTGCCAGCTGAAAGTTTTCTACCAACCCCCCCCCTCGTCCTTCTGGTCTCTGCCTCTCCTCCGTGTGGCAGTTGCGAGTTGATGGCAAGACTCATGCGATTTGTCGCGCATAAGCAAATTGACAAAATCTTAAGTCGCAAGCTGCAGGTACGAGGAATTATATATGTTCGCATTATGTATCCCAAGTGATTATGCCACGCTGCCAGCCCCCGCTCGCCCCAACACACCACCCTCCCTCGCTCCCTCATAATACCCTAAACCATACCCAGACATCGTGACAGGCGACAGGCAGCAAACAATTGAAACTGACAGAAACTTGTGTCATCTGCACTCAAATTTTAGCTATTTTGTGTCAATTTCTAAAACGAGTCTGACAAAACTTTCGCAAGTTGCAAACTACGCTGACATATTGTATTCTGTTGTGCGTACATATTATTTTAAATATGTCCTTAAACATGTTCCGCCAACGAGCTCTTCATAAATTCTGGCCAAAACGCTTTGGCAGTTGTTTAATAATTCATCGAGCCTTTCACAGTTCACATCACGACGAACCCCAAAGTTATAATGCCCAACTTTTGTTTAAAAGCTTTGTTGATGGAGCCCATTTCCATTATTTTGTTGTACTAGCTGGTATTTTCCGGACTTGCCCAGTCCCAGTTTTTTTGCTTTACATTTTCGATAGAAATTTTCCAATCCATTTTTAGTACTACCCGTACTATTTGGAACTTCACGTTTCAACTTATGTCACAATAATCTGATAAGCATCAAAAAATCTCTAGTGGAACTGGTTCAACAGTAGTTCAGCTTTCTGGGTCAGCAAGTATTCGAGCTTTAAAGCTCAATTTGAGAACTAGCAGTTAATATTGCCTAGTTGCGAACTTTATGAACCGGTTCAGCACTGGTTCAGTTCGGTTTGTCAGTAACTATTCAAGAACAAGTTAGAATTTAAAAAATGAATTGTTTATTATCTACAAATTTACTAACAACACAATAATCGATATGATATCGATATGAACTGGTTCAACATGAGTTCAGTTTTGTGAGTCAGCACAAATACGAGCTTTTATGTCCAATTCAAGAACTAGTTTTGTGTCTAGTATAGCAAATGCCAAATACCCCTTTCTACAAGTAGGTTAACTTCTTTAGTTCCGCACCAAAAGAACTGGTTTAATTCTGGTTCAGTTTTGTTTAAGAGTAACTATTCAAGCACTTTTTAAATATAATTATTTATGCTCTCCAAATGTATATTTATTATATTATGATGAATATTACAGTGATCAATATCAGCTATAGCCCACAAAATTGCCTTCAGCTTCAAATGAACTGGTTCAACACCGGTTCAGTTTTGTGTCCCAGCAACTACTTGAGCCATGAAGCTAAAACTTTAAATGTGGTTGACTATTGTTGCATAAATTTTGTTCTCAGTTGATGCCACGTGAAAAAGCGCTCCACTTAAAATAAATTCCAATCAAATTTGACTAGCGCTACGATGAAATGTGTGCCCCTTTAAAAAAAAAGCAACCAATCAAAATCGCACGCCCCAAAACTTGCACGGTTTGCATATCAAAGACACCGAGTGTCCTTAGATGAGTATGCCCGACTGGGGGATACCCTGAACTAGCCGCAAACATTCTTGTTACCTTCTACACATAAACCATTTAAACAATACCACAATGTTCTTCTTCTTCTCTTAGTCTCACAATATTTAAAGAAAATTCATTCTTGACTAACTTCGGTCCGATCTTATTGAAATTATCTGGCATAAAAAGAACAAAATATGGCATGAGGAGTACAAAAAGTCGAAAATTGTTAATCTATACACTATGCTACACTATACTACACTATCCTATACTAAACTATACTATACTATAATATAATATACCACACAAATTTAAGAACCTTACAAACCATGACTCTAAATAGATATAAATATATATGTATATTGAAAATAGGGTAAGATATCGAAATAATTTCTATAAATATTTTATTTTTATACTTTATGGGTTCGGAAATGCTTTCTTCTAAGTGTTACATGCATTTTTACAGCACCCATTTTCAATGGATTCGGGTTCATAAAAAATGAAAAACATTTGGCCCATCGCTTGGGAGCGACGCGTTCGGTCAGCACTTTGCGGCTAGCAAGTTTATTGGCCAATTTGCAAGTTGATTAGCCGCAGAGCGACGACAGTTTTGCCAATTTGTGGCCAGTGGCTGCTGTTGCAGCTCTTACGCTTTTGGGGCTGCGGTGGCCCGACAGTAACCCGCTGCTGCCTCTGGCGACATTCTCATTGCATTGTCGATGCCACTGCGTGCGGCATGAATGAATGCATGAATGAATGAATGAATGAATGCATGCATGAATGAATGCATGAGTTTGGAATGCGTCGACGCGGACGCGAACGCAACATAAAACGTCCCACACTTTGAAGGCAATAAACTTTAATTGCTGATTACGTATACGACGTGTTGTCGCTGCCCTCTGCGCTGTCGGCGTCGGCGTCGCAGTCGGCATCGGCATCGGCGTCGCTGCGGTGCATTTCATTGCAAATTGTGTTAACAAAACGCTCGCAACGCTGCCGCAACAAAGAAAAATATTTCAATAATCTTCTGCACTTGCTGTTGTTGTTGTTGTTGTTATTCTTTTGTTGTTGTTGTTGTTGTTGTTGCTGGCGCATAATTCGAAAATTGAAATTGCCGTCACGTACATAACGCCGGCAGCGACGTCGCTGTTGCGTCACTTGTCAACATGAATTTCCAATTTTCCGTTACCGCCGCACCGCTGTATGTTGCCATTTTTGGCCATACCCTAACCAAAAAAGGCCACCCAGCTGTATTCACGGGCTTTGACATATTCCGAACCGCAAGCCCAACAAACCAAAAACTTAATCACAAAAATAAATTGCTATGAAAATAAATCAAAATCATAATTCGCATCGGTACCGGAACCGGGAATTGATAGGATATATAAACATCTATGAAAGCTTGACATCATCATCAGTTCGACTGATGCAAAATTCTGATCTAGATATCGTCTATTTTCTGAACGCATTTAACATATTTATGTTCAATCTCTATTTACATATATTCCATACACTGTTAACGTCACATTAACATACGCAAATAATCCATTTATTTATACTGTTTAATATAATTTACGATAATATTCAATAGCTAGAGGAAGGACTCTCTGTCAAAGTTCACCAAAAAAAATAGCTCAGTCTCCAAACAGTCACTTCTTCTCTCACATTATGTTAACGTCACACTGTTAACGTGCCAATAACATAGCATGTTAAAGTGTGTCGCATTGTTAGTGTATTCAGTTGTCTACCCGATTGTCTTGCCATTCACCAAGTATTTCTCTTTCAAGATTTTGTTGTTTTTTAATAAGTACTTTGGCATCGTGGAGGCTGTTGGTTTTGTTTTTGCTGTTTCGTATTTAGACTTAACGCGCTTTAGGCTCACGTTCTCATCGCTTTGCCTTTTTTAATCTAATAGTAATGTGCCGTGGCAAGTTTGAAATAAGTTGTCTTTGAATTTTAGTGAGCTCCGAAAATGCACGTAGTGTCTAGCCGAAGTTGTTACCAACTTTGCCGTCGTGTTCTCAGTTTTGAAATCGCGTAAGATTTACAATTTGCTTGACAATTTGTCAACTGGTGTAGGTAAACATTAAAAATATATTCGGTTGGCATTTCTTATTGATTTTAATTGTATTTTGTTTTGCTGTCAGCAAATTTTAAGATATCATCTCAATTCCAAAAGTTCCCTTTTTGTCAAAATTAAAAAAAAAACTAAATCAACATTTCTTATTGCTTTTGATTTTGTTTGACTTGCTTTACGATATATTAATATATATATATTTATATGTATATTTATATATATATGAATTGAAATTCCATCAAAATCAATTCCAAACGTTCCAATTTTCTTCTTCGAACTTCGATTATCATTGCATCGAATCGATTAATATCGATTCCATGCTTTTTCTACACGTTCCCGCAACAGTTGGGAATTCTTTAAACATGTGATGAATAAGGCAAAAAATAAGAAAATAAATAAATCAAATAATAATAAAAAAGGCAAAAATTAAAAAAATTCTTGCAATTTATGAAAACGTGTTCGACGTCGAATCCATAAATATCGCTTTGAATATTTAATGACTGCAATCGTAATTGCTAATAATCGAAATGAATATTAAGAAATATTAATCGAAAAAATTGTACAAATTTTAATTGTTTTTTTTTTTTGTATGTGTTTTACTGATCTGAGCGCCATCCCTTTGCGCCCCTGCCGCTGATCATAATTGCCGTATAAATTTGTTTGTTATTTATATTTTCAACCACACACAGCTCAAACTTTGCCGCTTCATCTGTTAGCTTTGAAGTGCCCCTCGACAGCAGAGTGTGTGTGTGTGGGAGTGTGCGTGCAGGTGTGTGTTGAGCTGGTAGTCAGCATTATCATCATTTTGATTAAACGCAAACAGCGTTGGCAACAAAATTAGTTGACATTTATGCAAATGCATGTCGGACCGGACCGGACCGGACCGCCAGCAACCAGTTAAGAGTCCAGCGTGGCCCCCAATTGCTCGACTCAACCCACACCCGGGCCACCACCCGCCCTCCCCCACCAAGCACACTTTGGAGTGCCTTATCGCGCTCTGTGTAGCTGTTACCCCTTGTCCTGCTGCTTCTGACGTTGTGGAAGCGAGTTGCAGCCAAGTTTTAAATCCGCTTCAAATTTAAATTTTTGTTTCGCATCTTTTTTTTTGTTCTGCTGTTCATTTTATGCTTTTGTCGCGTTGTCTCTTATTTGATTTTTGGCGCTTTTATTATCTGGCATTATTTTCGTTCGTTTTTTTGCAGGTTCTCAAATTAATAATAAAGAAATTTCGTGCTTGCGCGTAGATGAGCAGCATTTTTTTTTTCTTTTCTCTTGCGGGTCTTTTCTGTGCTTTTCCTTTGCACAGATTTCTATCGCAAATTTTACTTTTAAGTTTTTAATCTTAATGATTAGGGCTGGCGCATGCAACTGACGGAGGGCACATGCCACACACACACACACTTACACACGTACACACTTGCACACTTACACACACACACACACACATGCAACACGTCACAAGCTGGAATGACGTCACGCCCGCTGTAAAATGTAATCATCAGAGCGTCTTTTATACCGCTTGGTGTTACTTCTTACAGTGAGTGCGACGGCCCAAGGTCCGACCGTAAATCATACATGTATATATATATATATGTGCCAGGCTACAGTGAAACCAATCAAAAATGGACAGCGGCATGTGAAAAAGTGCAAAGTAAAAAAAAAAGAGAAGAGAAAAAAAGTGTTTAATGGCAAGTGAAGTGAATTGAAATAAAATGCATAGATGGAAATGCTGTTAATGCGATCATCTAAATGCGTTCAACCACACTCACACTCACACACTCACACTCACACACTCACACACTCACACTCACACACTCACATGCTGATTCACTGACCCACTCACTCACACCCACTCGAAACACTCAGTTGCTGGCTGGCATCGAATCGCACGTGGAAAACTCGGTCACGTTGCTGCTGGAAATTGAAAAACGCTTTTCGTTCCGCTTTTTTACGTTCTCCTTTTGTATTCCGAGCCTTGCCTGTGTTGCCCTATTTCTAAAAGGTTATCACAACTTTGTCATCGACTTTTGAGGGTTTTCTCTTCCCCATTTGTTTTTTTTTTTCTTTCTTTCTTTCTTCCTTTTTTTTTTTTTGTTGATATTTTTTCAAGCGTTCGTTTTTACATCGCAATGCAAAACCATTTCCGATCCAAAACGTTTTCATTTTCAAGTGCGAAATGCCAGCGAAATTATTCGCTTTGAAGTACTTTGTATTCTATCAATTGTTATGCAGCGACAACAACAGAATTTCAGCTCTGGTTTCCCTTCTAATATAATCAAGTACTCAGCTAGTCCAAAGAGATTTGCGTTCCACTTGCAATTATCATGTTTAGGGCGTTTCGTTGTCGGAGAGATCTCAATTCCGTTTGTTCCTGTTCGATTAGGATCAAGTGGAATTGAGATCTCTTTGGGTAGTTCCTGTTCCACTTGCATACAAGTGGAATTGAGATCTCTTTGGGTAGTTCCAGCTCGACTATTTCGCTGCCAGGTGCAGGTGCTCTCACATCACCTGTTTTTATTCCCAATTCTGCTTTACTTCCATCTGTTTTGTTTTCTCCATCTTTTTTTTAGTCTTACAAGCAAATGTCCTAAGTAAATCTGAATACTGCGCACGATTACCAATTCCATGCGTTTCTAGCAGGCAACAAAATCTCAGTTCCACACGTTTCAGTGAGTTTTGTTAACATGTGTTTCTTGCTTTCCGTTACAAAATTTGTTGAAGAAAGCGACGAACTGAATTTGTCTCGAAAAGGTATTGCAAGTGCGACCAGTTCTGAGCACAAGTTTTGATTCGTGTTTTTCCAATGGATTTTCGGTGGTGTTTGATTTCTATGCGCTTTATCAATTGGATTGCCGTTCTGCTCGCCTATTGTTGTCTCACTCGACTACTCGCTTTTGCATGGTGGTTGGGTATACAACTTTGATAACAAGCACCAGCATTTGGCGACACATGCCAGAGCATCTGACGTTTTTTGGCGTGTGCCAGGGGTTGATAAGGGGAAAGCCTAGCAATGCGTTGCTAGTGTAAAGTAAAAAGGCACTTGCTACTTCAATCCAATATCCATTTGGGCTAAACCCCTCGCCAGGCAATTAGCAATCAACCATCAAATGCAAATAAAACCGGAATATAGAATGTACATTTCGGGGCACGCCCTGGCGCCCTCTTGACCATGCCGTGGGCACTTTGTATTTTCATGCTAATGTTTATAATGTTTATTTGCTGACCTTATTGTCGGCATTGACATCGTTAATGATGCCTCAAGTGTCCTCCATTTAGGCTGAACGAGCATCACGAGAACAAATAAACCAAAAGGCAGACATATATTCCGCCCGAGGGCCAGGAGCCAACATCAATGCGAACAAAAACTGAAAAAAAAAAAACCCGCTAAAAATCACGCCCCCTTCCCAACAACAAAGAACAAACGGCAACAACAAAAAAAAATAAGCGAAGCAAACGAAATGCGAAACGATGCGCAACAAATTCAAATAGAAAGCAAAGATAAAAAAGTCAAATGTGCTCCTTGACTTGTCGCCGGGCTTTGGGAACCCCCGCAAAATGACAATGACGAGGATTGTGGCACTTAATTCTCACGCAATGAACAAAGTTGATGGCCCCGTCGCGATAGAACCCAACTCCAGAAAGCTGAAACCAAAAAAAAAAAAATAAAATATAAAGTACAGGCAACAGCAAATCAAAAGCAAAATCAAACATGTCTAACAATTATTCAAGATTTATTTAATGGAGGCCATAAGGAATTCAATCATAAACAAAACACAACTAGCACTGTTGCATGCAGGAACACGCGGAATCGGAACGCAGTGTGCAAGCTAGCAAAACGAAAAAGATTTTCAATCAAATTTTCTTGAAACAGTTTTGAACTTGCGAAAACTGAAAAGCACTTAAAACAAGTTGAAACATTGCGTGCCATTTAAAGCTGCACAAAGTTGGCAGAGCGACCGTTTTGTTGTAAGCTCGGTCACTCTCAAACTGTAAACTCCAAGCTAATGACTTTCAAACTGTATAAAACCTTATGCACAAACACACCGATATCATATCGTAGCTGCTAACCAACCAAAAAGAAAACTATTCAAGCTAGTGCATTAAACTATTTACTATTTATCTATTTACTTTTTGGTAGACGACAATCTTGTCTAGAGTTCAAATTTAGCTCGAAAATTCTATTTGAAAATATAGATGACATGCAATATTTTCAATAGAACGGGCAGTTATTTATTATTCCTTTAGTCCCAAGTTGGTTTGAACCAACCATTTGAATTTTGACTAAGATTCGGCTATGCTTCATCTAATCCAGCTTTAAACTAGAATACCTTCGAGCCAGTCACCAGCCAGGAACAGAGTATGTATAGAAAATTAGCTTTGACTAGTTGACCTGTTTGCAAAGCATTTGCAGAAGGGCGTCTCAGTGTTGGGTTACGTCATAAAAGGTAACTACTGTATTATATTGGAGCTGGAGCGAAAGCTTAGTTGCACTTACAACATCGTGTTGCATGCATTCCGCAGTTCATTGTGTCATTTCCCCATTGAGAGAAGCACCTGTTTCAGCACTCTAAGGTCACATTGAATGCCAATGGGTGCATGGGGAAGGGCGTGCCATTGCAACGTGGCAACAACATGTGGCAGCTGCCGCCGTTGTTCTTGCAGTTGTTCATGTCATGTTAGGTGCGTGTTGTTGTCAGCTGCTTTGCATTGTTTTGCTGCTGGGGCTGCTCACAAAGGCAACATTGCGGCCATAAAACCGACAAAAAGGCGACCAACAACAGAAGCATCATTCCCACTGCCACAGCCACCGCTACGTGGCAGCCACGCCTACCACCACATGCACGCTCCCGTTGGGCAAGCGGAAATCCTTTGAATGGCGGCGCAAATAGCGAGTGCCCCAAAAGATTGCCACATAATGCTCACGCGTAGATTTGTGCCAATTTGTATATACCAAATAACATAAAACTGATTTTTAAAACAAATCTAAATCCAAATTTAACATGCAGCATGCTACAAAAAGCTGAGCATGTATATAGACGTATATACATATATGTATACATATATATATTATTTAAAATAAATGTTTTATCAACGAATATTTAATCCCAACTTAAATCAAAATAATAAAGTGCCACCCTATTGATAACAAGAGCAGAAAACATAACCAGCCCAAGGAGCATCCCGTCGACGAAAATCCGCGTGGCGATTGGTTGAATACTTTTACAGAGCTTTATAATTCATTCGGGTAGAACACATCCAGTTTTCTTCAATTTTCGAGAAACTAAAACTCCATATTAAGATCTAAACAAGTAAGAGGTCGGGAGCTCCCGACTAGGGGTTACCCTGAACCCTCTTCTTCCAACAGGCGATAGGTATAAAATGAAAAATACTTTATATATATTCACTATTCTAAAAGCAACACACCAAATTTGGTGACTAGCTCATATTATTTGCCGAAATTGCTCAATAGACAGGATTTCGATATCGATTTTTATCGATTACTTGGAAACGGGGCAAGTTATCGAATATCAGAAAGAAACTCGATCTACGCGGGGACTAGGAGGACCTACAGCTAAAATTTCAAGCCTCTAGCCTCTTTCAAGCCTCTAGCGTTCATACATACGGACAGACAGACAGACAGACAGACAGACAGACAGACAGACAGACAGACAGACAGACAGACAGACAGACAGACAGACAGACAGACAGACAGAGACAGACAGACAGAGACAGAGACAGAGACAGACAGACAGACAGACGAACATGGCCAGATCGACTCGGCTAATGATGCTGATCAAGAATATATATACTTTATACTGTTACATACATTTTCACAAATACATAATACCCTTTTTACCCATTTTTAATGGGCTTAGGGTATTAATAGTGTGAATTGCGAAATGTATCTTATAATAAAATAGTTTAAAAAAAACGCATGCCAAATTTATTTATAGGCCAACTCCTGACAGAAATCCATTTAAATCATGTTAGTTTTGACATTAAAGGTAATAGAGAAATTAATATAAAATCTAAATATGTATTAATTAAAATATGAAAAAAATGTGAATGTCAAATCGATCTAGAAGCCAAACCCCGACTAAAGTCTATTTAAAACAAATTCATGTTGACAGACTTATGACTGCCATGAAGAGGTATTCACTATAAATTCTAAAAATATATTTAAAGAAATGCAAATGGCAAATTAATCTAGAGGCTAAGCAACGACGAAAATGTGAATATACATTTATATAAATAACAAATAAGAGTTTGACATTGACGAGTCGCTGTTGGGTTTACGCCGAAAAGATGCAGCTCCAACTGAGAGCTGGAGGAGCAGGGGTGGGCCGAGTCACGTTTTCCCACTCACCTGTCACTTGCAAGTTGCCACAGCCCCACATGCCACATGCCACTTGCCGCAACTGCAATTCACGTATGTTAATAACAGTTGATGGAATGTGTGATTGATATACAGTTATCAGTGCGGCCCACGCGGCGTATACGTAACGCGCTTGCCACAGGCATCGCTCGAATTGAGGCACCCGCAGCGCTGCAGAAGCTGGCATTAACTTGGCTCAGTCGGACCTTCTGCTTGAGGCCCACAGTTCGCGATATAATGAAAGATTTTGGTTTTTCGATTTTTTTGAATCTTGTTATTTTTTATGTTTTTTTTTTTACATTTCCATTGCGTTTCATTTAACAATACATTGGAATCAATAAACGAAAAAGCTTGAAAAGAAATTCGTTCAACATTTCAACGTTATTCAACACTCACTGCAAAAATTGTGGGGCTTTTAGTTGAGGGTATTCCCACATCGGTAATTGTGGAGCATACTCACAAGTTGAAAAGCCTCCCTTGGCATAATATGCAATATGCCCCCAGATGATCAATTGGAATCAATCGTAATCAATCGTAGTCAATCATAGTCAATCATAGTCAATCATTAACCAGAACAAGTAAACATTTTGTACAGTGTATAAGTAACTTGCCAATCGTGTCGATGCCGTTCTATGAATTTTGCATTAAAACCCTAACGTCTTCAATGTGCTCGAACTCTGTAGTTGTCCTTCAGAGAAAAAGATGGCATTAAATGTCTACGACAATTGGCCCAACTTACCCAAGACATTATCGAAGTTGTGTTTGCTTTAAACCATTTTTTTTAATGTTTTTTTTTTTTGGTTTTTTTAAACAAATTTTCCCTTTGGTTTGTATGGTTTCTAAATTTTAGTTTTCGACCCGAACATCACAAGATCTAAAATGAAAATGAGCTCTGTTGAGTAGAGCCAGTCGTAGCCGACAATGAAACTATATTGAAGGCTTTAGCAATGGGATATTGATTGAAGTCTACATTTGTGTGCCGTAAGCAGCCAAAGAAAAGCTGCCTAGATCAAGGCGGACAGCGAAGTAAGAAGCAGGAAGTGAAACAAGGAGCAAACTAGGGCATAAAGCCCTAGACAGCTTCTCTAGAAGTTTAAACGGCAGCGAGAAACCAATTAAAAGTAAAGAAAGAAGTCAAGTCTGAAAATAAAAAAGTTAAGTGTTAAGCGAGAAGCGAAAAGCTAATATATAAATAAGCTGCAAGTCAAGGGAGTAGCGACAAAATGAATTGCATCAAAAAATTTGTAAATTAAGGTAAGATAAGGGTAAGATTAGGGTAATAGTCAAGACGAGAAAATTAGCAAGTCAAAAGAAGCAAAAAACGAAACATAAGCGAGAAGCGAATAAAAAACGCAAACGCTTAACAGCTGCTGAAGTGAGAAGCGAACTGCGAAGCCTAGAAATACACAAAAAGGCAATGAATAGTTATGAGAGCTTAAAGCTTAAAGACAAGAGATGAACGACAACTAAGCGAAAAGCTAAAACTGCCAAGAGAATAGAGAAGTGAAGCAAAAAGTGCAAGCTAATCAAAGCGAAGGCTACAACTGGAGCTCAGCTGTAAATGAAGCGAAAAGTGAAAGCTAAAATTGGAGCTCAGCTGTAAATGCAGCGAGAAGCGAATGCCAAAACTAGAGCTCAGATAAAAACACGCAGTTTGAAGCGAGAAGCGAATGCCCAAAAGAGTAGTAAGGGGAGAAACAGAGTGTATAAAAAGCCCACTATTCTTACCCTAACCATTACTTATCGCTCAGAATATGACTGCTTCTCGCTGTGCTGCACTCTGCGAATATGACTCTGTGGAATATGTGCCATTCTGTTGGGGCATTTAAAACTCGTGCCCTTTAACTCGTCGACTCGTCGGTCTCGGGTAAATTTAATTCCCAAATTCTGCATAAAAGTTTATTTAGCATTATATGCACGCACGCACATGCACGCACATGCACGCCCACACATTGAGGGGGGATGCTCGCACTTTAGAGATTCAATTTGCGGTTTTATCCCTTTTTGTAGGCAACCGCAAAACGCATTATGAACTGGCGCCAATGCAAATTGAGAGCGGCCCATCGATGTCGCGCCGTACATTAGAGTGTTCGATAACTTTTGTGGGTGATAACTTGCGGCCGCTTCCCCGGGGACATCGTCATCGTCATCGGAAATCGTTGAGCTGCCAACACGTGGCGCACATCACTTTTAGACACATGATTGATGGACGTCCCCATAAACCCAGTCCAGCTTCGACTTGGGTCCAACAGAGCATGGCATAATGGCCAATTGGTTTAATGCTCGACGTTTTAGGGCGTACCAGCCAGCCGGGAGCGGGTGGGGGGTGTAGAAGTGGGGGGCACAACCGTATTGCGGCGTAAAAGTGTCAACGCTGACAGACAGCCGAGCAAAAAATGTCAAATGCCAAATGAAATGCCGGCCCATAGATTTGTCTATTGCCCTGCATCGAGCTTAAGATATAAACGGAATGGCTATATATGATGAACCACACCCCCCCCCCCCCCTCAACCCACCAACCCTCTCGGGCCATGCCTAGTCTATTGGAAATGGATCATATCGAATTACTTTCAAAGCGAGAAATAAGTAAGGAATAAACTTTGGCATAGCTCTTGACATCTTCCTGTTGAAACTTCCCCAAGTTAATTTCCATCTCAGATTCCCTCCCCCCCCCCTCTCTCTCTCTCTCTCTCTATCTTCCTCTCTTGCTGTGTGTGTGCTCCTTCCGCTGAATGACAACTGCAGCTGCAATCCTTCAGTCAGCTTCAAATGGAAATCAAAAGAAGATTTATGTTTCTGACAGCAAACAGGGGGGCGGGGCATTGCATAATCATGAATGTTGCGTAAATCCAATTCACGTGAAATGCTAATAATGGCGCAGCATAAAAATACAAATACAAATGCGTGGCACAGCCCGTGTTCAGTTGGCGGGAGGGGGCCAGGTGAAGGGCCGGTATTTCCGTTGTGTAACCAATTTTGGTCAAATTTTTGGCGTAAGCCTGCACAGAGGAAAGTACCAGGCCTAGTCCATAAACACTCAGCACTGCTAACGCAGGCCATCAAATACCCTGTACAAACAATTATTCCGTTTGCATACCCTTTTTTTTTGGCAGTTCGGATACATGAAAAGAATTGTCTACTTATTTACTGCCAAAGGCTGTACTCAAGGGTATCTGATAGCCAATCAGTCTCTCAGGCACAACCGGCTTGTTTGCAAATAGTTTGCTAGTTACAAAATGGGCTTAAAATAAACCCTTCTAGTTTGGAAAATGTGTGCGCTTTCGAAGCGCGTTCGTGGCTTGGGGTAAGAGGAAGAAGCGCCTGGCACAACCGCAAAATAGGCAACAACAACAACAACATCAACAACAACAAGGGCAGCAGCCGCGTCAACAGTGGCCAAATTCATAGCCTACTTAGCGGCGCACGTTGCGGGCTTTTCAAATTTGAATTAGGCAACAGCAAGCCCTAAAACAGTTCGGCACGGGAAACATTTCCGTCTCCGGCAGCAGGTTCTGCGGCCACAACATGTTGTTATTTTATGGCTATCTCTGTGTGAGCGTGTATATATATATATATGTGTGTGTGTGTGTGTGTGGCTATAGAGGCCCTCGTCCAACGCTTGGGCAGCAGCTAAGCGCCTTGCTCTCAAAAGTATGCAACAGCAACGACAAATGCCACATGCCACATGCCACATGCTACATGCTACATGCTACTTGCCGCAAGCCATTTGCTTGATGCTGCGGTAAGCGCGAACCTTAATTAGATCATAGTTGCTGAACGCGCAACTTGCCTCACATGTCTTGCCACATTATGCACAGGCTGCCAACAGAGCTTGTCTATCAAATTCCTAGCTAACGCCATAGAACGCAGCCAAATTGGGCAGCCACATCAAATTTCCAGCTCAATCAGTGGCTGAATCTTTGCGCCATTTACGGCTCATGTGGCAGCTGCTCCTGCTCCAGCTCCAGCTCCTGCTGCTGCTGCTGCTGCTGCTGCTGTGTGGCATCAACAGCTCACCTTGCTGCCTTTGCGGTATTTGCATTTTAATTGAATTGCACCAAATTATTTTGTTTATACGTGCAGTTTGCAGCAATTTGGCTGCCATTTCAACTGGCAAAGCCAACAACTTGCCACAAAAACCGCACGTAACAAGAACTTTTTCAGGATTTCAGCTGTCAGAAGCTTAGTTATTTTATTTTAACTTACTTATATTGCCATAAGAAATACCCAAGCTAAGTGACATACATATATGTATGTTGTTGCTGCATACCATGAAATTTAATGCATGTAGGCTTTTTTACTGATGATCAAATTTGAAATACACTTATTTGTACACTTAAGATATCTTCTAGTCGAGCTCATGCGTGCTACAGGGTAGCTGCAAGCACAGCAGCTTCAACCAATCTTAATGAACATGCTAAGCATCCTCGACCCGTTGATCTTAGAGCTTAAATAAGCTTATCGTTAAAGTTTAAAACCTTTAGACATAGATAGTTTGAGAGTCTAGTTGAATGTATCCACATATCAATATAATTAACATATAGCTAAACAAACTCATTGATCTCAAAGATATTACCCGATAAAGCTCGTCAATTTGGGCTAACTTTTGGTAAACCAAAGTTAGTTGAATAATAATTGTAATATGTTCTATCCCAACCAACCAACAGTTTATATACTCAGTTACTAGAACTTACTATACTTATACTGTCCATAGTTAAATGATCTCTGCCTGAAATCAATAGAGTATTTAATTGTCAATATTTCCTAACAAACTTTACGAGTAGACTAATTGGATAGAGGATATGCAGCTGTTTGAGTACTTCAGAGAATTAAACAAGTTTCCAGTTGGTTAATATTTTACGCACAACAAAGCTGATTCAATACACAAAAATTGCAAATAAATCTCTAAAATGACTACAAAAGCAATCGAATAATTAATCCAAGCAATTCCTTGACCTACCTCTAAACAATACAACTGCAATAAAGTCATAGTTGCAGTCGCAGTTGCAGTTGCCGTTGCAGTTACACATATCGATTGCACTTAATGTGGCATTTCGAGTGGGCTTCACTCATCTGTTTGTGGCATGGCAGGGGGCAAAGGCGGGGGCGGCAGTGCAAATCAGGGCAACAACCAAAACAAAGGCAACTGCAATCATTGTTAGGACTATGCCAGCATTTGTGGGCTGCGCCTTAATCGGTTTTGCTCCCACTTGAAGTTGGCAATGATGGGTATTAGGTGAGTTGGCATTACCATGGTCGAGAGGCGGGCGCATTACACTGAGTTCTCAGCTTGTGTCAACAATTGAAAGATGTGAATGATAGGATGTGTCCAATTAGTGTTCATTTTGAACAATGCTCAACTCAAGTACAAAGTGCGTAATAATGTTGGCAATGGGAGAAGCACAAGCTAATACCTTGAACTATTCAAGTAGAGCCTAATTGAAGTAGCTGTCCTTCAAGATATAGAGATAGAGATATAGAGAGATAGAGAGATAGAGAGGTAGAGAGATATAGAAAAGAGAGATAGAGATAAATAAGCTGTCTTCCATTCTCACTTGAAAGAACAAGATATACTCAATAGTGGAATAAGAGATTTTCAAAAGGAAAACTAACGAATAGATTATGTAAATTCTCGCGAAACTTCTGATGGATTATAGTGGAATATAAGGGGATTGGGGAAAGGCTGAAATGGAAAACTGGGGTTAAGGAATAGTTTAGCATTTAAAATCGATACAACTCAAACAGATGTTCTCAACGTTCACTTATAAGACATCAAAATGTGTCTTATAGTGAGAATCGGGGACAAATCGCTCGCTTTAAATTTAGTTAATTTGCCGAATATCTCGGAACGGTAGATTATGCAAGGCAAAGTGAGTTCAATTGATTTATATTTCGGCCTTGTTCTTTTCGCTGCAGATGAATTTTGCGAGGAGTATCCGCATAATTTGATGCCCACACCTGGCTATTGGATAGAGTGTTCACGACAGAAAATATCGATGCCCACGCCGCATACGATTTGGGATGAAAGCGATTCGGAGCATGAGGATATACGTGCTGGGAGTGCCAGCGATGCGTATTTGGAGCGTGAGTGCAGTGACCTCTATGAGGACGATGAGGATTCGGAGGCAACGCCCAGTCCGCGCAAAAAAACAACCATTGAGGAGCAATGGGACCAGCAGGGCGCCTTTGAGCTAATCTCTGTGGAGCAGGAGACGTACGAGAAATACTTTTATGGCACTGAGCATTGGAATTATTTTACAAGTGACGAGGATCTGGGCCCCGTTATCCTCTCCATCAAACAGGAGACGCTCAATGGACGGGATCAGTTTCGTATACTCGTACGCGCTGGTTCCTATACGGTCCACGGACTGATACCGGCCTCCTGTGTGTTTGCCGATAGGTGAGATGCACACGAGGCTTAAGAGTAAATACATAAATACATTTTTCTTCATTCTCTATTAGATATAATCGCGAGGAGGTAGTTAGATCTTTAGGTAAAGAAGTTAATTTAAATCCACCATTAACCTTAGGACAACTGCCCGATACGCCCGAGGAATTATTAAAATTAGATCAGGTGCGTGCGAGCATCGAATCGAAATCGCAAGGATCTTAGCTTAGCTTATGTGGGAACTGATTGTGCAATTTTCATTTTTCTCAAGGTTTTTATAAAATCCGAATTAAAAGTCGGCGTCATATTCGTCAAGGAGGAACAATTTAGCGAAGAGCAAATTCTGGACAATAATGAAAATTCACCGCTCTTCGATGAGTTCCTCACGCTGCTCGGCGACCGCGTTCGCCTACGCGGCTTTGATAAATACAAAGGTGGCCTTGATACGGTGCATGACCTCACAGGTGTGTCTCGCTACTAGACCTATCTACATTAAATTGCCCACACATATATATTTTTAAATGTGTATACTATACTCTGCATTTTCCGCTCAGGTCTATTCTCCGTTTATACGCACTGGCGCAACATTGAGATCATGTTCCATGTGTCCACGCTGCTGCCCTATGAGAAACATGACCCACAGAAGCTTCAACGCAAACGCCACATCGGCAACGATATTGTCTGCGTGGTATTTCTCGAAGCGGACAACACCCGCTTCAGTCCCGCCTGCATCAAGAGCCATTTTCTGCACACCTTCATACTGGTAAGCCAACATTTGAGCCATCTGATGAGCTGACTTCAATGGATTTCAGTCAGTCAGGACATACAATTTTATATGTATATTCCATAAATATAAATAGTGTATCCTGGCTGACTGATTGACATGCGATCAACGGACAGCCAAACCTAGTGCCGAAGTTTCCTTTTGTTGCGTGAGTTAACAACGCGGGGTTGGGGGGAAATCGATGGTCGAAGTTTGCCAGAGAAACATCAGAAAGAACGCAGCGATAAAAGTGTGACGGGATGAGCCCGCGTGGCTTAAGGGTCTAAGCGTCGGACCAGCAAGCGAGAGGTCGCCGGCTCAAACGCTGATTGATTGACAAGCGATTAACGCGCAGTCCGAAATGTAACAGTTACGAATCTAGGGGAAATTCGATCGGAAAAACAATGCAGTGATATAATTGTGATCCCTCGTCAAGTTGAAGGAGCCACAACGTTGTCTTTAACGAGCGACCACTGTATCTCCCTATCTCTCTGTCTCTCTCTCTCTCTCTCTCTCTCTGCAATGGAAATACAGGTGCGTGTCTCGGCGCGTATTAAACACAAGCCCACACGCTACGAGGTATCTGTGGTCACACGCGACGAGGTTGGCGCCTACAAGCCCTACCTATGGGAGCAGTCGGTCTTCGAGAAGGGGCCAATGTTTCGGTAAGTGTTAGCCAGCGTCTAATCCAATTGTAAATGAAGATACGAAAGTGAATTCTGTTTAGCGAGTGGCTGCTAACGAAAATTGTGAATGGGGAACGCGCCTCGTATTCGGCGCCAAAATTTGCCAGAATGCAGGAGCGGACGCGCTCACAGATGCTCGAGGATCTGGTGATGAATCTATCGAATCATGCGGAAACTGGTCAAATACCGAAGCCATATAGACGCGGCTCCTGGCGGCCAATTGGTGAGGATGAATATTTCAAAATGTTGCATGCCAGAGTACTAGACAACAACAGATCACAACAACAACACCAACAACAACAACAACAACATGAACACTTCAACAACTGTTGCTATTGTAATTGCAACGAGCAGCAGCAACAGCAGCAGCAGCAGCAGCTGGCACTGGGCCTGCTTGTGGCACTGGGCACAACACACACACACACTAAACACAACAACAGCAACAACGCTGAGCAACGCCAACAGCAACAGCAACAACAACAGCAACAGCAACAACAACAAAAATCAGCAACAACAACAACAACAACAAGAACCCTTCGCTGCAATTTGTGCTGTGCCTCTGTGATGCACCTCTGTGTGAGGCATAGTATGTGTATACCCACACACACACACACACACACACACACACATACACGCACACCTACCCACAGTCAGTCAGTTAAATGTTTCACCTGTTAAATGGGCGGGGCTGTTTGTGGGCGTGGCAGCTGCTGCCGCCGCTTTGACAGCTATTTGCAGCATTTCACTTTGTTGACTCTCGACTCTGCATGATTAATCGTTTTGCCATGTTGTTGCTGCTGTTTGCCGTTGCCATTGTTGTTGCAGCACTTCCGCATGCCATGCCAAACACACACACTCGCACACTCGCACACACGCACACTCGCACACACACACACATGCGCGCTTACACTTCCGTTTCCGCCATTAACACATCCGCCTCTGTTTGCACGCGACGCGACTGCGCTGCACAGCCTCTGTGGCATGCTGTGACAAATCTTACAACACAATCTGTTTGCTGCCACAGCATTGCCTTGCCCCACCCCGACCGCGACCCCATCCCCCCGTCCACGTGCCCCTGCTCTGCCACAGTTTGGCCTGGTTTTAGCGCGTATCTTAAGTTGTCCGGCATGAAATGTTGTACATTTTATCTGCTGCGGTCAATCTTTTGCGTCTTAGCACAGCCGAGCACACACACACGCACACACACACACGCACACAGAAGTACACCCGCATCGCCTCCTGTCTGCCCATCCTATTGGGAGCTGTTGTTGTTGTTGTGATTTGTTTTAGATTTTCTGTTATTTATTTGTTGCATTAAAGAAGACAAATCTAATTTGATTTATTCATGCACAGCAGCACCACAATCCACACACACACACACACACACACCCCTTCAGTTGTGTAGGTGTTGGCCAATTGTCAGCCCCGGGCCAGGCGTCCAATATCTCTGCCGCCCCCATTGCGCCCAAAATGCGTATCGCATATTCGAACTATTTATGCATATTAAAATAATGCAAATTATTGATTGATAGCTTCTGTGGCCACACTGGGGATGCGGTGTGCTCCCTGCTGAGTAGTTGTTCCACACACTACCCACAACCGGGCCCCGCCCCCTTAACCAACCGCCTGAGCTGCAGCTTGAAGACAACTGAATTAGATGCTCCATAGGCAAATGTGGCAGCTGCTTTAATATATAATTCAAAGACAAAGACAAGAACAAAGTACGGCCATCTTCGGTATACCGAACCTTAAAAACCCTAGCAAAAAAAAATATGGCCTACGTTCATTTGTGAAGCTCTTAAATAACAGAAGATTTTGCCACATAAAAGCTCCTTCTATTGAGCTATATGATATAGGTTGATATAGATTTGTATCCGAACAGAGAGACAGATAGTCGGACATGATTATATCGATTTGACCTGAAGTATATATACTTTATAGGGTCAATTCATGTTTAAATCAAAATATGCTCTAACAATATGTCGAATCTTTCCCAAGTCCGCTAGATGAAACATGGTTCCAATCTGTTGACTGTTCCTGAAATCTGTTATCGATATCGTAAAATATTAAAGTATCTATGCAATTTTTGCAGTCCATTGCTATACAACTGAGAGACTAGCTTGTAGAGAAACAAATAGACAAGATTTTATCGACTCAAAAACCGTTTTCAGTTCAGATAAGTTGAATTAAATTCCTAAACTTCTGAATTCCTTGCGATAGGAAATCAGATGGCAAAAGAACAAATCAATTTTAGGAATGTAAACCTTAATTATAAAAAACAAAAAACAACCGTTCAACACACAGAGAACACAAATTGGCTAATAAAATACCATGTACATATTTCATATTTACATATCGTAACCAAAAAGCGAAACGCAGCTGTGTTGAAGTGCCGAGCCCTGACCCCTGACCCCTGACCCCTGACCCCTGACCCGCTCATAGACGCTGCCATTGATTACACTAGCAATTTTTATGTGTACTTGTATTTGTGTTGGTTTTTGTGTTTGTGTTTGTGTTTGATGGTAATAACCAACATTTACCTGCAACGTGTAATGAAAATTGAATAAGCAAGTGCACACTAATCAGCATTGCCCGACTTGAAGTTACCCAGTACCAAACGGCGAGCTGCCGTTACCAAACAATCCTATTTAATGCTGCACACACAAAAGCACACACACACACACATAGAGTAGCTCTCGATAGTGCTGCTTCTTCCCTCAGACCCAGTCTACTTTAATGTTTATAGTCCGATCCTTAACAATTTTCAGATTCTCAATATGAACATTTTATCGAGTCTAAATATTATTTTTCTCCAGATAATATAAGCTGCTAGACATGGTCAAAAGGCCTTACATCGATTTTTATCGATTTCGTGGGGTGGGTTATCGATTATTTGCAAGAAATTCGATCTGACATGACCTAATCGACTGAGCTTGTCATCCGATCGAAAATATATATATATACTTCTAGTTGCTTCCCGCTGTCCGTTACATACATTTGCACAAAAACAGTATACCCCTTGTTGGCCACTTCCGCTGGGTTCAGGGTATACATATATCAGGTGCAGGTGAGGTCGTTACTTCGACCATTGCATGCAAACCAAACAATTGAATCGAATCGAATCGAATCGAATCGAATTGAAATCGAATCCAATGGCAATGCTTTTGGGCCTCTGCAGAAGATGGAAGGTGCCTGTTGCCAAGTGCATTGTAGCACAATTTCCATTTGGCCGCTGCGACCTCGAGAACTCCCATTAGGCATATTTGTATGTGTATGTGCAAGTATTTCGTATCCGTAAGATACAAGCAAGCGGTGTATGATTGATGGCCCACATTGTAAGCACACTCTCACACACACACACACACACACACACACAGACTATACGCAACCTTGGGCTGTTCCCGAGTGTTGGGCAGCAGGTGAAGCTGGCTGCGGCTTAGCCAAATGCCGGCTGCAAAGGCCAAAGGGTTCAAATACCCTGTACTCGCATCATGATTAAAAAGTGGTATATCAACATATGGCATTATATTCTATGTTATAGGGCAGCAACATATTTGTTCCCTGGCTTCTTTTGCAAACTAAAATGTTGAACACGTTCCCTTTAAATCAACTTTGAGACATTTTGCTTACGTACATTATCTTATTATCTTATTTGATATAAATGTTCTAAGAGTTGTTTGCTCGAGCGCAGAAACTTATAAAGCATCGCGTGTACGCTTCCACAGGGCATCTCCTAGTCGATCATGCTTGCTACCTGGCCACACGCCCACGCACCACCAACCACAATATAGAACAACAAAAATGAGCGATGTAACAAGTTGAACAAGTGAGAATATTTCACAAATATCCAAGCCATCTTTAAAAGCTGTCTTTTGCTTGTTCCAAGCTGTTTCCGACACATTAACACTAGTTAACATCCCACAAAAGCTAAGCCGCAGAAATGTGAAGAAGAAATTTGTGTATTTCGCCAGCCTTAACCGTCAGAAATTCATTTCTGCATAATTAACCTTGCAATTTACGTGAAAGTAATAATAGGGCAACAATAAAGGAAGCTCGTTCGCAAGAACAACAAATTGGATTACATTTAAAAAAATATGAAATCATTTTTTGCGAATATTGAAGAAGCAGACATAATTGGTATATTTCAGTTTTATTGCTAGATAGTATCTATCGATAGTTTTCTCAGCTCATATATAAACTAAACTTAGACTCTTCTTTGATTGAACTGTCTCCAAGCTTTGAAATCAAGTTGGATTCCCACCTAATTATATTCAAGAACGAAATTTACTTGAATTTGAATGTACAAATGGTTTGTATTTCATGCCAAAGTCATTGCTCGATAGTATATCGATAAGACCCATGGTATATCGATAGTTTTGTAGCTCTCTTATAAACTCAACTTAGACTCTTCTTTTATTGAGCTGGTTTCGAGCTTCGATAAGGAAGTGTACTTGAAATTAATGTACAAATGGTTTGTATTTCATGCCAAAGTCATTGCTCGATAATATATCGATAAGACCCAGGGTATATCGATAGTTTTGTAGCTCTCATACTCAACTTAGACTCTTCTTTTATTGAGCTAGTTTCGAGCTTCGATTAGGAAGTGTACTTGAAATTAAATGTACAAATGGTATATATTTCATGTCAAAGACATTACTCCATAATATGTATATCGATAAGACCCAGGGTATATTGATAGTTTTGTAGCTCTCTTATAAGCTCAGCTTAGGCGTTTTTTTGTTGAAGCTGTGAAATCAAGTTTGATTCCTATCTAGTTAAGGTATATTAAAGAACGAAATGTACTTGAATTTGAATGTACAAATGGTTTGTATTTCATGTCAAAGACATTACTCCATAATATATCGATAAAACCCATGGTTTATCGATAGTTTTGTAGCTCTCTTATAAGCTCAGCTTAGACGCTTCTTTTGTTGAACTGGTTTTCAAGCTGTGAGATTAAGTTTGATTCCTTTCTAGTTTAGGTTGTACAAATTTGTACAAAAAATTGAATGTACAAATGGTATGTATTTCATGCCAAAGTCATATAAGAATATAGAACAGCATGTTTCTCTAAATATATATATCATAATTCATAATTCCTAACATAATATATCATCCCAAAACACATATATTTGTAATTAAATTCTTGACGTATTCCTTTCTTTTCATAGGCCACATGCGACCATCGTCACCGCTGCTGGATTCGGTGAGGGATCAGTTCGAGGATTACGACCAGCTGGCCAAAGACTTTACGCGTGTATTTCTTAACGACGAACCATCGTCCCTCACAAATGCCCATCTATTCGATGTGGTCTTTCTGGTGGGCCAGTCCAAGCAGAAGGCGCGTCTCATTGGGGTACGCGCCATTCTAGGTGTGCGCAGTCGCGTCTTTCAGGTAATGCTTTGGCGGCCCTCAACTGTCAACGGTCAGATTCAAAGATTTGAGTTTGTTTTTTTTTTTGGAATTTTGTTATATAGGAAATGCTTTATGGCATACAGACGGGCTTTGGATCACCGCAGATACCCGTTGCCGAGATCTTTGCCCGGCCAGCGCCGTCGCTGGTCTCGCCACAGAATCAAAAGCCGAAAAGTAACAACTATTTGACCGTACCGGATTCCGATTCCATACGACCCAAAAGTGTGCCCTCATCGCCGATGGTTAAGCGTGCGTTCTCGCGCCTTGGCACGATCACAGCCGGCTGGGGTCGATCCATACGGAATAAGAATACGAATCAATTGAATCCGGATGATAAAAAGAAGTGGATATCATCGACAGATTGTTCGAGTAAGAGTTTTCATTCAATGCAATGCAACAATATCGATGCGTGTTCTTTTTTCCTTCTCTCTTTTTCCTCTCTCTCGATCTCTCTCTCTCTCTCTCTCTATTTGTCTCTCTCTCTCTCTCTTTTGTCTTTCTCCGTTTTTTGGGCTCTTTCTTTTAAACGTACCTGATTCTCGTAATATACACTCACCCACTAACTACTAAATAACGCCTTGGCTCCGCTCCTACGTACTACGTAACTTCGCAACTGCCTGTTTTACCACTTGCTAATACTTGCTAACAACTTGGCTAACAACGAAAACAAATCGCAAATAACGCACGTCGCACGCCTTAACTAACTCACAAACAACCCAACTGCGTACTCCATATATGATATACGCATATACATATATAATATATACATATATTATAATGTGATGCGTAAATTGTTCATATGTAAATTGTGTAAACCGCATTCGGGATCATCGTTATGGTCCTTGTCCTTCATCGTGTTGTGTTGCATTCCTAATCTTTTCCACCGGCAACACTTATAACTTCTTACATTTTTTTTTTATCTTACTTATGCCAATTATTTTGCTTATATGCTTCCTTTTTATTGGCATTCTTTGCCATAAATACCTTGGACGTGTCCTGCTAACGGTATCAACCGCTTAATGCATACCCACCTCTCTGAACTCACCACCACCATAATTGGAATTCTAATCGGCTAACTATCATACACATATCGTATTTCCGTCAATGCTTCCCACTAAATATATCCTCAACAATTTTTCACTCAACAATTTTTCACTGCTATCCTAAACTTTGAATAATACTGCACAAATGGAATTCGAACGCACATGTTTCTCATATCTCTACTCACCACGAACATACGAAATATCACTCAACTCAACACATATCACATCATCATCCATATTTCACCATCCATATCTTCCAAGACCGTACTCAACTCACTCACTGCAACTGACTATATTCAACCTATACTCACCACTTTCATATTCACCACCGCAAAACATGCGAACTGCCCATCAATTTATAAAATAAAACGTATCGCATTTGCTTGATATTCTTAAAATTTGAACATACTAAACAATTTGCATAATTCACCACACTGCAACTATCACCCTCTCTCTCTCTCTCTCTCTCTCTCTCTCTCTCTCTCTTTTCTCTCTTCCTTCCCAATCTACCTCTTTCAAACCATATTTAAAATTGATTTAATAACAATACAAATTATACAAATACAAATTTCATTAAATTAATCAAACAAAAATTGAAATTCTTGTCATTTTTCATCACACGCGCTAACCCAACTGCCAACCCCCCACACCCGTCTCTCGCTCCCTCTTTCTCTCGCTTCACCATAATCAATTAACGCTATTTATTTGGAATTTGATTTCTTTGAAAACCGTGCGATATTCCCACCCGCAATACTGACCGCATTTATTTAATTTCGCAATTAAATTTAATTCATATTTAATTTGATGATTTTCATTTGCGTTTAATTTAATAATTTCGCGTCAACAAACCACCTTAAACCAAAAAAAAAAAAAAATATCACGACAACCGAATACCAAAATACCGAAAATCCAAAAAAAAAAAAAAAAAAACATACAAAACCGAAAAAAAATCAACTTCCAAACCTGGCAGACAGAGATAGTAAAGACAAGGATAAGGACAAGCCGGGCAACAATCAATTGGCCATGCCCCGGCTCTCCGTCTGCGCGGACGCCCAAAAGGTGGACCGGGCCAAGCTAGCCCAAACGGAATTCAACATTATCGAATTCGATCCGGATACGTTTCGTGTGCTCCTGGACTATCTGCACACGGGCACCTGTCCACTGACCTGTGTCTCGATACCAGGTAAGCAAATCAATGATAATGGAAAAAAGTTGAATAGGGAACACTTGGAATTGAAACATATGCAAGAACAGAGAACGTTTTAGTAGTATTGCCCTAACGTAATGGAAAAAGTTGAAAGGAGAACACTTGGAATTGAAACATATGCAAAAACTGAGAACGTTTTAGTAGTATTATTATCCTAACGTCATGGAAAGAAGTTGAAAAGGGAAAAAAGTTGAAAAGGGAACGCTTGGAATTGAAACATATGCGAGTACAGAGAATATTTTGGTGGTATTGCCCTCACGTAAGGTATGACTATCAAAATGTAATCCCGTTACCCGACGTTAGTGTCAGCTGGAACGTTTCGCATAGAAAGAGAGCACATTAGAAAAGAGTAGAAACAAGTGAAATTGAAAATATAGATAAAAGTAGGTAAAGGAACTAAGGGCCAATAAACAAATCTAGGCATAACAACAGGGAACAGTTGGAATCGGACCATAGAGACTAAGAACAAATTTGAGTGCAATATTGTAAAAAGGAATAAAACCATGCATGGAAAATGTATAAGAAGGATATGAGAAGCGTATCAGAACAAATTCAAGTACAATATAGCAAAAGTGAATATAGAGTTAATCGGGAATAAGAATGATATGAAAAACATGGGCACTAAGCGCTGTAACAACAGGGAACTGTTAGAATCAGTCCATAAGAACAAGTTCGAGTAGAATATATAAACAATGTATGGGAAGTAAGAAGAATATGAGAAAATACAGGTACTAACAGGGAAGTTTATGGGGAATAGGAAGAATATGAGACAACTTGCTCTGATAAAGAAGGAACAAGTGGAATTGATACGAATTAAAGAAGAAAGAGAAAAAAAAGAGGAACACATTTTTGTATCGACTGCACCCACTGAATATTATAAATAGAATGCAAGTGTAAGCAAGTGAAATAGAAAATAGATAATGGATTAAGGAAAGTGAAAGTAAATGTTTTTGACACAGATCCCCTTTCGAATTTTGAAACATTTCTGTGGCATTTTCGTAGGTCTGCTCTGCGCCGCGGAGCACTATGATCTGCCAGAGCTGTTGCAGGCGTGCTTCCATCACTGCAAGCAGTTCCTGCGCATCGAGGTCGTCTGCCCGATGCTGATCTCGCTGGAGAACTACTACTGGCGTTACACATCCGCCTCCGAGCTGGTCAACATGATACTGTCGTTCGTGGAGAGCAAGGCGCATGCGCTGTTCAAATGCCCCGAATTCCTTCATCTGTCCGAATCGATGGTGCAGATGATAATGTGCCGGGAGCTGCAAACGCCGGAGATACGTAAATTTGAGGCGATGCTCGCCTGGGCGCAGCACAAGGTTGCCAAGCTCAAGAATCATCCCAATAAGGACACACAATTCGAATTTGAGTGCATCATGGAGCGACTGACGCGCGATCTAAATCTGTGCCGCATCTCGCCCAGCGAACTGCTCACGGTTGTGTTGCCATCAAAGTCAATGAAGAACGAACGGATCATGGAGACGCTCATGGTGCAGGTGAATCTCGGCACCTATCGGATGCCCGAGCTGGATGCGTACCGTCAGCAGTTGCGACAGCAGGAGTCCGCCGAGGCCACCGTGCAAGTCCACCGGGGTGGATGAGACAGTAAGAATGTGAGTTTCGATTTGGATCAACAGCCGCTGGCGCTAGCCCCAACCACTGCCGCAACCAACGCAAAAATGGCGCGCACGCCCGACTTCGCCGCCGGACTGTTGACACCCAATGCCGCCGGCGGCACCATAACTAGCACCATTGCGAGCGGCATAACCCTCCAATTGGATGCGCGCGCCTATGCGATGGCCTCCGTTGCCGTTGCCCTCGAACATCAACAACAACAACAGCAGCAGCAGCAGCAGCAACAACAACAGCAGCAGCAGGCGGCGCGCGACGCCACCGATGACGAGGTGGAGCTGTACGCCAGCTTTGATATGGCGCCCAGCACCAGCCGCGTTGCCGCCCAAATGCAGGCGGCCAAGGAGGCAAGGCGGAAGCGTTGGGCCGCCGACGGCGCCAGCGGCAGCAGCGACGGCGGCTGTGCCAGTGGCAGCAGCGGCAGCGGTAGGCGTTATTAAATTGGAAAACAAAAAAAAAACAAAAAAAAAAAACAAAAACAAATCTAAATTCAAAACAAAATTGCACAGAGAACAGACAAACTTTGGCTAGCCGAAGTTGCAATACTCTTGCAGCTCTCATCAAATATATTTATACATACATATATATATATATCTTTCTATATAGTTGTAACTTTATGCTAAATACCGAATTCCAACCTTTTGTACATATTCCAAAGAGCAACAGCCTTTTCATGTTCCAAAGATATATGTTATTTCCAAACAATCCGCATGATATCGTGTTCCGTTTCCACAAATTCCACCTAATAAATAACCTGCAGCCAGCTTGTACAAGTTTCCAATGCATAACTAGCTAATATTGGATTCAAAAAGTTTTCTCTTCTCAAACCCAACAATAAATTATCTCATTGTTTGGCTAACTCAAATAATATGGTGTTCCATTTTCACGCATTCCGCTTAATAAATGCGCTGCCATCAGCTGCGCCATATTGAATATACTTCTTTAAAGATTACAAAATGTCCATAAAAGGAACATAATAAACACTTTTTGGTGTTCCATTCTCACCGTTCGTTAACAATTACAATACTGCAAGGGTATTTTGTGCGTATGGATGTGTGCGTGTGTGTGTGTGTGTGTGTGTGTGTGTGTGCGTGCTACTAACCCACCGCTCGTAAGCGCCCTGAGAAGCCGAACAAAGAGAACCATCCAAATCGAAGCTGACATTATTAACTCTTACATTCACCCCGCAAGACAAGAAAGCAAAAGAAAAAAAAAAAAAAAAAAACAACAACAACAAAATTAAATGAACAGCAAAGTAAATAAAGCAAAAAACATTTTCTACCAAGTATTACCTACAATTAAACAGAGATACATATACATAAAACCTATTGTAACTATGTATGTATAGTACGAGTATATGCCAGGGAGAGAGAGACAGGGAGAAGAGAGTTTTTTTTTTTTGGCATTTACATGTAATGTAAGCAAAGTAAACACACAACAGCCCCAAAGAAATACTGGCAAGACAAGAAACAAAAATACCGAAAAATACCGAAAAATACCGAAACATACCGAAACATACCGAAAGAAAAAAAAACCCAAATGAAAACCAAACAAAAAAAAAACGCTTACTGATGTAAAACAAAGACTTAAGAAAAATGATAAAAACAAATTTTTTTAAATCAATATTATTGAAAATGTAAGCTCTACCAAGTTTTTGGAAAAACCAAAGAAAATTACCCAAAAAAAAAACCTAGCATAACCTTGAAAAGAAAAACCTAAAGATATATATGTACATAGACATACATTTACACACTCGTATATGTATTTAAATGTTAAACAAACTCTCAAACTGATTGAATGGCTGCGTTTGTTTTTTTTTTTTTTTTTTAACAATAATAATATCAAAAAAAAAACCAACATAAACAAATACCAACAAGAATATATTGAAAACTGAGTTAGCTACAGATATATATATATATATATATACATTATACATTTACTGTACCTAACAAATACAATTGACTAACTAACTAACTTGCATTAAAATAGTTATCGTTGTACCTATGCAATAATAATACCGTACACAAGCAGAAAAAAAATACTAAATACTACATCTAAACAATGAAAATGTGTTAATGTTCCGCTAAATGATTCCATTGCCTGTCCTTAAGAGTTACTAGTTATCCAGCAGCTGAAATATCACACATAGATATATAGATATGTATATATATACCTATTGAAGAGTTCATGTTACTTGATTAGCAGTTAATTTGTCAACCTGTCAGACCAAAGATCAGATGTCGATTAGCTGGCAACGCAAGTTGAAGAGTTTTATAAATGATTTAAAACTAGGCGCCGCTTTTGTGTCTTGTTGCAACTGGTAGCGTAGCCGCCCACCAAGCTAACACAAGCATGTCAAGGTGGCTGGTAAATTTACCAGGAACATATAAATATACGCATTTGTGTGGTTAAACACAACTATCGCATTAATATTGACTAATCTGTCAGCTATTGACTGATGCCGCTCCTGCATATTTTAAATGTGCATAAGCTACACAGAATACCCATAAAATAGAATAAACCTTCAGTTGCAGGCATCTTGAGTGGAAAATGTCGTAACTACATAAATACTAAGTACAATATGCATATTTCTTTAATATATATACACCTACATAAATGTGCTATCTATATATACATATATACATTAACCGCATATTTGTCATACTACACAATAATAACTGACAGCTACAGAAAAATACAGATCTACAATATACTTATATATATATACATACATATATACATATATACATATATATGTTTGTGACAAATTGAAAACCAAAGAAAAACAGATGAAATAACGTAACGGCAGCATTTTCAAAAAGGGTTTCACTTAACGGTTCAAATGTGTATATCAAAATTAAATACATGCATACCTAACAAAATGTTTATATAGTATATGTATACATATGTACTTACTATATATATATATATATATATATATACATATACATATATACCAGCACAGCGCTGGGCATATGCTTAAAAACACTTATCCGTAAGAAACTTACCAAAAGAACATACCAATTAAAATACCAGTTAAAATACACACCGAAACAGACGTTGAAAATGCTTTAAATGTGCAAAATGTTGAATATAACCATAAAACATAATCCAATATCTAGTTTAATGTGCGTGTGAATTATTCCACCTCAGCCCAAATAATAGCTGAATTTGATGTAAACTACAAAAAGCAGATAACAGAAAACTATACTCACAACAAGTAAATTAACCAACACTGAAAATTGCAAAACATTTCAAACAAAAAACTTGAAACGAAACAGTTGAATTAACAGTAGATGAAAAAAAAAAAATACACAAAAAACAAAAGAAAAACTAAAATTTTGAAACAGTGTTTTTGCTGAAATAAATACAAACAACAGTAAATACAGACAAGAAAGAACACATGAAACAGAAATTGGAAATAGGAAAACGAAACATTAGGCAACACTTTTGCTAGGAAACATGGCAAATAGAACAACTCGCATAGAACATAGGAACGTGAACTTTTGCTAGACACGGAACATGCAGCAGACATTTTTTTTTTTTTTGTGCAATAAACAAGTTGAAATACTTGTTCGACGGAGCACTTGAAATGAAACAGTTTTAAACAAAGCGTAATTCGTATAGCATTTCTGAAGAAATTCATAAGACAGCAAAGGAACGTGTGAAATAGAACATAAGAAGCCACTTCAATTGGTATTAAACCGATGAAAATCCAAACAAAAGTTTGGAGAAATTTGTTGTTTCTTTTTTTTTTTTTTTGCGCTAACAGTCATCAAACTATTGAATCTGAAGGCAAAAAAAAAAAAAACCATATAAAAATAAACGAATAAAAATATACTAATACTAGCTAAGATACTTAAAAGAAAACCCTTCAAAGGTTAGGAGAAACGGCAACTGAATATATACACATTACAAAAAGTACATTGGCAAGCCACGCTGCTGACGAAAATATTTACATACAATACAGTAAAAAAAAAAAACAAAAGTAAAAATACAACAAAACAATATTTTGCATAATTGCAACAAGTGTTTCTAAGTGTTTGTGCCGTGCTGTGTTACAACCAAAAATCTAAAGATTTAACTCATAGTACATACTATATAAACTCTTGATATCTTTAAAGCAAAACATAAAACAAATCAAATAAAAATAAAGTAAAAGTAAAAGTAAAAAGAAAACAATGAAAAAGACAACTTCGGATTTGCCGAAGTTCGGCATGTTCTATCTGAGAAAACTAAATGAACATATAGTCCATATATATGTATATATATGAACATATATCCGATCAGAAACAGGGACAGAGCATGCAGTAGCCGAATTTTTTGATGGAGTTAAGCAAAGAAAATAATAAAAATACAAAACATAATTTAATCAAACTCAGTGTTAAATGCCGTGCGACTCCTTTTGAGCTCATCTAATTGTATACCATAACAAATCAAGATAAACCGAATAGATATCCCTTAAGCACACCGAATACTCTTATCAAACTAATTGAATATTGTAATTGACAGCTAAATAACATTGCATACATTCAAAACTCATACGACCTTACATTTGTACATCAACTTTATACTATATACAACATGATTACACTCCATATATGAATGTTATATACATGTATTGCGCCGACCTGAGGGGCCCAGGCTACAGGTTCGGTGCGTTTCGACACTAATTATTTATAAAATTAAGTTTACATATACATATTATGAATGTACAACAATATGCTATATATGCTAATGTATGTATGTATGTGTAATCAACCTATACAATAAGCCAGCATCTAAATTGATCTATCCAAACTATGTTCCGATATATGTATGTGTATGTGTTTGCTCGTATGCCACCAACTACTTATACGCAGAATTTACTTATATACATATACATATATACATTATATACATTATATATGTATTTGAATATATGTATGTGTGTATAAGCAGTCGTTCCTTTATGGACCCGAACTCCATTGCTTGATTCTGGAATCTCTCTTAAATATTTCGGCTACATTTTTCGGGTGTACATCATTTGTTTTGTCTGTTTACGGCCAAAAGTTATGCTATATATAATATGCTGGATATAAAACAATTGTACGACATTTATGGAACACATTGCGAAATATATATATATATACATTAAATAAAACTGACTTTAAAAAAAAAAAAAACAAGCCAATAATTGTGTTTTTTGTTGAATATTATTAACGTTCGGATAATAGATCGAATTGGAGAAACAATCGGATTTGGAACAGTATTAAAGGCGTCAAATGATTTGAAGGAAGTTTCAGGCAATAGACAGAAGTAGAGAAACAATTGGAATTGGAACAGCAGTAAAGACATGAATGAAATTTAAGGAGATATGCAATTGGCATTTGAATATTGTTCAATTTTGGCGGTATTTCAGGTAGACAGAACTAGAGAAACAATTGGAATTGGAACAGAAATGGAATTGGAATTAGAATATTGCTTAATTTGTTAAGTGTTGTGGGTAATGATTAGAATTAGTATGGATAGAATCTGAATTAATGAGGGGACAGTTGGAATTCAACCCGTCTTCAAAACAGTCTAAATACAATTTAGAGAAACAATTGGCATTGGAATTGTTGTTATATAGAACTATAGAAATTGGGACCATGTGAATTGAGACAAAAATGTATTGCATTAGTCTTTTGACTACTTTAATGCTAAGAGCTTAATAGGAAATATTAGTCTTTTGATATGGCTACTAAAACTAAAACAGTTGCTTAACTAATGGGTCAACAAAAACAATGATATTGAAATTAAATTGATTGATGATTAATATGAAATGTTTGGAATTGAATAGTGAATTATCAAGGTATTTATCTTACTGGTCTAAGCCAAATGAAGTCAACTGCATTTGTTTTCCTTTTTTTTTATTGAGGGTTTTAAGATCTATTTTCATTTTTATTGAATTTTTGAATTATGTACTTTAATTATTACATTTATTATTATAATTATTATTATTATTGGTATTCATAAGAGTTTACATTCAATTGTTTTTGTTGATTTACTTTGTTTAATGCTCGCAACGTACATCATTTATATAATTTTTACAATATTTATACATATATGTATATCTAAATACATATATATACATATATATATGCATATATATAGGCATATATATACATATATATATTTATATTTATATACATATACTGCACATACATGTGAATATAGTAAAACTAAAAGGTAGACACACAGACTGATGCGCATATATATGTATGCACACACATATACACATTCATATACATACATAAGTATATAGTCCAAAAAGCCTTAACTTTAACACATTAATCAGTCGAAATACATCATTTAATTTATTACTTTTATACTTGTTGCTTTATCTGATTTCAATAAATTAACGTACAAATAAATGGTGTTTTTTTCCTCTTCAGATTTTTTTCTTTCCGCTTCAATTTTAAATCATACAAAGGTATATATGGAAATTAAATTGGTTTTCTATTTCAAACAGCAAATGCAACATACCCTTTTTGCACACTATATATAGGTATATACATGCATATATATAAATATATAAACATATGTATATATATATATATATATATGATTTTCTTTATAATTTATATACAATTTTATAATTATGCATAGGCTTGAAAGTATTTGTTTTCGTTTTAGTTTTTGGGCTATAATTAAATAATTTATTCTTTAACTGTTATGCACGCGCAGGAACAAAACATTGAGGTCGCCAAGCTACACACACAAATACACACAAATACACACAAACAAACACACTAACACACACACACACACACATTCACACTTCAATATCCATTCATCATTTAGAGTTTTTACTTTTGTTTTTTGCTGCTCTTGTGTTTTATATATGGTAAGTATTTTGTAAGGAACTTGTTTTATATAGAATTCTATTATAACAAAGCAAATAATACATAATAATACAAATAAACGGAGCTATATATCAAGTATATAGTATATATGTGTTGTTTTTTATGGATATGAATGAAAAGGCATTCCGTGCCGATCAAGTTGTTATACATCTGTTTTGCATATAGTACATAGATATTTAACTATTTAGATTTGTTTAGATCAAATGTTTATAGAGCTACGTCAAAAGCTCAAATCAAATGTTGCTCGAGAAATTCAACTATTGCACTATTATTGTTGTCTCAGCATCTGAATACATGGGCCTAACCATATATACAACTATATAAATATGCGACTATATACGAGCATATGTAAACAAGAAAAAAGCTGTTTTATAGACATATATATAAAGATATATGTATATAGATATAGTTATATAGGGCACAGTGTTCAATTTTGGCTATTAGTTCAGTTATATGTATGCGCTATATATGCATATATATGCTGGATATATGGCTAGATATATTGCAGTTACAATTTTTAACTTGATTGTTGTTTTGTTTGTTGCCTAAAACAATTCCTATATACACACACACGCACGCTCAAGCACACACACGCACACACACACACAATTAAGAATTAAATTAATAAAAAAAAAAATTTGATTTTGTTATAAATTAAAACAGAAACATTTTGTGAACTAGCTGAATTAACATTAAAAGACAACGCAAAGCCTAGCTACGGACTAAAATTTAAATGTTATATATACGACTTTTGAACACTTTCGATTGCTGTTGTTGTTGGTTGTTGTTGTTGATTGTTGGTTGTTGGTTGTTGGTTGTTGGTTGTTGTTGTTGCTGTCGCTTTACAAGTCCAGCGTCGAGCGTCTGTGTGCTACGCCTGTTGGTGCTGCTGTGTTTGTGGCTGCTGCTGCTGTTGTTGTCGCCGTGCTGCAGCTGTCGCCAGCAGCTGCCGGCTCATCGGGCGCCACATCATCGTCGAATCCATACCAACATCACATGACCATTATTTGCAGTGCCACTCATTGATCTATGGTGCGATAGATGCGTCGCTGCGGCTCGGGCGTATAGTGGATGCGCGTGCGGAAATGTTGCGGCGAGCCGGGCACACTCTCCGAGCCGCGACGCGGCGGCGGCAATGGCGGCGATGCCGAGACATAGCTGTTTGAATGATGTTAGATGATTAGTTGAACGGCTGCAATAGTTGTCAAGTTGTGGCGGATGCGGCACACTTACCGTCGCTGCAGCAGCGGTGAGCCCGGCGGCTGGCCACTCAGCTCGAGCAGATTTTTGCGCAGCAGCAGCGGCGACTGGCCGCGATTGTAGCGCGGCGGCGGATCCGGACTGCGATGCCGCCTATCCAGGCCGGCCAGCAAATGAGGACTGGGCGGTGTACTATTGCTGCTGCTGCTGCCGCCGCCGCCGCCGCCGGCCACACCGCCGCTGCTGGCATAACGTCGCAAAAAGCCGCTCGTCGCGAGCACATGGCCAGCGGCAGAGGCTGCCGTAACGCCGGCTGCACCGCTGCCCGTCAGCGGCTCCGTGGTGGGTGAGGTGCTTTGGCTGGTATTGTGGCTGCTGCTGCTGCTCGCCGCGGACAGCGTCCGATAGTAATAGGATTTGCCTGTCGCATGGCCGCTGCTTCCATTGTTAATAATGCTGCGATAAGCCGGAGGCGGTGGTTGCGGCGCCAGCGCCGGCTCCAAGCCGCACAGCTGCTCATTCCCATTGACATTGGGCGCCGTTGCCGTTGGCGTTGGCATTGCCGTCGCTGTGGAATTCAATTGGGTTTTAACATAGGTCGCAAATTGTCGCTTCATGGCGCCGGCGATTGTATTGAACCAGCCTGATTGATCGATCGGTTGAGGGTTTGTTTGTTTGTTTGTTGATTGATGATTGATTGATGCAGTGCAATCGTGTATGTGGTGCGGGCGAGCGTGCATGAGTTGTGCGTGTGTGTGCGAGTATAAGCATGTGCGTATATATATGTGTGTGTGTGTGTGTGTGTAAACGAAGAGAAAGAACACAAACATAAAGAGCACAAGCGAGCGAAAGAATTAGTCGAGAGCCACAGAAAAAGCGCAAAATGCAACGAAAACAATAATAGAAATAAAAAACAAAGCGCAAGTAACAAAAATTTCCAGAAAAAGAAAAAAAGTTTGCCCGGTACCTAACTTTTTTTTTAATTTTAGATATTACTTTTCACCCATTTCCCGCCCGTGTGAACTTATACGAAAAAAAGCTTTAAAGACGATCGAAAGAGAGCGAAAAATTAAAGTTTAACAGCCATTTTACTGCTGCAGGGTGGACTTCATATCTGCTTGAAAGACATCTTTGAAAAAAAGAATATGCATTTTGTGTAAAAACGTTTTAAATGCATTATCCAAGAACATAACTTTGACGCCTACCGAATGGTAAACAAACAATTTTCATACAATCCGCCCTTTTTCCACAGTTTCAGGGGAAATTTCCTAATACGCCAGAAAACATAAAGCTTTCAAATAAGTTTAAAACCGATCGGCCGCAATTTAAAAATGTCGGACTTGAATTTTGCAAGTATATAAAACTGAAACAGAAAATTTAACTGTCCAATTATCACGCCTCATTTCCACCCAGAAGTGTGGTTTATGCGAAAAGTGTGAAACACGTCTGACATGAATTCCCAAGTACATGGAATTGAACCAAAAAATTAAACTACCCAATTTCCATACCCCTTTTCCACGCTAGCGGGTGAATTTTGGGAAAAGTGCGAAACAAATCTGACATAAATTTTTCGAATATCCAAATGTTTCAATACATAAAATTTACCCGTTAAAATTTCAACACAGTTTTCCACCCAGGCGAAAAGTGTGAAACTCGTCTGACATAAATTTCCATCTGCCCAATTTTAAGCCTATTTTCCACCCAAGCGGGTGGATTTTGCGAGAAGCGTAAAACACGTTTCCAATGAATTTTGAAAGATATCCTTGAGAATAACTTTGTAGCCGATGGGTAAAAGATTGCATTAAATGGTTTTTAGTTAATTTTTCACACTTGCGGGTGAAATTTCCCAAGATGATATTAGGTAAGTATATTAAGAATTTGAGCTGTACATCGATCAGTCAGTCAGTCGGGACAAGCCGTTATCTATGTATGTAGATATATACTTAAATATGAACAAAATTTTGTTAACATAAAAAAAGATAAATAAATCAGGCAGAATTTTGTCTGCCACTCACCCGCATCCGCATTGCTGGAGTACACATGCTTGTCCCTGGCATCTAGATTATTGCTGCTGCTGCTCGTCTGGCCAATTAGCTGGCGACGCGCATACAATTTGCTCAGCTTGCTGCCCACCTGAAGACCAGCAGCAACAGCTCCTCCACCAACTCCTCCAACGTCGCCGCTGCCGCTGACATAATCCGGCTGCAGTTGCTCTGGTGATCTACGGGGCAAGCTGCTGTAGAAAATGTTGTCGCTAGTTGTTGTTGTTGTTGCTGTTGCTGTAGCTGTTGTTGGCGTTGGCGTTGGTGTCAGCGGCAGCGGCTGATACTGCAACTGCGTCGCATTGCCGACGCCAAAGTGTCCAGCTGCTGTGGCACATGGCGACGCTGGCGCTGCGCCGATGGCTATTTGCGAGCACGTCGACTGCGTCGATGACTGACTAGATGTGGAGTGCGAGGAGGGTGGCGCCACATAGTTGCTGTGAAACGGATTCGTGCTGGTGCCAATTAAAGGCGCAGGACGCGACGGCGGAGGCGCCGGCGCTGGCGCTGGCGTCGTCTGCGGCGGCTGATGAAAGTGATAATGTTGCGGCAGCGGCTGATAATGATGTTGCAGCTGCAGCTGCTGCTGCTGATGTTGCTGCTGCTGCAGATGTTGCTGCTGCTGATGTTGCTGCTGCTGCTGCAGATGTTGCTGCTGATGATGTTGTTGCCGCTCGGCCGCCTCCTTTTCGCGTAGCTGATTCTGCTGATGATAGAAACGCTGCAGCACTGCAAAGAGCGAGAGGCAAACAGAGTAAGAGAAATAGAAAATTAGACAATGTTTGAATACAATTGACAATTGAGGTAGATAACAAAATAAAAATTATATAATATATGCGCTGAAGAGTTAGATAAATTGTTAAGGAACATATGAGGATGATTGATGAAGCGATAAAGTTTTAGTTGCGTCTGCAATGGACTGACATAAGGTGAACATGGAAGACATAGACATTATATATGTGTAATTAGACATGTTTAAAGAGGCAAACAAATGCTCAATAATGTTGAAATTAATGCATAAATAAGGCTTCGAAATGCCATGAATGGAGCAGGACAACAAAACATAAACATGGAGAACATGTAAGCTAGATTATTTGAATAGCTTTTTTAAGCATAGGCTAATTCAAAGAATAATATGTTCGTTAATAATGAACGCTACTTAAGGACAGCTAATTAAATTCTAACATAAAATGAACATGGAGGACATGTTAAGCAATTATTAACAATTAACAGCAAGTCTTTGCCATGACAGAAGGCTTCAGTATGAACAGACAGGCAATTATTACGTAATATACAAATGGACTTTATAGGCTTTGTAAATATAAAGTAAACATGAACATATCAATGAAGGTTGCCGGTTCAAACTCGAAATAACAGCTTAGTTTCTACTGTTCTGTTGTCAAAACTTGAAAAGAACGTTTAAAAAAATGCCCAACTTTAGGCCACGATTTCTATACGAAAATATATACGACAAGCAATATTTTCAACAGAAGGGGCCATTTGTAAATTCTTAATTAAATTAACATAATGCAAGCTAAATATAACCACAACCAGCCAGACACAAATTGTAACTTAAGACAGAAAGCTGATTCGAATCCTCTTTTATATACATATTTATAAGATAATGCCCAGCGCCCCTCACCTATGGGACTCTGATTGCCAGGCTGCAGGCGTTGTTGTTGTTGTTGTTGTTGCTGTTGCAGCTGTTGTTGTTGTTGTTGATTGTTGAGCTGCAGTGTTGTTGCCGTCGTTGCTGTCGGTATCGTTGGCTCTGTTATCAGGCTTTTGGGCTGCAGCGTGGGCGAGCCGAGGGCGCTGACATTATCAATTCTACTATCACAGGTGTCGTACGGCAACGATCTTTGCCCTGCTGGCAGACGCCATTTGGGCGTGATCATTAGCTCGGTCGGCGTTTTGGCTTTAGTATGCGGCAGTGTTGTTATTGTTGTTGCAGTTGTTGTTGCTATTGGTGTTGTTGCTGTTGCTGCAATTGGCGTTGTTGCTGTGACAATCGGTTGATGTCTCTTTTGACTGAACGGCGATGTGGTCAAATTGCGCAATATCGATTGACCTGCCAATGAAAATGGAAAAATTGGGCCATGTTAGTCGCTGCACAAGTGGCCCCGGTCCGGCATACCATACCAATGCTGCTGAATACAGACTCCTTTTTGGGACTCTCATCCGTGTACTTGTAGTGCGAGCCATTGCTCAGCTTGCGCTGCATGAACGGCGACTTGCGATATAGCTTGTTGATGTCGTTGCTGCTGCCACCGCCTGGCGGCGACATGGGGCTTGCGCTGCTGCTGCCGCTGCCACCGCTGCCGCCGCTGCTGAAGTTGTTCAATGTTGTTAATGTTGTCGTTGTTGTTGCTGCTGCTGCTGCTTGTTGCTGATGTTGTTGTTGTTGTTGAGGTAGTTGTGTGGCTGATTGCATGAAATACTGCGTACCCGTACCCGTACCCGTACCCGTATTCGGCGCCTGCTGGTAGCTTGGAATCTGTGTGGGTTTTATTGTCTTAAGCGTTTGCGTATTGCTTGGACTGCGCGCTGTCAATGCCGCCGCATTTCTTCCATACAATGTGGCAGCTTCCTTGGCGCGTGTTGCTGCTGCGGCTGCGGCTGCTGCAGCAGCTGCTGCTGCTGTTGTTGTCGTCGCTCTGTAATTATTTTATTAATTTATTAATTTTTGCAGCTAGTTATTAAGCCCGTTATGTGCAAAAAAAAAAAACACACACACACATAAAATGTACGCCAGCATGACAGCGTTAGAGTGAAACAGACACAAAGAGAGCGAGAGAGTAAGAGAGAGAGAGAGAGAGAGAGGGAAATAGAGTTGAGTGCTATGCGGCGCGAGCGAGTGAGAGCAGGAGGCGTGTATGTGTGTGTTTATATATATATATATATATGTGTGTGTGTGTGTGTGTATGTTTATATATGTGTGTGTATGCGTGTGTGTAAGGAGCGAGTGGGCAACTGTTTAGATGACTCGACGGGACCATGGAACATATATATGAGATAAATGAGTTCAATGAGCGAATTAGCGAAAGGAAAAATAAGAAAGCAGCATACCAAAGAGAGAGACACAGAGAGAGTGAGAAAGAGTGGGAAAGAGAGAGAGAGAGAGAGCGCTATATAGAGTGCACGCTGAATAAGTGCAATTAATATGATTTTATGCATTCGATAGTTATCGATAGGTAAGATAGCTTACGCCCTTTGTTATCGATTCTGAAATGTTTTGAAATTATATTTCGAATATCACAAGGTCTATAAGCCTCGTAAATGATGCCTGACTTCTTAATAAAATGTATATATGTATATACCTCAAATATCAAGTATGCGAGAGATTCGAAGCAAGATTACTATCGATAGTTATCGAAGGTTGCACACTGTATTAAGTTCACTTTTAATATTATTTACTCGATATTTTTGGTTCGTACAGTTAATAAATTGGTCCCATAACTCTATTTCTCATTTTCACCCTAATCAACATTATCAACTACTTTTCTTCCTCTTCCTCTCCCCCTCTTTTTATCGCACGCTTTTCAAAAACTCATTTTTATCCTAATCAACACTATCAACTACTTTTCTCTCTTCCCCCTCTCTTTCTCGATCACTTTTTAAAACCAATATGGTGATTGCCAGAACGTTTCACTTTTCACTATGTTCCCCACGCACAGCTTCAAGGGGTATTACAATTTTGTGAGCCGCCAGAGGGCGCTGCCGAAACCGAAACAAGGAAATCGTCGCCATTGTGGTGTGTTGAATTTGCCCCAGAATCAAAATCAAAACCCAATACACCAAAAAGTGCCCGAAAAAAGCAAGAGATGATAACGAATGGGATGAAACAAGCGAAAGACAAGATAAATGAAACACATCATATATACATATATATAAGGTTGGAATTTGTACATACATATAGACGGAAGCGGTATGTGCAATGTGGTGGCATTGAAACGAAACGAAACGAAATGGAATGAAACGGCAGCAAAAACAATTGCACTGAACGCCACAATTGCGAAGCATACAACAAACACTTAAATTATGAATAAATTAAATAAAAATATATGAAAAGAAACATGAAAATAAAAAATGCTAAAAATTTACCTCGTTTGATGTGTGAAGTCGTTTTTTGATTATTTATTTTTTTTTTTTTTTTTTTTTGGCAAATTAATTAAGAAATAATTAAGGAAATTAAAAATGTTAAGCCAGAAGCCGCAAGCCGCAAGCCGCAAGCCCCAAGCAACATGCAGCAGAATAACAACAAGAACAATTATTAAATACACACAAAGAACACAAAAAAAAAATGTTAATTCAAATTAGTAATTAAAACTTAAAGAACATTAATGAATCAATGCGCATTAACATAATCATAATAATAACAATAACAATAATAATAATAAGAAGAAAACTCGATCGTACTTACTGAATTTTACTTTTGATTTGGGAGGAGTTTTATTGTATTGATTTATCTTTTCATTTCTTTACTTATTTCTTGCATTTGTCTCGTTTATATAAGTGTATATATCATATCATGGTAGGGGTATATAAATTATTATTATATATTTATATATATGTATATGTGTATATATATATGTATATATATCGATATATATATATGTAGTTGATTGCTCGCATTATTCGTTATAATCAATTGGTTTTTTTTTTTTTGTTTTTACATAAGTTTTTATGTTTTGGTTTAAATCGGTTTTACAGTTTGTCTGGTTTTGTTTTGTTTTTTTGTTTTCTCTTTTGCATTTATTATAATAGTATATATTAGGAATTAAGTAACCTACAAAAAATGGTAATAAAAAAGATGAAAAAAGAAAATCAAAAAACACACAAATTAAATAGTCAATGAAACGCAAAACGAATTGGAATTATTCTTTTGGTTTTTTTCTTTTTTTTTTTTTTTTTTGATTTTTCATGTAATATAATTATGTTTTAGGGCTTTTGGGGGGCAGAGAGGGGTGTGTGTGGCATACTCATGAGACTTGGCACGCACTAGAGCTGGGAGACTTGCGGGGCTGCTAAATATATATATATATATATATATATATGTATCTAGTATGGTATATACAGAGTTATGCACTACCCGTTGGCACTGACAATGCATCGATTCAAGCATCGTATCATAAAATCAATTCCATTTTACTATATAGGGTATACCTGACACCAGTTAGGAACGAAATGGAATGAAACAACTCGCTGAATGCCTGCCAGTGCCTGAATAAGGTGCATTCGAAGTGCATTTCGAGCATGGTGTAAGTGTTACAAAAAATAGAAGGAAAGAAAAGGTAGTAAAGGCAAAAGTTAAGCAGCAAAAAGGTAGTAGAATTGTGCTCAAAATAGTTGTAAATTAAGTTGAAAACCAAAATTAATTCATTAAACAAATCATATAAACAGATAAGAAGAAGAAAAGTGTGTGAGCGTGGATAGATCAGAGATACATGCCAACGATTTAGCTATATTTAAGTTAAAGTTCTTTCTATGTATTTTATTTTTTTGGTTTTTTTATTTTTTTTTTTTTTATAATTTTTAAAGCTAGCAAACAGGAAATATTACAAACTTCAGCAAACACCCTACAATTAGGTACGGTTTTAGTTGTTGTTGTTGTTTTTTTTTTTTGGTTTTTTTTTGTAATTTTGTAAGATTTTTAAGGTTTTTTTTTCTTTTATTGCCTACCTGTTAAGAAATTTTGTTTGTTGTCAGAGTTAGCTAAAGAAATCAAAAGAAAACGCAACGTAACGGAATGAAACAAAAGCGGAAACGGAAACGGAAACAAATATAGAAACGAAGCGTTGTTGTGTACATGGCGCCCGCAAATGCAAACACACACACACACATATACACAGACATACACACACGCACACACGCATACACGCACACACGCACAGCCAACATCAGACAGGCAGGCAGTGGGGCACAGGGGTTCGCCATATATTATATTATCGTTTTGAAGTGGGTCGGGACAGCTTGGTAGTGGGGTCGGGTATTGGATGGTAATGCTTAATAGAGAACTGGCGGCTCACCTCGTCAACGTGGAGTCGCCATTGGCGCGCAGTCGCTTGCCCGCAGCACAGTCGATCACATTCAGAAACCAGTTGGGCACATCGATATTGGCCAGCTCGTAGCTCTTGATGAAGGGCTGGGCCAATAGCTCCGGATATTTGGGTCGATCCTGATGGTTCTTGGTGAGGCTGCAACAAAATCAAAACAGAGACACATATGTAATCCAATGCCAAGCATCTTTGGCAACATAATTGCTTGGGATTTACCACTTGATGACAAAATCACGAAACTGCTGACTGAAATTGTAGCCATCGCCGCTGGGCAAGCATGGCGGCTCCGAGTCCAGCACCTTGGTGAGCACCTCAAAGTCCGTATTGCAGCCCTCGTAAGGCGAACGTGCTGTGGCCAGCTCCACAAGCGTTATGCCCAGCGACCAGACATCGGCGCGTATATCGTACTTTGGTTTCTTCGGATCAATGCGCTCCGGCTGCCAACAGTAATAAAAGCATATAGACATTATTTGATTATCCTTCTTTTTTATGGCTTCGCACTTACCGCCATGTAGGCTGCACAGCCAGCGGAACGTGTATTCGCCTTGGAGTCCACCAGGCGGCCGCTAATCCCAAAATCGCATAGCTTTATATTGCCGCGCTCATCGATCAAAATGTTCGACGGCTTCACATCACGATGGATGACGCCGTGTTTGTCCTTCAGATAGGACAATGCATTGACCGTCTGCACAGCGGGAGAAAGGGGGCGAGTGGAGAGAAAGAAAGAAAGAGTGTTGGTAAACTAAGTAAAATGAGCTTTATGTGTCGCCTAAATGGACATTAAATCAGTTTTAAATAGATGCACAATTGCAAGTGAACTCCTGTTGTAAACCAGTGTTGAAAAACGTTCTTCTCACTCAATTTACTAACACTGACAATGCAGTTTTTAAGCTTTTGACATTTAGAATTGATTCATTGATTCAAATTTATGACAATTCTTTCTTTTGTTCTACACTAACAACATATTAATGGACAAAACAGTGTTATATTTCACCTCAATGCTATCATTAATTTTGTATGCTCTGCAAACATTTGTAATCTGACAGTTAAGCACCTAATCAACACTGTCCAGTTAAAAGTAACTTCACATATTAAATAAGTATTGCATAGTAACAAAACTAAAGTGAACTTTTCAATGTAATTTACCAACACTATCAATTTACTACATTGTTTCACTAACCAAACAACGTGTTGTTGGTATGTTGTTTGGTTAGTGATTGTATGTTGATAACTTTGTCAGAAGATGCATGGTCCCATAAGGTAACTAAAAGGCTTTCTTTTTTGTAATACAAAGTCAACGTGAGTCAAGTCCGAATTGAGAAACATTCAAAAATAGTGTTGCATAGTTATATGAAACAAGGAATTCGAAATTTTAAGCTCGTTACTCAGCACTGTGCATCAATTATTTAATGCTCCGGATTGTCAACACTGTTATCTACATAATATCTTATCTATCTAATATCTCTATCTATCTATCTAATATATCTACCTATCCATCGTATATTTTTATCTATCTATCTATATAATTTCGCTAGCTATCTATCTAATATCTCAATCTATCTATCTAATATCTCAACATATATACCTACTATATCTATATATCTGTCAAATCAAATATCACATATAATATCTCTATCTATTAATCTAATACCTCTATCTTTCTTTCTAATATCTCTGTATATCTATCTTATATATCTCTTTTCTGTCTATCTATCTAGCTACCTATTTATCAACCTATCTATCTATCTGCCTATCTTTCTATCTAATATCTGTATCTATCTATCTAATATATCTATAATATATCTCTATCTATCCATCTCTTTTCTGTCTATCTGTCTGTCTATCTATCTATCTATATATATATATCTATCTATCTATCTCGCTATCTGTTTATCTATCTATATATCTATCTATATATCTATATATCTATCTATCTGTCTATCTATCTATATATCTATCTACCTATCTATCTATCTACCCAATATCTCTATCTATCCAATATCTTTATCTATCCATTTCTTTTCTTTTCTGTCTGTCTGTGGCTGCTGGAATGGAGTGAAAAGCGGGTTAACTTACCGCCACCGTGACCTTGCCGAGTATGGGCTCCGGCACCGGCTTCTTGGACAATTTGAGGAGCTTATCAAAGCACATGGACATTAGCTCCATGCAGATCCATACATCCGGATCGCGGACAAAGCAACCCAAACACTGGACAATATATTTGCAGTCGTGCGATTTGAGCACCACATCCAGATCCATTAGAATGCGTTTATTCTCCTCGGCGTTGCCGGTGCGACGCATCTGTTTGACGGCAATGACTGTGTTGCTGGAAACGTGCAGCATTTTGACCACATTGCCGCTGGTCCCGTTGCCCAGATCCCCCAGATGCTGCAGATCGTGAATATCTGTCGGATACTGTCGCCCATTAATGTTCAGTTTGCCCGTTTGGCCCATGATCATCTTCAGCTTCTTGTCCGTTTCCGTTTCCGAGGGATGTGCTTGTGTTGTCAGTGGCAACATCATGTGGCGCGTTCGAGTCGAGCCAGAATCACCTAAACAGCAAGAGGTAGAGAGAGAGAGCCAGATAGGGAGAGGCGGTTAGAGTGAGATAGACAGGGCGAAATTCATATGAATGTGGGTTGATAAGGCTCAAGTTTCAGCAATGTGCGGATAAATAATAATAAATATTGCCACTCAACAATTTGTTTTCGCCTCTAATAACCGTTAGTCAAACAAAGCGCTCACGTGTGTGTGTGTGTGTGTGTGTCTGTGTGCGCATAGGAATACCATGCACACTGGCGCAAACTACATTTGCTTCGAGTGCATTCTCTAGTCAAGGTCAATGCTATCAATTTCCTGGATTTTCATCGTGGGAAATCGGAAGGGGCACTACTAAGGTCCATAAAAGTTTTGTTACTAGCGGAAGTAGTTTTTTATAGCCTGCACCCATTAAAAGTGTATAAAAGGAGTATAATGCTCTTCTTCAAATGCATGTAACAGGCAAATGGAGGCATCTGTGCCTTCATAATGTATATATCTTCTTGATCAAACGAATCGAGTAGACACCAAATTAAGTACGTATATACTTTTTTTATATTTAAATAAAATTTAAATAAAAAGCATAGTTTTTTTATCTTAATTAAAATATAAGATTTTAATAATTGAAAATAGATTTTTGCCACTTTTTTAGCGTAATACCAATAGCAATTTGAGAATTGCAAGAGAAATTGATTTTTATAAACCAAAGAAATATATATAAAGAAATACACAACTTAGCTAAAGTGCGTGTAATTTTCGACATACTAAAGCTAAATGTTACTTCTTGTCATTTATGTGAATTGTTTTAAAAAGTGCCTCAGTACTAAGCACAGGGTATTTCCTAGTTTATCAATTTATTTAATATTGTAAGCGAATGTAGAAATGTACTCTGATCAGAGGAGCTGCAACCGCTTTTGTGAATAGAGCAAATGAAGCCCAAAACAAATCGAGCTTGTCCCACTGTGCATTACATTGACCACGAACTGTGAGCAGCATTATGTGAGTTGTTATTGTTAATATTATGACTATTTTTATTGTTATTGTAAGCGGTAAATAAGTTATTAGTTTTCAGCCGATTCAAATGAAATATTACAACTAATAGCAACAGCAACAACAACTGCGAATCATAAAAATTATTTGTAAACAATGCGCGAATTGGCAAAACGCAAGACGAAGACAAATTTCGTCGCTATCGCCGCAAAACTCACGCGAGTCACGCTGTCTCCCTCGCCGTCGCCGTGGTCGATGTCTTGAGGAGTGCGTGTGTTTGTGTCTGTGTGCGGGTGAAGAAACGCGAAACCAAAAGCGAATAAAAAAACAAACAACAATTCGAACACAGGCGACGGCAACAGCGACAGCGAACCGACAGCGAAGCGACTGCGGTGGCGGCGGCGAAGTACGCATATCAAGACATTACTCCGGAAATGCCAAAAAAAAAAATGACAACAAACATGCCAAATGAAAGCGGCGACAACAACAACGGCGACACACAGACAGACTGAAATGTAAATGCACATATAGACACACACACATGCACAGATAGCAACGCACAAAATAGGCGAGCGTCTGTAGATCGAGTGGAGAGAAGAAAAGAGCTGCAAGTGCATTTGCCGTTAATTTGCAGTGAAGCTCACGTGTGCAGAGCATTCAAAGGTCCAATTGGACTCCAGTCAAGTGCTCCAACGCACAAAAGGCTAGCGGTAACACTCCATTTGGAGTTATTTGGAAAAAAGCTTTGGAAGCACTAACAAATGAGCTTTGACTTAATGCTTGATTTCCTAGAAGTCGCGATCCAATTGGAATTGGATCTTAAGAAATACGAGACTATTAGTAGAGCCTAATGGAAATACTTTTTTTTTCTAAATTGATTAAATGTCACTTATATGTACTATGTAAATAACACTTATATTAAATCTATTTCATATTCAAAACATTCCATATAAAAATTCCAATATCTGGAAGTACCATATTTTGTTTAGAAATTCGAATTACCATCCTATTTTTACCTTGTTGCATAAATTGCAATATGCAATTTAGATTTATCGATAACATTTGCTCATCCCACCCAAAAGGATTACAAAATACTCGAACGTAAATCCAATAGGAAACAATGCGAATAAGACAAAAAAACACACATACGTGCGCAAGAACAAAAAGCATGCAGCAGCAGGCAGCGGCAGCAACAGCAGCGGAAGCAGCGACAGCGACGCTAGCTAGTGTTTGTTTGCATGTATTGATGCTGCTGCGGCTGCAATTGGCGAAAACAAGTTTGTTGTTTTTGGTTTGTTTTGCTCGCAGCGTGCGCTTATCTATGCAATCGAAACGCAGAGATCGATAACGTGGGCCTTTTGTTAAGGGCATTACATGCAAATACATATGTATGTGTGAGTGCATGAGCACATGAGTAAACGAGCATTTATCGTATGTATCGAAACGCCAATTTGTTATCAACGCACACACATACACACACGCACACACAACTACAAATGGTGAACTGCCTTTGTATTTGATTTTTAACAGTATTTTACTTACGTATGGGCAAACTCGGCGTTGTGCGCGGACTCCTGGTGGGCGGGGCAAATCCACCGCCAGCAAAGATGCCTGACGACAGCGACGTTGGCGCCGGCAGCGCACCAACTGCGGCTGGTCTAGTGGGTGAGGTGGCGGTGTTGGCGGCAGCAGCGGCGGCAGCGACACTTGCATCTGCTGTTGCCGCTGCTGCTGCAGCAGCTGCTGCGGCGGCTCTAACGGCCGCTGCAGCATTTGGTGTTGCTGCTGCTGCTGCTGTTGTTGTTGATGTTGCTGCTGCCGTTATTGTTGTGGGCCAGACACGCGCGACGGCGTCGCGCGCATTCGATAAGGCGATTTGTTCATGTGATTCGTTTTGCGCCTGCAGCGCAACCTCCAGCGATTGCAGGCGGCTGCCAATTGTCTCAAATTCAATTGTGCTGGACATTGTTGCAGCTGTTATTGTGTTTGTTGTATTCTTCTTCCCTTATTGCTTCTGTTTCGTTCAGTTGTTTTTGTTTCAAATTCGATTTTCCTGGCGTTGTGTATTTATGGCTGCAGTTGGCGCTGCTGCCGCCACACACATACACACACTCTCACACACACACACTGACACACACACACAGTGTGCGTGTGTGTGTCTTTTACTATTTTTTATGCACTTGTATGCGTGCGCGTGAACTTTCCACTTGCAGAGGCCGCACAATACAAATTTAACAAAAAACAAAAAAAAAATAAATAAAAACAGAAACGACAAGCGACACAAACGCACGAACGAACAAACGCACGCACGCACTCAGCCACACAGCACAACAACAACAAATACAGCTCGCGATTCTTTTCCTTTTTTTTTTTTGATGCAGCACTCGTTATTTTTGTAGGCGTTCGCTTTGCACTCGAGCGTTACTTCGGCGTATACTTATAATTGTTGCTGGCTGGCGCGAACACTTGCACTTTTGCATTACACTTTAACTTTGCTGTATTTGCTGGCTAGTTCGCAAATGCACATCCTAAAAAACAATGTGAAATAGTCCACCACCAACAAGAAGATAGTGTGTACAGTGTGACCATCTGCCTCTATCGCGCAAATACACTGAGCCACCAACCAGCTGGCATCGATGAATTGTGAAAATATCGATATATCGGACGTTTTTGTGGTAAAATTGTTATGTTTTTGTGTGTTACTCTTTGCTCGTGTTTGCTTTGTACATTCAGCAAAATAAAAAGCATAATAATGCACGTTTTTTAATATCAAGCTGATTGGCAATCAATTGATATTTTGCCACAATCAGATCACGAATTTCTCTGCTCAAGGACAAACGTAAGCCAGTGTGACCATAGAAAATACCAGCATATTATGTGTGATTAAAAAACGAGCAGGAAACGGCTGAGTTGGCAACACTGCGATTATCCCACTGTATTGTTTTCAACGAGGACGAGTTGTGCGCGAGTGTTGGGTGAAAAAAGAAAAAATATATCAAAGAAAAGTAAAGCCCAAAAACCGCCAGAACCGTACAGAGCGCGGCATTTCGACAGCATTTTTTTTTCCGATTCGCACAATCGAATGCGCAGCAGGCATACATATCCACAACACGATTTGACCAAATGTGGTAAAAATAGCAAGAGCAGCAGCCGCCGCCGCCGTCGCCGCTTCATCGACGTCGCCGTCGTTGTTGTTTTTGTCGACGCCGACTCAAAAAAAAAAACCCACACAACAGCAGCAGCAATAAAAGTATCCAATAGCGGCCCCAACTAAAAGTGGAGCAAATAATTTCAGTTACCAGGCGAAACGTGCAGCGCAAAACGCGTGAAGAGTTAAAGAAGTGCAAGTGCAGGCCGCCAAAGACGCAGACGCACATACACCCGCCGACTTATACATATACATACACACAGACACACACACATACATACACGTATTAAAACTACAGAGCGCAGCGCCGCAATGTCACGACCACGTCCGCGCCTCACACCCATTGGCATTTCGCGTGAGCCGGAACCGGCATTGTAAGTGCATTGGGGTTATGACATTATGACACTTGTTCGTTTTGCTTCTGCCTCGGCCTGTGCGCGTGTGTGTGTGTGTATGAATGAGTGAGTGCACAGAACCTAGCTAAAGTGTGCGAAGAGTGCCAGAACAATCTGTTATAAAATTTTGGGCAAAAGCGTTTTGTTTTCGTGTGTGTTTGTGAATGTCTCTGCTTATAGATTGAACTGGTTCGATGAACGCCAAAGCCCACAGCTGTATTTGGCATGCCGAATATTGTATACCCTAACAAACCAATTGCACCAATAGCTAGCTAATCCCTAGCTAAATCATTAAACAGCAACAATTTTATTTATCACATTATTAATTGTTACCGTTAGGTTCAATTATTGGTCTAATTTTGTTGGGATTGACAGAAATAAAACTGTAAAAGAAAAGGTCTGTCGAAGGAAACTGTCCGAAATATATATGAATATAACGGGAATGTCATACATTTGCATACTCCACCTCGTTAATCTTAACAGAAAGAAAAATAACAGAACCACACTTACAACATACCCTTTGCCATGTTAATGCTGTTGTCTCGCTCCAACCAATGGCAAAAGCAAAACGAACAGCCAGCAAGTGTCATGCAACCATTAGGAACTGTTTTTAACATTCTGTTAATTGTGTTAACAGCGTGCCGCCGCGCAATCTGGACTCGCGGGCAACCATACAAATTGGAGATCAAACATTTGACATTGATGCCGATAGCCTGGAGAAGATCTGCGATTTGGGCCGCGGCGCCTATGGCATTGTTGAGAAGATGCGGCATCGCCAGACGGGCACAGTGCTCGCCGTCAAGCGCATCCCAATGACTGTTAACTTCCGGGAACAGCAGCGCCTGATTATGGATCTGGACATATCGATGCGATCCAGCGATTGCCCATATACGGTCCACTTCTATGGCGCCATGTACCGCGAGGGCGACGTCTGGATATGCATGGAGGTGATGAACACCAGTCTGGACAAATTCTATCCGAAAGTGTTTAAAAATCAGCTAACCATGGAGGAGACGGTGCTCGGCAAGGTGAACAATGGATGCAAAATTTATTACATTTATTCTATCTAATTGTTAACCGTTTGGCAGATTGCGATGAGCGTGGTCAGCGCGTTGCATTACCTGCACGCCCAGCTAAAGGTCATACATCGTGATGTAAAGCCATCAAATATACTGATCAATCGCAGCGGTCAGGTAAAAATATGCGATTTTGGCATCTCAGGTGAGCGCTGTTAACTGTACATAAACTCAATTTTAGCATTTGCTCTGAATATGGCGCACTTTTCGGAAGGAAACCCGAGATGATTCCATTCCATTCCATTTCGTTCCCTTCGATTTCGATTATATGACAAGAAATTAATAACCTGATGTATTCCAATCTATATCACTTCAAAATTTGTTTTAACTGTTTTGATTTGCGACGTTCCATTCCGTTTCGTTCCCTTAAAACCCTTTTAATTGTTGATTCGTAGGAATATATGAAAATGAAATAAGAATTGTAACATTCTTAGCAGAATTCCATTCTGCAGCATTTCCTTCAAACTGCGTTCCATTTACATGCATTTCAAGTGGAATTAATCCATTGTATTGTTCTCCTCCTGCAGGCTATCTAGTTGATTCCGTGGCCAAGACTATAGATGCCGGCTGCAAGCCCTATATGGCGCCGGAACGCATCGATCCGCAAGGTAATCCAGCCCAATATGATATACGCTCCGATGTCTGGTCGCTGGGCATTAGCATGATTGAAATGGCCACCGGCCAGTATCCCTACAATAAATGGCGGACGCCCTTCGAGCAGCTGCGTCAGGTGAGCACAGAGCGAGATACGTTTGGCATAGAAATAGACTTATGCGCTTCACTGCACCACAGGTGGTTGAGGACGATCCGCCAAGGCTGCCGGCGGGCTCATTCTCCGCCGAGTTCGAGGACTTTATAGCGACATGCTTGAAGAAGGAGTACACGGCGCGACCCAACTACGAGCAGCTGCTGCGGCACGGATTCATTGTGGAGCATTTACAGCGCAATACGGACATTTCGGAGTTTGTGGCCAGGATATTGGATCTGCCCGATGAGCAGCCATCGCAGTAGGAGCCAAATCGATTATCAACGTGTTGTGTACTCAAATGTGTACGGATTCAAAATGTAAATTGCCGCCGTCTTCTACATGCATTTCTGTATGTGTGTGTGTGTGCATGTGCATGTGTGTTTGTGTGTGTGTGCGTGCGTGTCTGTCTGTCTGTGTGTGTCTCTCTCTTTCTTCCACTGTGCATGTGTGTGTGTGTATGTATGTATGTGGAGCAAGAGAATTGCAAAAGAAACAAATTGTTAGGTTAAGTACGAAATCAAATCAATCATGCATACATACATACAATCTACTATATTATATATATATATATATTGCATATATGTATGTATATATATATATATATACTACGTGCCGTTTTACACATAAACTGCAAGGTAATTTCTCGCATTTGCAGCGCTCAAGTGATCGAAACGTGAAAATGAAATGAAAGAAAACAAAATGCGATTCACAATAGGCAAAAATCTATAAAAACAAAAACCAAACTGTGCCTCAGCCTTGGCAGCCCAGCTAGTTGCTGTCAAACTGTACTATGTTCAACTTCTAGAAAAAACCACAAAAATCTACTTAAAAGAATCAAGCTAAATGCCGTTTAACTGCAGCGTGCCACGTGCAACATGCCACCAAAAAACAAAAACAAAAACAAATAAAAAAAAAACTAATTAAAAACGCATCAGAAATCGCCAAGCAAATTATGTAAATTGTTAACAAATATACGTGAAATAGCTAATTAATGTTGTGTAATTATTTGTTGATTTATGTTTTTTTTTTTTTTTTCTAATAATTAACTTATACGCATATACCTTAATATAAACTCACTGTAAAATGAAGCAAAAAAAAAAAAAAATGAAAGAAAAAAAAACTAAAAATTTTTTATAGTTATAAGAATGTAATCTTTGATAAGCCCCAACTGAAAAGTGTGCATTGGGTCTAACTAGAATTCAATTCTAATCTAAATCGAAAAAAAATGCTTTATTAATATATACATAGGCATCCATATATATATGTATATATATATATATATATGCATATGCATCCATATATATATGCATATGCATCCATATGTCTGCCTATATACTTATACATACAACACAGATACATATGCATTATTAAGCACACCATATACGAAACGTATGTATGCATTGCAAACTTAACATTTTTCAATTATTCAAACAATGTAAGAATGCTTGAATGTATGTGTGTGCGTGTGCGTGGGTGTCAATTATTACTTGGAACATAGAATTGAGACACGGCTGTCAATTACATAGATATACATACATACATACGTTTACATACATAATTCATTTTAAGCAAAATAATTGAACAGAATAAATTGCAAGCATGTTAAACAAATGAATAGATAATCGTTTCCACTGTGGCTTGTAAAGTTCTTAAAAAACGTATTGAATAAAACCATAAAATAGCTGCCCGAAATTTGCTTTTTAATTATTCAACAAGTTTGCATTATGAAAGAATCAGGGCAGAGTGACAAATATTTAAAAGATATCTTAATATGTTACTCAATAGATTTCTATTGGGAAAATATTCAAATATAACGGCTACTTATATTCAGTCGGAAAGTATTCAAATTGAAATTGAAAGTATCGTGCACGCGATCGACAACAATCGATATATTGTTTAATATAAATACCGTTGAAATAAGTCGAAGTTTGAGTCCACTACGCTTAGTTTTAAACGAGCATTTCATTTCCGACAGCGGCACTTGAAATAATTGAGTACATAATTAAATACAAGCCATTAAAAGTTACCGATAACGCTCACGAGCTCAACAATCGATATATCGATACTCTGAACTGTTCTTTGTTTCTTTTCAACTGTTGAGCTGGGAGTATATGAGCAGGGCAATTGCAGAGAGTTTTATTGTTTTGCTTTATCGGCGGCCATAAATGTACTTGTGAAACCAAAGATAATCAGCTCAGTAACAGAGCAGAGTTGCAGCAGTTGGCATTGGCACAACTTGAAAGCAAAAAGAAAAACACCTGGGCAACAATTAAAGAAAATTACAAAAATAAAAATGAAGAGCGGAACGCGTAATTTGCTGTTGCTCTCATCGTCGCGCCTGCATGGACATGGCTTTTTGGAGCATGCACGCGCCCAGCTGGAAGATCTGTTTCAGGCGTAAGTCTTGCATTTATGTAGATGTATGTATATTATATATATGTATACAATTGCACGCGGTTCCTTTATGCACAGCAAGAACGTCAAAACGGTGCTGTTTGTGCCGTATGCCCAACGGGATCATGACAAGTACACGGCAACGGTGCGCGATGCACTGCAGCCCTGGGGCTATGCTGTCGAGGGTCTGCACACGAAACCGGATCTGGGGCGGGCGCTGCGCGAGGCACAGGCCATATTCGTGGGCGGCGGCAATACGTTTGTGCTGCTGAAGCAGCTGTACGATCTGCAGCTGGTGGAGCTGATACGCGAACTGGTGCTGCAGCAGGGCCTCACCTATGTGGGCAGCAGTGCCGGCACCAACGTGGCCACGCGCTCCATACACACCACCAACGATATGCCCGTGCTGCAGCCGCCCAGCTTTGAGGCCCTGGCACTGGTGCCATTCAACATCAATCCGCACTACCTGGAAACGGAGGCGAATAGCCAGCACAAGGGCGAGACGCGCGACGAACGCATCTCCGAGTTTGTCAGCTACCATGAGCGGCCCGTGCTCGGGCTGCGCGAGGGCACCAGCGTGCGCGTCCAAGGCGATCAGGCAACGCTCCTGGGCGAACGCAATGCGAAGCTCTTCAAGCCGTAAGTTCTGATCCCATCTGCATCTGCCTGACACACATTTATTGATCCATGTTCATTCCACAGAGATGGCACGGCCGTCGAGTATGCTCCTCAGTCTGATCTTAGTTTCCTGCTGCAACCCTGAGACCGATCTACATATACAAAATACATTTACTTCAAGGCATACAAGCATACGATATATTGTACAACAATTTAGCATTGCTCTATAAAACAACTATATATATATATTTATATATGTAATCGGCATGTTCGGGATAGATCTTATGTGTATTAAACCATGGGCTATATCATGGTAAAAACATGGACTAAACATCATTTAGTATGCAATACATATTGTTATCAACTATGTACAAACAATTACCTTGAGCATGGCACAATGTTTCCTATGGATATCCATTTGCTAGAATGGAATAAGATAAATCAAAGTTTGAACAGGGTAATAAATTGCCTAAGTATGACTCTTTCGACTTCTATGAAGACGGAAACGATGGCTTGTGCTTTTCCGGAAATATGCTAGAACGACTCCTTTGAAAGAACACGCCGTTAAAACTCGTAATATTGAGAGTAAGGTAAAATAAATTCAGCTTCACTGGACTTTACCTCACAGTAATTCTCTTAGATAACGATCTTTGCGATCTCCGTGTGATATGGTTAGTAATCGTGGACTTAAAAGCCCGCAAAATAGTTTTTACTGGACGCACGGATCCAGAGTTAGTCCAGATTTAGCTAGATTACAAGTCTCGAGAAGGCAAGTTAGAAGATTGTTTAATGATGAAGAAACGATTCGAAAATATATTCCTGCAAATATATACTATACGGCTCATGCTGTATGCACTGAGTTTCCCTTCACGTTGCGAATTAGACGATCGTATTTCAATATATATATCATACATTAGGAACGTTAGATCGTATTGATCAGTTTAATTAACATGATCAACAGCTGTCCAGTTCTATGGAATTGCCTCAAGTCTGATTTTATGCATATATATTTTGGTACAGTCTTTCTCTTGGCTCAAAATGAGTTGAATTTTGATCTTGAGGGGGGTTCGATGTAATTTCTTTCATTACAAATTTCCAGAGCGTTTATCGAACTTGATTAATATATAAAAAAATTTGTGTATTTTTATTTTATTTTTCACGCCCTAATTTGAATTTGAATAAAAGTTCTTGACGCAATAAATGATATGCCAAACGAAATGCAAAATGCGGTACAAAATGGCTTTCATATTGAAACAAATAACTGGCAGGCTACTTATTCGAACTCTAAATACTATATTTTTTGTTTTGTATAACAGTTGGCACTTGTATAACAGTGACACAATAGCATGCGCTTTCATATGGATTTCAGCAGGAATCGTAACGTATCCAGTATACTAGATCTTGGCATTTGTATAACAGTTGTTACATGTATAACAGTAATTGTTACTAAATTTTTAATAACAGCGTTTGTTTTTATATCAAGTAGAGCAGAACTCAACAGTATAACAGTTAGAAATTGTATAACATGCTATATCATCTTAAATTTTTAACAGAAATCGTTGCAAATAGTATAATCTCCACGCTGGCTAGTAATTTATATAACAGTTTTCAATTAATTTTTGCGATACTTGTCTGAAATTACTAAATTATTTTATATAATTGTAAATAATTGTATAACAGCGTTCGTGTTTTTGTTAACAATTGAACTCAATATAACAGTTAACAAGTAGACAATAGTATATTCATAGACATGCGTGCTTTTTGGAATAGTGTCATATTTATAACAGTTTACAATATTTGCCTAAATACTAGAAACTGCAAAATGTTTATAAATGTTGCACATGTTGTTGTTGTACGATTATAACAGTTGAGGTGAGGCAAGATTTTGGCCACATTCATTTTGGCAAAGTCGGCATATTTGCAGTTCAGATTGGAATTTACTTTAACAGCCACTTGTTAAACTTAGTGATATATAATATTACATATATATATATATATGTGTGTGTATATATACATACACAGTATAACACTTAGCTATGCACTAAATATAAAAGTATATATAGGAATTTGCGGCAAGTTATAATTACATGCTTATGTTTATAGATTAATAAATTATTTATATATGTATGTATGTATATATTGGCTAAATGAGAGCGGCAAATGACAAGCTATATTGGAACTGGAATATTGGCTAATTTCTTGGCTGTTGTTTGACTGTTATACAACTGTTATACAACACACTTGCTAGGCAGCTTACAGACTACTTTCGATATAGTTAATAATTTATATGTATAGTATATGCTTAAGCTTAAGCAAACTAGTTGGCAGCAACAAGTCCCCCTCCTGCTCCCCCTCTCATATACCCACCCACCCCGCCCAACCAAACCCAATAAAGCCCCCCCCTCCCCCATCCCCCGTTTGAGCACTAATTATATAACAATTCTTGTCTACCATTTTGAGCATTAAAAGTTTCACTTTAAAGCAAGGCATTTACAAACAATAAAAAAAGGAGAAAACCAACAAAAATTGTTTAAAACTAATCGCACACACACACCCACACACACACATCAATACACGCACACGCACACGCACACTCTTGGCAACATATATAGATATATATATGTATGTATGTTTAGCAAGGAACTGATGATATCTCTATAATGTATAACAGTATAACAGCTGCAGCTGCAGCTGCCTACTTTTGCAGAATACTTTTATCCTCGTAGCGTATGATTGCATCTCCGATTTGTTTGCGCGACGCCAAATGGATGCACTGCTGCCGGCCACACCCATCCGGGGGCAACGTCGGCGGCAGCGAACCGCCGCGCGCCAAATGACTCCGGACCGCCAGGCCGAAGCGCAGATGTGGCTCAACGGCGCGCAATATGTGCACCGTATGCTGTGCGGCAACAAACATGTCCAGGATGCTCTCGACGCCGGCGGGACGTTGCGGTGCCTGCAGCAGCAGCTGCTCAATGTCCAGATCGCTGCGCATTATGGGCAGACCCAGGGGATCCAACAGTTTGCGAGCTGCAAACAAAAACAGGCCAACGCCCAAATGAGTTAACGCCATAGATCGAACAGGGGGGGGGGGGGGGGGAGGGGGGTTGGATTTTTACCCTGTACATAGTCGCGACTGTAGAAGGCGATGACATCGTGATTCTGGCGATCAAAGTAGCCGCTGCTCTGGCTAATGTCGCAGGTGTCGCACTCCTTGCAGAAATGCGCCCAGCTGCAGGGATACAGCTGAAAGCCGATGGGCGCATAGACCTGAAAGCCCTGGATGGTGTTCATGCGCACACGATTGAGGAAATCCGTGCGAAAGAGCATGCCCGGCGGTGCCAGCAGCACCAGCGACTCGAGCCCCAGCTTGGGCAGCGCCAGATCCGCAACGGCCAGGCTGAGCAACTGCTGGCTACCGTACATGGAGGCGTGCAGCAGCCAATCGTCTGGCTTAATTGGTGCACTCAGCTGCTCCGGCAGCCGTATGGACACCCAGGCAATGCGTGAGCCATCCGTCTTGTATTTGGTGGATAAATCCAAGGCCAACTTCTTCAGAGTCTTGAAGGGATCATCGTCGCCCTTGCTGGGCGAGTCGAAGCGATAGAGAAATATCTGAAAATTTAAATATACTACATATGAGTACGAGAGCCAAGAGTGACCGACTAGCCGGCAATCGATTGCACTCACCAGCAGCAGGAAGGTATTGTCCTGGTTGGCCATGCAGACGCGCTCGTATTGTGCCACAAAATCGAGAGCATCGGTCACCTGATGCTCAAATGCCGGCACGAGGATCGCAATCCGTGTGCTCTCCGTGACATAGGGCGATGGGACCACCTCGATCCGACCCAGTGGCTTGACCACCTCAAAGCTTTTGAGCAGCAGACGCTTGGGTGGTGTGGCACCCTCGTACAGATTCAGATGCAGTTGATAGTCCATGCCGCGCGTCGCATCGAATTTGCGATAGGCGCTGTGCAGATCCTGGTAACGCAGCTTCGGGTACTTCTGGGCGGTATACTGCAGCGCTATATCCAGCACCTTGGCAAAGTCCAGTGCCTCGATGCGGCTGAGCGGCGCCACCGCACGATCCGCATTGGCGTTCGGCAGAAAACTGTGTGTTCCATTCAGCAGCTGCCAGGTGAGCATATCGTGGCGCGTCTCTGGCGCACTGGGCGGCGGCACGCCCAATGGCCAACGGATTTCGAGTATTTTGTTGGAGATGCTGCCGTTGGCAATCCGATACGATTTCTGTTCCAGCGCATAGCCGCGCTGCTGCACCAGCTCCAGATGGTGCTGTAATCGCAAAACAAGAAACGAACATTTAAATTTTTATCGTTTTAACAGTTCTTAACGGACACTGCACACGCTTAACAGTGCCATGTTATGCATCTTGACATGCAAATGTTATCGCGATTGTAATGTAAATCAATAAACAATAATTCATAATAATTAATTGAATTTGTCATTTTGTTTTCAGATTCAATTTTTGTTTTTATTAGCGAACTTTACGTTTGTTTATACTTATTCTATATATTAATTATACTGTTATCGTTATTCCGTTCCTATTCCGTCTCCAAGCACTTAACAGCTCAATGTTATTATACATTTATTTTAATGTAAGCAACATGGTTAAACATGGGATTTATCCAGTTTCTTTTCTTTCGTTAAGTTTTAGCTCTCTTTATGGAGTTTTCTGTTTCATTTTTACCACATACGTTTTGCCTCCTCCTTTCTTTCACCTTTGAATGCAAGCTATGTAGTTAACAGTGAACGGTTAACTGCTCTATGTTAATACCCGTTTATAAAAATGTAATAAACAAGTATCTGTATGGTTGTTTGACTGTAAAAGCTCCCATAACAGGACGCGGTGGCTTTGTACGGTTATGGGAACACATGTTGTATGCAAAACATTTTGAATAGCTAACGGAATTTATTACTGAATATATACATTAGAATTACATCGAGTACTTACCTTGGAATAGTAGGCGTGCAGGCGATAGAAATCCTCCGGCGTCTGCACGGGATAAACTGTTGTAGCATTGCGAAATGCCGGCTCCTTGGCCAGTATGCTGAGATCCTTATAGTGGCGCGATTTTGTATTCAAGGCATAGCTGTACTGGCGCATACCCTGAACAATTAAAAATAAAAAAAAATGAGTTAGAACGGCGCCGTCAAATATTCCATGAAATTAAAATCTAAAAAAAAAAGGGAGCTGACCCGGACCCAAACCAGAATCCATGATACAGTTATGAGCATGAGTTCTACAGATCACAAAACAATAAACTTCCTTTATCGGCGTGTCGCATTTACGATCACATTAAGCATTCCCGCAATTCCCGTTTCCCTTTCCATTCCCGTTCTCGTTTGGCATTTTCATTCCCATTGCCCGTTCGCCAGGGTGGGGGGCGCGGCGCATAATTAAATTAACAGTGCCATGCTAACAGTTGGTGACGGCAAGCGCTGGATGCGAGTTAGTTTAGAGGAGGCATCCGGCATGTCCCATTAGGGCGTCTCTGCCATTTGCAACAAACAGCAGCGCGTCATAAAACATAAAACATTTCTGGGTTTCTTTTCTCCTTTTTTGTTTTTCGCAGCAAATGCGACTAGTTAATTTGCCGGCGCACATTAATCAATTTAAATGGCAATATGTTTAAAAAGTGGCAGAAGAGGCAATTGCAGCAAGCGATCGTAACGGCACTTTTGAAGATGCTGCTAAACAGAAATAACAGTTAAATGAGAGCGCATTAGAGTATTGCATTCGACCTAAAGTACACCCTGTAAGCTGAAATCCACTTCGGGTAGGCTCTTTAAGCTCTTAGTTTTAAGAGCATAAAATACAGTTACTGTTTAAAATTGAAATAAAAACAGAAATCAACACGTCCACACATACACACACGCATAAATTACATACATACATATGCATGTATGTACATAAATCATTCCACGGTGCCTGCTAGCCGCATAAATAAACCCAAAATCCAAACAAACGAAATTCAAGTGAAAGACGTGCGTCAAGTTCTTGGCCCTGCGTTTCGTTTTATGCACACACACACACACATACATATATATACATTCATTCATGTATGTATGTATGTATGTATATGTGTAAAACCAAAAGGAAATAAAATTTCCTGCTAAATTGCGTGTGCAAAATGCGATTCCCTGCTGATATAAATAAACAGCAACTACTTTAATTAACGCAAATATGTAGATGCCACCCAGCGCAGTAAAGCTAATCAGAGCAGCGCCGCCAGCGCTTGTCAAACTGTTCGTCGAGTGCACTTCCAATTGGCTATGGATCGCAAGCGTCACCTCACATTATTGCCCAGTCTTAACCTTCCTGCTCACACACATACCCGTTTAAAAAATTCTTCAGACCGTTGCCGTTGCTTGGAAATTAAATAAACTGTCCATCAAGTGGTGCTGCTGCTGGTGGCATGTCCGCTGAATGCCTGCCACAAGCCGGCAAACAGCTCTGAAACGTTTAACAACACGAAGACTTTGAAGTTGCTTTACTTCTGTTTTTTTTTTGTTTTCGTTCTGTCTTTCTTTTTCTCATTTGAACTCTCCACTTTCCGCATCACATTTCGTTCTGCCGCTGCCGCTGCCAACGCTGATGCTCTTTTCAGGGTCACTTTTGTGTATCAATGAACTGATTTTTTTGTTTTTATGTTCTTTTCTGGCATTCTGCTTGTATATGGGTGTGTGTGTGTGTGTGTTTGCCTTGTTCTATCTCTCTCTCTCTCTCTCTGTGTGCGTCTTTTTAGTCAACGGCAAATTGTTTAAATAAATAAAACGGCGTGTAGGAAGCAGAAAAGATCACACGACAAGCAAACGGCAAATTAACTCGCACAAACACAAGCACACACACACATGCAAACACTACGTATGTATACACAGCAACGTGTGTTTGTGCGTATGCTCTATTTGCTGGTTGCTGCAGACAGCAGTGCTCCTAAAACTGCTAACAGCTGCTGCCAGACAGCAAGCGACAAATGTTAATTTGTTAAGTCTGTTAAGCTGCCTGCTAATTTCTGGTGTAAATGAACTTTACACTTGTTCCAATCCCTCACGTTCCGATGCTACATGCTAAACGGTAACTCGTAAGTATGAATCATGTATGTATGCCCAAAATGTAAGGGTTTTTCAACTGTTTCTCACCTGAAAACTCTCTTGACAGCCAGCCACACGACTCGCATACTTCACACAGCGCCCAATATTGACACTGTGATCATTCGTAATGCCAATGCGTACACAGCGATCCAAGTTGTTGCGCATCTTGCGGATGACGCTGCTGCTAAGCAGTATGCCCGCCTCCAGGGCACAATAGTTGCGATCACTGAGACCCGCAGCGCCAGAATCATTCAAAGATTCATCGCCAGCATTGCCAGCAGAGGGCGGCGCATCTGCATCGCCATTGCCATCGGTGGATGGATCGCCCAGGCCAACACGCGTGCCGCCCATATACAGGTCAAAGGTGATGCTCATGTGATAGAGCAGCGCTGTCAGCTTGCGCGCATCCACATAGACATTGTCCGGCACCAGCAGAAAGTAATCATAGTCGTCCAGATAGTTGTCCGCAATATATTTGATCACATAGAATGGTCGGCGGCTTTCGCGCGTGTCTGTGAAGCCAACAATGTTCTTCAGCTGGTAGTTGGTCTTCGCGCTGTCTGCGTTGATGAAGAACTTGATTTTGTTCACCAGATGGGCGGTGGTGCGATTGAAGGCGGTCGCATAGCTGTTGATGTTCTCCTGTGACGTCATCACACCAATAAAGATTTTCTCACGTATGCCCAACTCCGAGGAGTAATACCGCGGGCGGAGCACATTTTTTACCTGCCCAAAAGGAAAAGAGACAAAACAAACCTTTGGATTAGAAAATGTTTAAATATCCAACACTAATCGCTTTTGAATCGAACCGGTTCGAGCTGTGAATTTCAATTTTGAAAGCTGTTAGCCGAACCGAAAAGATTCCTCAAAAACCGCTTTTGAAACGAACCGGTTCGAGCTGCGAATTCCAGTTCTCAAAGCTTGAACCGAACTGAAAGAATCCTGCAAAAAACAGCAAAGCCCAATCCTAACTTCGAACCGGTTCGAGCTGGGAATTCCAATTTTTAAAGCTGTTAACCGAACCGAAAGAGTTCCTAAAAACCGCTTTTGCATCGAACCGGTTCGAAGCGGGAATTCGATCTTTTAAAGCTATGAACCGAACCGAGAGAAGTCTTCAAAAAAACAGCTATTTTTGAGCTTGAAACGGAACTGCACGAATTTCGTTCAAAAAATGTTCGAGAATATATTGAATATTATTGAAAAATATAGTTTTAAAGAATGTTTACAATTGAAAAATTTAGAAAATAAGAGTTCGACTCATGAACCATAAAGAAAACCGAGAAGATGAAAGGGATTTTAAAAAATCGGTTCAGTTTAAATAAATTATATTTAAAAATATAGTACACGTCCATTGTTAAGCATATCTTCATTGATAGAGTTATTTAGCGCAATGATCATTGTTTTAAGCGCTAAGCTAAAGGACAATATCATAAGTATTTTGTACCCATTAAAATGATCTAGTCAAGCTGCACGGACTACACATTCGGCCACTTGAGAACTCAGACCCATCAGAGACAATCACAAAATGCCGGGCAGCTCAAGTGGCCACTTAAAAAGTGGTTCTTGACGATCTGATGATTATGTTATTCATATGCGAGTAAACGAAGTACGAGTTTTTTCTTCGTCTTCTTTATTTACTTTACTGTGTTCCTCAAAAAATGTAAAAAAAAAAAAAAAAAAGAGGAGAGAGAAAAAATAATATGTAATAATAGTACTCCTATCTATTTGAATCTGGGTCTTTATTAGGCATGAGGTTCAACGTGCTCTATAAAGCGTTTACGATTATGAGCATGAGTTGAGCTCTTCTGAGAAAGAAATGCTTGAAATAAAAATACTTCGAACGTCGGGCAAAAATAGTTGAGCAATATGCGTAAGCAATAAGCAATATACATACATATAAATAAACTAGCGGGTATACGTATAATATAAATGCTCTCAAAGATCTTTGAAAATGAGTTTGGAACCGATCCGACGGTAAGCCAATTTACTACTGTTGCGGACGAAATTTCCCAAACCGCTGAAACACGTATTCACGAAGTTCTTATGCAGAGCTTTGAATAAAGGCTCGAAGCAAATCGACAAAACCTTAAAACAATTATAATCATGTTAGATTTAGATGTTAAATTGATTTAGAGACCAAGCCATTAACAAAGACCCAATCCTATAAAAATCGTAGGAGATTTGACCGAGTTATGGGAGTGGGAAATTTTGACCTATGTCTATATAGGATATTTGAGAGTACTATTTTTACATGAATTTGAACCAAAAATAATATTCCCAGATTAAGATGACAAATTTATTAAGAATCCAAGCCATAAGCAAAAAGCCAAACTTCGAGCAAATCGGAAGAGATTTGGCCGACTTATGGGGGTGGGAAATTTTGACCTATGTCTCTATAGAATATTTGAGAGTACTATTTTTACATGAATTTGAACCAAAAATAATATTCCCAGATTAAGATGACAAATTTATACAGAATCCAAGCCATAAGCAAAAAGCCAAACTTCGAGCAAATCGGAAGAGATTTGGCCGACTTATGGGGGTGGGAAATTTTGACCTATGTCTCTATATGATATTTGAGAGTACTATTTTTACATGAATTTGGACCAAAAATAATGTTGTCGGGAACTCCAGATATATTGCTTAACCCTATAATAAATGGTATTTATTATGCTCCCTTCATTTAAGTAGCCTTATCAAAATTAGAACTCTATATAACTCTGATTGGTCAATAATTCAATATATATATTTAACAACTTTTGATTTCATGGAATTTTAACTGAACCAATTACATGATCTTCATTAATCTCCTCACAAACTCTCAAACTGGCAACATTTTACGTACAATATCATATAGCTAAACCTGGAAATAATCAGTCGGCGTTATTAAATAAAGACAACGCCTTTGTAAGGCTAAGATCGGAATATAATATGGTTAGTACATATGCTATAAGTCTGAAGAGTATTTATGACATAATTCCCCAATAGAACGTGCTGCTTCCTTGGCTCGTAGTCAAGCTTAAGTTTGTTTTAGAGGCGACCGTCGGTAGTTGAATGAAATTTTATGGCCAATTACAAATACATTTTAATGCCACTTTTTATGGGACCATAAAGTGACGGCCTTCGCGCAAGTTCGCCGTTTTTATAACCTTTTAGAAGGGTATCATAATTTGGTAACGAAAAGTGAAACGACCCCATTGGGAATAGATATATCGATCCGATTCGATAGAAACACACAGACGGACCTGGCTATATCATGTCTTGAATAGGAACTATCGGTCATATATCATCATATAACAACTCTTTATCAGCCTTATCCTCACTTATAAGCAAAATCTTTGCAATATCGGACTACTATATTATATAGCACTAGAAAAGAGTTTTTACATAGGAAAACTTTTCAACTAGTATTTTTCGAATCGAACTTACATTTCATATGCGTCCCATGGGAACAGCTAAAAAGCGTATTTAAGCTTCGCCGAGCCGAAAATTGTTTTTGTTGCTTATGTAACCGATTTTCTGCTTCTTTTATATATTTGCGTTTTTAGACACTGACGTCAGATGCAACTGCCTGACCCTTGAACCTTGTGCCCAGCTAGCTCGGAGGGGTTTTTTTTTATTTTGTAGCCAAGCTATTGCGCCTGCATTGAGGGGGGCGTGGCTAGTGAACGGCTTTGGATTGCGGCTTTGGTGAGCAGCAATTAGCGCTAATAACAAGCACAAAGATTGCTTGTCTAGTTAGTTGCACTCACTAAGCAGCATGCACGACTGCCAAATGCCCTGTACAAAATTGATGGCATTATGTTGAAATATTCATGACGAAAGATCAGCTATAGAAATGAAGTGTGCCCGATTGGTAGATACCCTGTTGCCCAGCTGCGCAGGCATACATTACTCGAATATACATAGCTGTACATAGCCTTTCTCTGTACTTTTACCCAATACATATATACAATTCTCAGGGCTAAAAGATGGCAAAAATCGGAACGCAAAGCCACACATGCCAAACTTGAGGGCTCCAGCTCTTAGAATAACTGCGTCCCTAAGGCTGTATATCAAAAGTATTTTTGCTCTTATGTTAGCTTCTTCTTCTTCTTCTTAATAAAACCGAATGTGATATGGATTTATATATAGCTTAATCCGACTGAGACGCATAGATTTAAGACAAAAACCAACCTAAAGTTTGTCTCTTTCGACGCACAATATACAAAGGAAGCTATATATATAATTAATTTGAACCAATTTATAGTCTTAAGGGGCAAATAAAATAAAAATCAAAAAACAAATTTTCAGTTAATTGGAGCATAATTCGCCAGCTTTAGCTACTTTGGGCTCTTCGATCGTAGGACTTATATAGATATAGATATAAATGTAAGAAAAAATGCTTTCTGCTTTTCCATCTCTCGTAAGTTGTGGCAGCAAACAGATATGCTTGCTTTTGGTTTGCGCATACAGGGTATATTATGATCGGCTATTGCTCTGCTAATTTGTGATTAACAAATCATTTCAATTTTTTATACCCTTAACTCATTGAAAATGGGTAAAAAGGGTATTATGTATTTGTACAAATGTATGTAACAGGCAGAAGGAAGCATCTCCGACCCCATAAAGTATATATATTCTTGATCAGCATCAACAGCCGAGTCGATCTAGCCATGTCCGTCTGTCTGTCCGTCTCTCTGTCCGTCTGTCCGTATGTATGAACGCAAGGATCTCAGAACCTATAAGAGCTAGAGACTTGAAATTTTAGCTGTAGGTCCTCCTAGTGCCCGCGCAGATCGAGTTTGTTTCCGATATTCGATAACTTGCCCCGTTTCCAAGTAATCGATAAAGTTATCGAAATCCTGTTTTTGAGCAATTTTTGTAAATAATAAGAGCTAAAATCATCAAGCTTGACATGTAGCTTCTAGAATAGTATATATTATCAAGTATCTTTTATTTTATACGCCTGTTGGAAAAAGAGGGTTCAGGGTATCCCCATAGTCGGGAGTTTCGAACAGAACCTTTTTCCCCCTTTTTTTTTATATTTTTAATGAACGGTTTTTAATTGTCAGCTAAAGCTGACAGCGAGCTGTCATGGCCAATGCACCCATTGAAAGGCAAACAGCCCGCCGGACAGGGACAGTTCCCGCTTGATTCGCATGCAAAGCGAAGATGACCTTGTGCCGAAACTACGGCAACTTATGCCACAGCAATAGCTCCGGACTGTACGCAATTAATTGTGTAAATATCTAAACACAACACACAGCGGCACAACAGGTAAACATTTGCCTAGCTGCCACACACACACACACACGCACACACACACTAACAAGCCCCTGCCACTGAGCAGTCCCCCTCTCTGCAGCAGCATTCGAAAAATATTTAATCTATTTAGCTTTTTGTGGGGGTAAATTAAAATACTTTCCAAAATATGCACAATGTCTGTTTATTTGTGTGTGTGTGTGTGTTGGCGGGCAAATGATGCATGCAAATTCCACGAAATTAATAATTGAAAATCGAAAGCAAACATTGACCGTTCCGAATCTAATTTCGAATTTTCTAATGCACAACGTTGTCCAGGCAACATATTTGCTTTGGCTTTTAGCGATTTCATATGAATTAGCAGAATCGGCAGCAGGAAATTGTGAATCAACAAGAACTGAGGCGAAGGTGTGGAATTTGCCTCTAACTTTAGTTAGTCTAGTTTAGATTTAAGATCATATAAAGCATTAGAAGAGAATAAAGCAATATGTACAAGATAGTTTTACCTTCAGACTGACTCCGCTAGTGGCCAGTGTCATTTTAATTCACATTACACTTTCAGTTTGCTGCCACTGTTAGTCACATATCAAAAAAGAAAAATTTCATCCAACTGGGCAGGCCCTACATGAATTTTTGAGAATCGCAGAGAACGACAGCCGTTAATTTTAAATAGAAACAACATTTTTATTTTAACATTGCACTAGACTTTATACGAACTGTTAATCACATCAACAAGAAAAAAAAAATCACTAAGATTTCAGTCAATTGGGCAGGCCCTACTTGAATTTTTGAGAATCGCAGAGGAGAACGGCCGTTATTTTTAAATTAATAATTTCACATTAACGAACAAGTTAACGTCAGTCAGTTACAGCTGAGTATTTTTAACTCGATTTTCTGCTCTCCCTTTTTTTTGTTGCGCTTTTACTCTATCTCTCTCTTCTACTCACCCTTTCTCTTCTACTCATTCTCTCTCTTCTTCACTCTATCTCTCCCTCTTCTAGTCACTCTCTCCCTTCTCCATCCTTTTACTCTCTCCCTCTCTCTCTTCTACTAGCTCTCTCCCTCTCTCTCTCTTCTACTTACTCTCTCCCTCTCCTTTACTAACTCTCTCTCCCTCCAACGTTTAGGGAATCTGAATCTAGAATTCTCTTTAGCAGCTTCTTACTTTTGTTTGCTCCTCTTAGTCTTCCTCTTCTTAAGATTTTGGCTCTCTCTTACCGCCTAGCACTATCTCATTGTCTTTGTCTCTCTCTCTAGGCTGCCTTCTTTCTAACTCCTCTTTCTACATAATTTTGCCCCTCTTACTTTTTCTTCTTTACACTCACATTCGCATCCGCATTCTAACTGCCTCACTTTTTTTTGGGAGCACTTCCGAAAGGGCGCCTTTCTCTTTTAGTTTCTCCCCTGTTCAATTGCTTCTTACTTTCCCACACCTGTTTATTTTCTTGTACTTTCTTTCTCCCGTTCCTTACTGCTCCCTATCTTATTATCTCGATCTTTCTTTTTTCATTTGACTTTAAATACCTTTAATACTCTCCTCTACGAAAACTATCTAATACTCTCACTTTTTAAGCAATATTTCACTCTATTCCTCTCGACGTCTCTCTCTATCTTACTTCTAGTCACTCTCTTAGTTACAGCATGAGCTTGAAGCTGGCGTGTTTCATTACCACTGTTTCGAGCAGTGTCAGTCAACTGAATCTTGTGAGAACCTGTTGCGAATTATAAGCGAAATCATTGTAAAATCACAAAATTTAAAATATTCATGGACTCTCTAAGTGAACTTAGATGCGTAAGCTTGTTGGGGCACGTGGCTGGGCAAATTTCAATGCTTGTTTTACGGGTTTCTTTTTTTTTTTTTTTTTTAATACTTTTTACTATTGATAAGCGATAGACATGACAACAACCTTGTGACGTAACAGCAGCCAACGGAAGTAGGAAAAAAAAAGAATAGTTCGATGTGTGCTTGTACGATTATTTTTTGTATTATTTTTTTTTTTTAATTTTCCTCAAATTGATAGTTGCGAAACTAGCTAACATTAGCCATACAACGAGCAGGCGTTTATGCCAAGCGTTGAGCGTTATCAAAGAGCTGTCTTATCGGCCAGAAGGAGAGACTACAACAAAAATAAGTGAGCCGTGGGCAACGTCACGAATGACAACAAAATATTCCCATTTTCCATTCCACAAATTTAATTAAACATTGATATTGAATTATGTTTATTTGTGCCGTATTGGCGTCGACGCTGCGTCGCGTCGCATAGTTTTGCCCTCTACCTGGTTTACAATTTACACAATTGGATGCAGCCGGTCCAATTGGAGCCACAATTTGGCCGATGAGTCAGTCGAAAATGGGTTTAAGTTGACAAATTATATGGCTTCTGGCCAATGAGCAAGGGTCTGAGATACGGTTTCTGGTCGGCGTTGGGTATAATAAATAAATCTTAAGATAACTTTTGCCCACAATCATACGTTTTTATGTACATTTGTGTACATAATGTACCAATACATATATGTATGTATATCTATATATGGCCCATAAAAAGGCTGCTTCTTTGGGTGTTGTATGCGATTGCTATGAATGAATGAATATTGTTGCGCATAAACAACTACTCATAGGGAGTGCAATGCTTTTGGACTGAATCATGCAGATGCAATTTCAATATTTGATTTACTTGGCGCTTAACTAGCTCGTAATATGAACTGTTTGCAGTACATATAGGGCATATATATGTGAGTGTGAGCCATAGTTAAATGAATTTCATTGTCTCATTGGCTCATTCATACGTGCGAGTAATGTTCATAATATAATGACATGAGTAATTAATTAAAAGCTAATTAAATGATTCGAGCTATTCAAATGCATTCAAATAATATGCATTCTAGCAAATGATTCGATTGATTCAAAATAATTTAAATGATTCAAATAAATCGAGTGTATTGAATGGCAAATAATTACTTAATATTTGAATTAACATTTTACAAATGAGACAAATTAAAAGCTAATTAAATGATTCGAGTTAGTCGAATGCATTCAAATAAAATGCATTCTAGCAAATGATTCGATTGATTCAAAATAATTTAAATGATTCAAATAAATCGAGTGTATTGAATGGCAAATAATTACTCAATATTCGAATTAACATTTTACAAATGATACAAGTTATTCGAATGCATTCAAGGAAATGATTCAATGTGACTATTGTATGGCAAATGATTCAAGTTAATCGAATGCATTCATTTGAATGATTCGAGCAAATGAAAATTATTGAAATTGCTTAAATAAATCGAGTGTATTGTATGGCAAATAATCACTCAATAAGTACAAATAATTCAATTGAAATGTTACAAATGATTCCAGTTAATCGACACATAATGTGCAATTATATCCACTTTAATTGATTGCACTTTTGAAATTCTTTCCGTTTCTAGTTATAGTAATAATGGAACATTTATACTAATGAAGTAATTGTTTTCTCCACATTAAAGCTAACATATTTGTCTAAATGTTACGAGCTAATTGGGTTGATTCATTCATACCATTCGAAATTTATACCCGCATGCGAATTTATCAATTTGTACGAGTAAACGGGGACTCATTCAAAGTATTTGAAATGCTGTCTTTGCGTGTCCCCTGAGCAATAGAGAGATGTGAATATTTCACACTGATCACTATGATTAAATCGAATGATTCGAATGTATTCGAATTGCATATGCAAATACTAATTCTGAAAACCTTTGAAGGCTGCCAAAACGATAAGCTATACATGACCCATAAGCATTGGTGTTAACTAAATGAATTGGGTTATGCAACTGCATTCGAATGATTCAAGTAATTCGAATTCATTCAGAATTTTTATGAAATGGGCATGCTTTGGGTAAGCCGCCCTGGACGTTAGCTGACAGCTAGGTGCACAGCAAGTGCAATTACTTATAGCATATACTGTGTGCTTGCCACAAATAGATATTTATGTATGCATGTACGTGTTTATGGAATCACATATTGCATGTGTCTCAATCTCGGCTCGTTTTCAATCGAGCACAAGACCCAAGTGGACAATATGAATTGCATTGGATTTGACAAATCTTAATTGAAAGAAAGGCGCAGGCGGTGTCGGCTAGTTTGTTACAGATCGCTAGTTCTTATTGTTGTTATTGTTGTTATTGTTGGTTTAGCTGTAAATGCCAGATCGCCGGGTCGGTTGACTTCGTCTCGCGCTTATGACAATTAATTGAGCGCGTGTGTATATGTATGTAGATGCACAGACATATGCATGAAAAAGGCATATAAACATATGTATATGTATATACGAGCATGTGAGGCCTTAAGCCGGAAATGCGACGCGCCTTTCAATTAGGGCAGCAAAATAAAGCTGCTCAATAGATTTACACGCTTGGCCTTTGCATCTAGCTGAACTAAATCAAAAGTGTGTATTAGCCGTAGAGAAATTGATGATAATATATACATATATTGAAATATATCTTTTACATAAGCTTACAGCTGAACGGATCAAATTTGAGGATTCTAGATATTCTAGATATGCATCCAAAACTCTGGAGTTAAGAGTTTCGTTTGGGTACACTCTGTAAAGTGTAAAGCTGCATTTGAACGATTTTATGTTTCTGACAAACCAACTGATCATGTTTAAGAAACATTTGCTGCCCGTTTCGATTAATATTTGACGGTCTTAATATTCAAAGTATTCTCAGATCTTTTCGTGTTGCGTTCTTTAGCTGAAGATCACCTTTTCATACCCGAAACCCATTGAAAAATGGATTAAAAAAACAGTCAATGTTTGTAATAGGCAGAAGGAAGCAACTAATGACCCCATAAAGTATATATAGTCTGGTGCATGTCCGTCCGAAAAAGAGCTGGAGACGATATGGAAAGCGTGTTCTTTAAGGACTTTCATAGGTCCTAATAGCTAGAGTCGCCAAATTTGAATGGTATATACAGATCGAGTACCTTTCATTTTATAGCTACCCCCCCCCCCCCTCTCTCCTAGCTAAAGCTGCATTTGTTGTCGTTAACAGAAAGTTGAGGGTATTCCCTAGAGTCGAGCACTCCCGATCAGAGCTCTCTTGTTTTTATTGAGCTATTCCCCACTGCGATCAAGCAAATGAAAGCACCTAAAACAATTTAATGAGAGTTTTTTTTGGCCTTTTCTCAGCTGATCAACACTTGCCGTCAAAAGTGATCGCCTTCCGCAAAGAAGATCGCATCGCGTTTAGCTCTCCAATATCAAAATGGTTGAATTTCTAAAACTGTTAGCTGCTACATAGTTGCAAAAAATGCCTTACTCATGATCTGATTTGAGATAATTGAATATTGATTGAATCGATCAGCTGATCGATGATGCGCAGCCCAACATTTGACTTGGCTTTCTAGGTGCTTACACAGCTAATTGATAAGTGGCTTTATTTATAGACATATTGTGCTCCAGGAACGCCGATAAGTTGTATATTTGTGAGGAATTAAGCTGTCACAAAGCAAACACGAACAGTATGTAGAATGTGATCCAACGAAATTCGTACGGTTCAATGCTTCTTGGCCTGCTGGCCGTTGCCATGCATCGAGCCGGAGATCATGTACTTGTCAAACAGATAGTCGCCGACCTCGTTCTGGGCGCGTTCCAATTGCCTTATAAAATCGGCCAATACCTTTTGGCCGTCGACCTGCTCCTGCAGAAAGTTGGCCTCAATGAAATCACACAGATTGGGATCATTCTCTTTGCCGGCCAAGGCGTGCACATCCAACAGATGCTGATTAACATCCATTTCCATTTGCAGCGCCTGCTTCAGGGCCGACATCGCGTCCTCGAACTGTGGCACCGGCTCCGGTACAGCGCTCAAAATGATTGTGCCGCCGCGTTTATTCATATACTTCATGATCTTCTCGGCATGCTCACGCTCCTCGACGCTGGCCTGCAGAAAGAAGCCATGGATGCCCGGCGAGCTGACATCGGCGCGATCGAAATGATAGGCCTGTATATACATATATATATATATCTTAATTAGCTTTGTTTTACAAAAACCAACACTTGAAGCGAACAGACAATTCATCTAATGGCAACAAATTATGACAACATTTTACTTGAAAACTAAATGTCAGCTAAAAATCTTGACAATTTAAAACTTATTGGAAAACGAGTAGGTAAGAATAACTTCGACACACCGACGATTTAATACCCTTGTAAAAATTTCCCTTTTGTAGATATGTGAGAATATTAAGAAACTACTTTTTGACCGATCTTCCTATGGCAGCTTTATGATATAGTGGTCCGATGCTAATAAGATTTTGGATATACATATGTAGGAAGCTTAGTGAAACTTATAAAAGCCGAGTTTGGTCAAGATATATCTTATATATATATATCTATATATATATATATATATATATCTGCTATGATTATATATACCGAATATGTATACTTTATGGATTCGGACATTACAATACCCTCTACAAGGGTATAAAAACGGGCAACGTAGAAGCTGCCTGGAGACAGCTCTTAGTGTATATTTTTTTCAATATCTTTTATATATATTCCTACATCTATATTGATATCTTAACCTATATCTACATCTATAGCTTCACCGATATACCTAATCTTCATCTATATCTATGTTTATATCTTTACCCATATTCGTTTTGTTCGAATATCTTTATACATAAGATTACCTATATCCATACTTATACGCTATAGCTTGACCTCCACCTATGTGTATGCCCTTTCTTATACCTATATATATATTTAGCTAGCCTCGCCTATATCTACCTTTATAGCTTTACCTATGCCTATGCTTATATCTTTCTGTATGTGCATTCTATATACCTTTATCTGTATTTTTAGCTAAACCTCTATATCCTCTCCCATATTAACATCTATAGCACATGCCTATATCCCTTTATATATCTGAATTCATATCTTTTGCCCATGCACTGCCTTACCATTGCCAAATATTGATGGCAGGCCTTAAGTTCCAAGTTGATCTGATCGTTCAGTTTCTCTTCACAGCTTTTGGCAAAGTTTTGCCGCATTATCATGCACAGGCGACGCATCATCCAAGGATTACACTTCGCCATATTAAAGCCACAAAATGTTTGGGATAAACCAACGAGGAAGTGAGAAAAAGGATCAAAAATTCTCATGTATACCGAAATTTAACTAATTTATTTCAATTTTTTATATTATTTTATATTTTTTTAAATTTCAACTCAAAAGTGCCTACATAGGCAACTAGTTTGATCAAACAGTCAGTTTATATTAACAGCAGTGATACCCTATATATACCCTATATATTATTAAAGGATAGTATACACAGTTCAGGAGGGATCTAATTTTTAGTATATACATAAATGTATCATATATTAAAGCACTATAAATTTTATAGTTTATCCCTATAAGTATGACAAAAATTGATTAAGAATGCATTTTTCATGGCGTGTGGCTAAGAGAAGAATGCATGTGCGGCAGCTGGGTAGAGGGTATCTCCAACCGGCTACTCTTACACTTGTAAAGGGTATTATAGTTTTGTCATGAAATGTGTAAAGCATAGGAGACATCTCCATCTCTATAGAGTATATACATTCTGGATCAGCATCAACAGCCGAGTTGATATAGACATGTCTCTCAGTTTTAAAGCTATCGTCTTGAAACTTTGCACAAGTCCGTCTATCTTTTGCAGACAGTACATATTTTGAAACCAAACGGATCGGAGCACTATATCATATAGCTGGCATAGGAACAATTCGTGGAAAAGCAGGTTTTTGTGTGGAAAACATGTTTGCTTATGAAGATATCTTGACCTAACTCGGCATTTATTAGTTTTATTATGCTCCTTATACATATGTATATACCCAATCTAATTCACATCGAAGCACTATATAATATGGCTGCCATAGGTCTAATCGGTCGATATTTAAGGTCTTATATGGAAAACTCTTTCATTTATCAAGATATCTTGACCAAACCAGGCACTTAAGCTATGCTGCCTACATCTGAGCCAAATCTAATCAATATCGGTCGACTATATTTTATAGCCATATAGAAAGAATCGATCGAAGAGTGAGTTTTTCTATGGCAAAGTATTGGGTTTTCCAAGATAGTTTCATCAAAGATTTACTACATTCACATAACCGCAAAACAGTGAGGATATTAAATTTTCGGCGTGCCGAAAATATCCTTACTTTCTCGTTTTCAAATATATATTGACTTAACTCAACAACTACTAGTTAATTCATCAGGAAACTCTTTCCACATGAACCAACTCTATCATATTTTAAACCTTAAAATTGAGTTGCACGAAAGGCGAATAAAATCGGAATATTATATCGTGCATTTGCCAGATTTCGGCAAGTATTTATTAATATTTCGATTCCCAGCTAGAAAACCAAAACGATCTGTGTACTTTTCGTTAGTTTTTGTGAGATAATCCGTTGTTCATGAAAGATCTGTTTGCTGAAACATGCCGGGGGTCAAAGGTTCAAAGTGCGCAGTCAACTACAAATGTGATTTCACTTTTTTCTCTTTGACTTTTTTTTTAACGTTTCAGCGGAGCACTTAGTCAGTGTACACACACACACACACACACACACACATATATATATATATATATATATACATGTACCTGTTCATACCCTATGCTGTATGTTTGCTTAGGCAACAACAACAACCACGACAACAACAACAACAACATGGTGTTAAGTAAACTTGTGTTATTGTCATTTACTTGTATTAAGTGACTGGAAAACGACTTTTTTGCTCAAGTTTTTTTCTTCTGTTTCTTTTTTTTTTTTTGTTTTGGTTTTTTGTACGAACAAGTTTTAAATATTATCTTTCGCTCGTGTCGTCCACTAAGTAACTTACGCACATTAAACAAAAATAATAATAATAAACCCACACATACATACAAACACTGGCCCATTAAGTCGAAATAATAAACATTATTTTCGAGCACATGAAACGCAAATCATCGTTAAAGTCGAGAGCAAAAAAAAAAATTGTACAGATTAAAGATTGTCGAAACGCACTGTACAACTTTCGTGTTATACAACACTGTATAGGAAAATTGTAGCAACTATTAAAGTTGATTTTTTGTGGAGCATAAATCAAATAAGGCATGGGAATAAAAATAAATAGAGCCTGAGCAAAAAGAGAAAGAAAAATATTTAGTTGAGGGAAAGACAAAAGCGAAGCTAAACTCTGCTTTTAGCTTGAACTTTTGTGACTCTTGAAGTTTTCTTGAGTTTTGTTATAATCGAAGATTTTAGGTTAAATTTTATTCGCATATCTGAACTAATATATATACTAAGCCTGACTTATTTTGATATTCAACTGACTTTTTTATGAAATCTGACCGAATGCCAAGCTTGTTCGAATTCCATTTGTTCCTTTAACATGTACTTTTAACTTTTAACATGCACCAAAAATGTTTCAATTCCATTTCTTTAAGCTGTTAAAGTTTGTAAAGTGAAAAATATTGGATTGAGCTATAAAATAGAGTAAAATTTTACTGTTCATAATCTTTACTAATAATATATCTAATTAAGAGCATTTAACGAACGAATAAAACCATCTGCGGCAAATAAATTAATAGAATCGAAAGATATATATGGCATCTTAATTGTTTATCGTATTTATTAAAAGTGCCAGAAATCTTTGCAACTAATTGCGCATTATTGTTTCAGTCATAATTATCGATGATTGATTTTCCAAAAACAAAAAAACGTGCCAACATTTTTTGTTTTTATCAAGTTCATACATTTCTTTTTTTTACTTTTTTTCACATTGGTTGCTTAATTAAAACGCAAACGTTTGCATTGTTAACTAAATAAAAATAATAAAAAAAAAACGGCTCGCAAACAAAAAGTCAAAAATTGTATGGCCCGAAAGAAAATAATGAAGTATTCAAAATGTTAAGCAAACCGCAGATCAAATACCCTTATATAGTTCATATGTTTATGAAATGTTTACCTGATTTTAATACGAAATTGGCTTGGAATATTTTTTATATCATATTTGTTCCGATTCCGCGCATTCCCACTTAAAGGTCAACAAAAGGAAGTACGTAAAAGCAGAACCTCCAATTGGTGTATGTAAGAATATATGTATGTATGTATATGTATATACATACAAACATGATAGAGTAAAATACGTAACACGCCGTCTTGCCAATTCAGCTAATTTCTAGCCTAATGTTGGTTATTTTAAGAGCCAGAAATATGGAAATTGTAAACTAGTTTAGCTTTTCTTCTCAATAACAAGTAAAGGCAGCCCTGTTAATGCACTTGACAACACTGGTCACATGCTACATCAAATATTTAATGTACTGTCTATGAGAGCATAGCAATTTTTAATCGATTTTTGTTGGTTTTTCCATGTTGCTCGCGCCTTTAATTCAATAAATTTTGCAGCGTTCGATTTATGCCGGTAAAAGTACACATATATACAAATGTCTGTACAATTTTACACATGCTCATGCATATGTATGTATGTATGTATGTATGTATGTATGTAGTTATGGCATGATGCATGTATCAGCCATTGGTTATTTACTTGGTTCTGGTTTATAAGTGAAATGCGTTTATTTATTTAAATGTAATTTATTCGCGCGCCAGTGGAATTTTTGTCGATCGCATGTTCTTTTTTATTTTTTTTTAATGATCAATTTTTGCAAGCAATGCTGAAATTGGCGCTCACTGTAATTGCCAAAAAATTTAACTCTTATCGTGTAACATAAGGGAAAGAGATAGAGAGAGAGAGAGAGAGAGAGAGAGAGAGAGAGAGAGAGAGAAATGAATGCATTAACGCATTAACAGCGCATAATAATTAAACGGGTTTCAGTGGCTGTCAAACTGTTGCATGGCTCTTGCTGCCGCTGCCGCTTCTTCTGCTGCTGCTGCTGCTGCACGCCGGGTGTTAATTTTAAGAGAAATGGGTTTTTCCAAATTTAAACTGAGCGACTGCAAAGTGGTTGCTGGCTTTTTGAAGTTGTTGATCTTGTCTTTGCACAGAGAATGCCGCATAAAAACGTAGGCGGTGATAACGGCAATTGAAGCCGAAATAATGAAAAGTGACGTCTGCGCTGACGTTGTTGACGCACACACATACACATGCAACATACATATATATATATATATATATATATACATGCATGTGTTTTCTGCCTGAAATGAGGTGGTAGGCGAAGTACGAAAGCGAATGCGATAAGCAAGAAGGTCAATAAATTGCTTGATATAATGAGCCATGTGCACAATTACACACACACACACACAAACGCTATCGCGCATATGCGCTCGCATTTACATATTTATATACATACATACATAAGACACGTGTCGATTTTCCCAACAGGAACCCAAGCAACATTTCGGAAAGACGCACGTTGCAAAAGGCAGGACTAGCACATTTTTTTACATTTGAGCAATTTATTATTTATATATTATTTATCATATAAACAACAGCGTTTCGAACTCTTAGGTTTGTAATCGTACTCGGTCGACTTAAAAGTTAATAAATATTTTATAATTATTATTTTTAATAATAAATATATGGCTTTCATAAAAGCTTCTTTACTTTTAAACATTTGCATTATTTGATATTTGGTATATTACTCATATTTCTGTGGTAGCACGAAATTTGATTTGTTAACGAGGGCGCGTCGTGTTCGTGTCACGGAAGACACGCGCTCAACTCTATTTAGGACTCGAATTGGGTACTCTCTACGCTTGCCACGCTCTAATTGGCGCGTGGACCACGTGCAGAATAAAGACATAGAGAGAAAGAGAGCGCAAGGGCGAGCGCTTGAATGCGATTGAAATGGATGTTGGATTTGTTACGACTTACCGGCTTTTTGGCCGCCAGCGGCTTATTAATCAAATTCAAATGCGGCTCAAAGTCCTGGCCAAAACGTTCGATGAGCAAATTTTCGGCAACCTCCTGCGGGCATTCCTCCTGCTGCACCAGCTCCCAAATGTCCTGCGGTATATAGCAGCTGAGCACCAGGCCCAGCAGCAGCCCGATCACAAAATAATGATTGCGACTCAACGCGGACGGTCTACGCATCTTTCAGGCGTATGGCAAATTGAAATTACATACATACATACACGCATATGTACATATAGGATGCTGATGCTTAATGGCGCTTTTGTCATGTGTACATCTTGTTGTTGCTGTTCGTACGCACAATTGTTGCAGCTGCTGCTTCCTCTTTAGTTGACTGTTGTTTCGTTTCGTTTGATTTGGTTTTCTTTTTGTGTTCGTTTTTGTTTTTGGCGGAAGCGATAAGCAGGCAGAGAACTCAAACAAGTGCGCTGACTGTGCCGGCTAATTTTGGCACTAGGTGCGTGTTGTTGTTGTTGTTGTGCAGCACGCACTTGCGTTTCGTTGATGTCGTTGTTGTTGTGTTTGTATTGTAGCTGTTGTTTTGCATTTGGCGCATTTTTAAAACAAATTCACAGCTTTAAAGCAATCATTGCACTTACACCACACTGCACACATTTATTCGCATTGAGACGTTAATGCTACGAAATGCTTTAAAAAAAAAGAAGTTGAACAAGCGCAAACAAGCGCCGCCTGGCCGCCGCACACCGCGTAACGTAAAAAAATGGGAACTTTTTATCTTCATTTCATTTTGCACACTTAGCAGCGGCTGTTTCTGTTACCGCACTGTTACGATTACCTGCTAGCTGTCTGTTAGTAAAGTGATATGTTATAAGCTAGTATGCTGCACACAGATCATGCAAGCTAAGAAAAATTGTTCAAAATATGTGTAAGCAAAAATAATACAATTTAAAAATAAAAAAGGGTTTGAAAAAGCCGGTGGTGAATAAAATCTTTTTAGATTAACGTGCTAACATACAAATTGATAAAATCACATATATTACACACAGAAACTGTGCTGCAGCACAATACCAGACCAAACACTTCCTGTTAATGCGCGCGCAATGTGCAGCTCAGCGTACTCGCCAATGACTGACAGCCATCTGCTAAGAGTATGTTACTTTTAACAGAGCGCTCATTTCTGCGTTAACATTACTGTTGGCATCTTGCGCAACTGTTAATTAACTCATAATTGCGTTGCCGATATTGCGTTTGCGTTGTTGACATTGCCGGGTGGGTCGCACATTTGTCGAAAAGTTGATAAACACGCCGACATGGCTGTGGTTGTGCTGGACAATGGCGCGTACACAGCCAAAGTGGGACTCGCAACGCAGGATGAGCCCCAGGTAGTGCCCAATTGCATAATGAAGGCAAAAAGCGAGAGACGCCGGGCTTTTGTGGGCAACCAAATCGAAGAATGCCGCGATACCTCGGCGTTATTTTACATCCTGGCCTTTCAACGTGGTTATCTGCTGAACTGGGATACTCAAAAAACAGTGTGGGATTATATATTCAGCAAGGAGGGCATCGGCTGTACACTGGAGAATCGCAATGTTGTCATTACCGAACCGCAAATGAACTTCCAGAGCGTGCAGGAGGCAATGCTCGAGATGCTGTTCGAGGAGTATCGCGTGGCGGGCATGTACAAGGCGACGGCCGCCGATCTGGCTGCGTTCAACTATGTAGCGGACAGCGAGGAGCGCACCACAATGCAAACTCTCAACTGCATCATTATCGATGTCGGCTACAGCTTTACACATATTGTGCCGTTTGTGCTGGGCCGGCGTGTCCTGGAAGCCATCCGGCGCATTGATGTGGGCGGCAAAGCGTTAACGAACCATCTCAAGGAGCTCATCTCCTACCGCCATCTGAACGTCATGGACGAGAGCCATGTGGTGAATCAAATCAAGGAGGACGTTTGCTTTGTGGCCGAAGACTTCAAGGATGCGATGAGCGTGCATCATAGCGAGAAAAGGCGAAAGGAAATCGCTGTGGAGTATGTCCTGCCCGACTTTACGACAGTCAAGCGTGGCTATATACGTGTGCCGGGCCAGCCACGCGTTGATGAGGAACAACAGCAAATGGTGCCGCTGTGCAATGAACGTTTTACTGTGCCGGAGGTGCTCTTCAATCCATCGGACATCGGCATTCAGCAGGTGGGCATACCGGAGGCTGTTGCCGATGCCCTGCAAGCGTGTCCCTGGGAGGCGCATCGCGAACTATTGCTAAACATTCTCATTGTTGGTGGCAGTTCACAGTTTCCTGGTTTCCTGCCGCGCCTCAAGCGCGATCTGCGCGCCCTGGTGCCAGATGATTTGGAGGTATCGCTCATCTGTCCCGAGGACCCGGTGCGTTATGCCTGGTACGGCGGCCGCGAAGTGGCCACCAGTCCCAATTTTGATGAGTTCATCTATACGCGAGATGATTACGAAGAATTTGGCATACACGGCCTGCCGCAGCGCTAAGTGGAAACTATGCCCATTGATTAGGTTTATAAATTATATCTATAGCTCACTTTTTTTTGTGCCGTTGTGCGTGTGTGTGTGTATGTGTGTGTGTGTGTGCCGCCATTAAATAACCCATGAATGTCGCATATAGATCCTTAAATGCCACATTTAATGTATTACATGGAAACTGTGACTTGTTTTTACTATATTTGGTAGCTGGGACTGAATGCAAAGCGTTTTGGAACTGGACTTCTGTGCATTGGCATGCCTTCCAGCGAAGTCATCTCTTTAATCATGAAACGTTAGAGCTTAAGCATCGGAAGCTATCGCATCCCCAAGCCAGAAACTTCCCTCCTCCCGTTCGCACACCCTTGTCATCTTGTCCGTTCCACAGTTCTAAAGCCAACTTCAGATTAATGCCTCTTGTTTCAGGTAGTCCATATTCATGTTGAAAGTTGAGTTTATATACTGAGTTTCTCAAGGCATTTCACAAATAAGCATGTTTATAGTTAACAATCGTACCATTATACATTTGCATTAGATCGGACCAGTTTATTAAATACAGCTGCTGGAAATTTAAGTTTTTGTATGAAAAAATATTGTTTTTTCAAGCTAATTTTATCAATCTTACCCAAATCGAGCTGCCATATCCCACAACTATTGGTCGAAAAGTTTAAACATAATTATAATAGAGCATTCACAGCTTTGGCTATCCGATGAAATCAATTTTTGTTTTTTAATGGGCACTCTGCCCCGACGCGCAGATAGCAAAGATGTGAAATAACGAGTACAATTTGTTAGTAAACAATTTTCATTTTGTATTCTATTTGTTTTTAATTTGAACTACATACATGCTAATGTACATACGTATATGTTATTTGAAGGATAACCTAAGAACAGAGTCAATTGGGCTCATTTGCCGCGCGCTTACGATTAAAATGTAACTACAGAAAACAATCTTAAGCATATTTTCATAATATTCTTTTTTTTTCGGCTTTGTGGAGCACCTTATGTGGTAGAGTCTACAAACGTATCGAGACAATTGAGAAGATGCTTTCGCAACGAGCGTTCGCAAAATAACAATTGAATTTAAAAAGAAATATACATAACACAAGCTGTAATCTCTACATAAACTTAGATAATTTAGGTTTTTGCGAGGCGGGTCCGGTTCTGTAAAGAGAGCATGGCGCTGGCCTCCCTCCCCCCCACAAACGCTTTACATGCTGAACGATTCGCCGCAACCACAGGTGCCCTTAATGTTAGGATTGTTAAACACAAATTCGCTGGTCAATTTGGATTCCACAAAGTCCATTTCGGTGCCTGTAGTAAGAAAATTTAAAGAAAAAAGAAACAGTTTGTAAAACGTTTGATTATATGATAAGGCATTATATAATGCGGCATCTGCCATTACCTAGCAAAGATAGTTGCGCCTTCTTATCAATAAAGACCTTGACGCCATCCTGCACTACCTCCTCATCCAGTTTATCTGACCATGCAAAATATCAATAACATTTACAAACAATACTCAAATAGATATATTTGTATATATATACGGACCTTTGGTGCTGGCATAGTCCAGTGTATAGGAGAGTCCATTGCAGCCGCGCTGGCGCACACCGACCTTGAGACCGATCTGTGGAGACAAATTCAAGCATATAGATTTTGACGTTAATGCGCAACCAGTCGACCTACCACCTCTGGTTTACCCTGGAGCAGCGACTTGATGCGTTGCACCGCAGCGGGCGTCTAGAAGCAGATGAAAAAGAAGAGCACACCACAACCGTAAATAACAATTTTGATAAGCGAGCTGCGATGCTGCCCGTTTGGCTGTTACTTCATCAGACAAAAGTCTGTCATATGCGCGTATTTCATCACAAAGTTATGTGGGACTTACCAGCGTTAGTGCGGCCCGCGTTGCTATTAATTTTCGTCCCGTGACAGCGCGTACCGTTGCTGTTGCCACAACACGTGTTGCCATTTTTTTTTTTGTTCAAGATTTATATAATTTGTTTTGCTAACAATTTCAACAAATTCTGTGCTGTTCGAAAAGTGTTACTAAACACTAACAATCTGTTCGTGTGATAGGCGCTCCAGAGTTGACTAACAGCGTGCAAGTTATCGAGCGACACGATACACTGTTATCGTTTTGCTGGCCGTATTTCGTCACAAATTTTAAAATTACGCTTTTTATTGGAAAATATTAAATTGAAGACTTTTTTAAAGAGTAATTGGTCCTTACTCCAAATTCAATAGCACGATTAAAAAAACTATTTCGAACAAGCGATTTTAAATAAATTTACCACATATCTATACCATTAACATATATAATTTAAATAAATCTATCATTATATTCCCTGTAAATATATATCGTAAGTAGTAAACTTATATTATAATTAAAACAGGAATATAAATAATAGAAAAAACTTTATGGCACATTTGTAATGCCAATGAGAAAGTTGTTAAGAACGAAATCTTCTAATATCTCAGAGCACTGAAATCATCGATCAGTGTTTACTAGCGCACAATTTTATCGATATATTAAGCTTACTATTGTCCGTTTCATATTTATTGTTTATACAAACATAAGTAAAATGAGCGCCTTAAAATTAATGTACAAACTATATGGCAGTGCCGGCAGACGCACCATAGCTCCCGCCACACGCGCCCTTTACCATGCACACAATCATGGCCAGCGTCAATACCATTTGCTGGCCATATCAGCATTACCAAACAACAAATACACGTGCCTGCAGCGCGCAACCTTCAGCGACAAGCTCGAAACGGGAGCGGTAAGTAGGCGGTAGGTGCAACAAGTGAATACCATTTAAATCTACATATTATCTACAGCAGCAAGATGAAAGCAATCGGGTGGCCACCAACAGCATACCCTTGGCGGAGCTGCAGACCAAAATGCAGCTCATCTATACGTGCAAGGTGTGCCAAAGCAGGAACATGGAGACCATATCGAAGGTTGCCTACAACCGAGGCGTTGTTATTGTCACATGCAAAGGCTGTGCCAATCATCATCTAATTGCAGACAATTTAAATTGGTTCACGGATCTCAATGGCAAGCGGAACATTGAGGAAATATTGGCCGAAAAGGGGGAACAAGTTGTGAAAATTGTCAGTGATAAACATGAATATTTGCCAAGCAATTAAAACCCATGTTATTAGCTATAAACGTAGGCTACTTTATTGAGTAGCTCCCGCAGCCGACCAAGCTGCGGTAGCGCCTGAAGCTCGCCATAGAACTGATTGCGACACGGCGATTTGGGTGTGAGCAGCAAATGTGTCAAATAGAGTATCTCGTCCAGCGGCATCGCTGCAACGGGCGCGTCACCTGTGCACTGTATGTCATCGAAACGCAGATGCGGCAACTGTTGCTGCCAATAGCCATACAAATAGCTGCCCAATGCGCCAGCGAAGCGGGCATGCATTAACCAGCAGAACAGGCGCGAAACATTGGAGCTGCTGCCGTTGGCAACAAAGAGGTAAATGTTTTGCACAAAGCAGGCGCTGGCCGGGCATGCAGTGCCCTCCGTTAGCATATCACAGATCATTTGGCGCAGCACATAGCAGCGTGTGTACAAAATGCTTTCCTTGGGCTCCCGAAACAGCTGCAGCCACAGCTCGCAGCTGATGAGTCGCATGGCGCGTACGAGAGCAATTTTGATGTCCTCCACTGTGGCCAGGCGAAAGATGCGTCGCACCAATTGACGCATTTGCAGCACATTGACATTCGTTTCAACTGCTGCCGCTGCTGTTGCTGCGTCCAGCGTACTGTTGGCCTTTTTCTGGGCCATGGCTGACCAATCCAGATCCTTGATGATGCCCCAAGCGGGCTGCACTTCGGCATACGTCTTGTGCATGTGGTACAAAAGTGGCGCATGCGCATGTCCGTTGTGCGTGCCGTTTACAATGTTGATGCACAGCTCCTTGATGCACTGTTCCCGATCCGTTTCACACTTGTCGTAGTAGCGTCTTATGGCGGCATGCGCCTGGGGGCACTGCTGCAGCACAGCTTCCACAAGCTCATCGCCATGCCGTGCATGACATTCATACAGGTACAACGTGGCTTTGAACATGCACTCAATATCCGTGTGGGTCAGTTCAAGATACTTTGGCTGCCCCAATTGCATCTGATCTTGGCAATCCAGCAGCCAAGCGAGCAGTTTGGCGGAATGTGTCGCGGCTTGATCCAGCGTTAAGTCGCTGTCTACACTCAGCTCATTTCGTATGTACGCATCCATCGTTGGCTTACTTCCAGGTTCTTTGGTTCTCTAATTTAATAGTATTTACATGTTAATTCATTTTAGGAGCTGTACCCTATTTAATATTATATTTGATCAATGAATTTGAAAGAAGTGTTATCGATAATCAGGCTCTGTTAACGAGCAGCTCTGTTATCTGAATGAGTCTGCGCAGAGCTGCTCTATATAAGGCGGGCTGTTAGCCATGAACAGTTGGCCAGCACTGGCTTTTGAATTCGAACATTTTTCAACCCGACCGAAGTGTGCAAATGGTTTGTATGCTCTTTAGTTTTATTTTAATATATGTAAATATGTATCTCATCTTAGATGAGCAAACTTATTGACGATAATATATATATATATATATATATATATATATATATATATATAAATATAAATATATACATAAATATATATATATATATATATTATATATAAATATTTGTATATATATATCGTCAATGGGTTTATCCATCTGTCGCCCTCTCTTTCTCTTTTACTAAAGTTACATTTACTCATTTAAAAGATAAACATAAAATGCATAACATAGACTTATAGTTATATCAAATACCTATGCCTTCCTTCCTTCTTCCTTTCCTTTTTTTTTCGTGCATTTTATTGTATTTTTTTTTTTAATTTTTTAAATATATATATAAACAAGAATCAAAGCGTCATCTGCATATTTGCATTTGCTTTGTTTCGCACATATCCATGTGGGGATATGCTCGACTTAAGTAAATAAAAATATATTAGTTATTTTTTGTGTTATTATTACTTTTTCAAAAATAGGGTTGCAAAAAAAAATTATAAAATTAAGAAAACAGCTTTGAATACATTGATGTTGACTGATATACTTTTTTTTTTCCCCCATATGATAAATGATGTTATTCTTTGTGTGCTCTTTGCATGGTTGTTATTTCTTTTTTATCTTCTTGTTTTTACTGTTTATCTTCGGTTTTTCCCTTTCTCTTTTTGAAAATTTATGAAAATATATATATATGTAAATATATATATATACATATATATGCATGTATATATATATATAGATATATATGTATTGTATATAATATACGCGCGAAAATTAATAATTAATTCAACATGTTTTTTTTTTATATATACTATATAACTATATGTACTATATGTATATGTTGTCGCTGTTGTTGCTATCGCACATTTGCTGTGGCTGTTCTAATTATTTTTCTTCGCAGTTTTTGTTGTAGGAATTCTTGAAATTGTGTGTATTCGTGTGTGTGTGTGTGTGGTTTGTGTGTGTTGCTGTAGCTGTTGGTAATTGTTGTGTTGGGTGTGTTCGGACGGCACAGCTTAGGCAAAGCCAAAGCCCTCGGAGCACTCGTGTATGGCCTTGAGCAAACAGCTGCGCAACTTATCATACGACTTGTACATGGGCAGATCCAGTTGGTTAAAGCTGCAGGTAAAGTATGTGGGATTTAGTTAATACAAAATACAATTTTTCAAATTGAAGCTAAGCAATTACCAGGTATGTGCGCAAGGCAAACGATCCGTGGAACGATCATCGCGATGTATTTGGAACTTTTGTATGCCATTCATGCCCTCCAGGGAGCCGAAGCCCTGCAACGGTACCTTCGAGGTGCCAGTGACAAACTGTAGGAATTTCGCACGATCCGCCTGATCGAAGCTGCGCAACGCTCGCCAAAACCATTGAATCTGCAAAATGCATAAATATATCATATATCATATATATATATAACACACATAAAAATAGTAAATATATTAGTTAGTTATAGACACGCACCTGTGCCGATTTTGATGTGTACTTGTGGTACTCGGTGTTTGCCTTTAGATCTTCAATATCAATATCCGGCAAGCCGGATATGAGAAGCTCTAATTCCTGTTCGTTAAATATGGATATTAAATGCTTTGGAATTATATCATAGAAGCCTTCAAGGAATGCGTCCAATCTGCAAAAAAAACATTATGCAAAGTATTAGTTACAATTATATGTTTTCCTAATGTTTAAAATTTAATTGATTCCACTACTCACTGCTGACGTATGGAGCCGCTCATCTTTAGCTGGCAAACGAGTTGAACATATTCAAATTTATTCTCCTCGGTGACGGCAGTGTCGCGCCCATTTGGCTTGAGATCACGGATTTGTGTGACGCCAAACTCTTGCACCTCGGTGGAGAAGGTTAACTCATAGCCAAGCGTCGATATATCATTTTTCATAAGATAGTCCAGGCCCTTATAGAATTCATAATCCTGCGATTCCATATCAGTATGCTTCACCTGTTTGCCCAGGATGTGTTTATAAAATGAGCGTGTGAAATAGCACTCCAGCAGCTTATTATCATGCACGGCCTTGGCTATAATAGAGAGTGGAAACATGTTAGGAATTGTGGGCTCTACGATTTGGGACTCTTTGGCACTTACCAATGACTCGACCGACAAACTTGAAGTAGCTCAGATGATTGGGATTTGCATGACTCGATGGATTTATCATATAGGTGACGCGATCGCCCGGCGATACGCAGAACAAGGCATACATGGGATTAAAGATTTCTCGCGATATTATCACATACCATTCACGTAGCAGGCCGCCTGCATCCTGGCCTTCCTCATCTAAAAGCAATAATAACAAAAACAATTATTTTTCATAACTTTGGAAATCTTAGATTCAGCCGGACTCACCCTCAAATACAATGTAGAAGCGATTCTTCCATTCCTCGGGACCGAGACGATAGAGGACACGGAATGAATCCTCAAAAACGGTAATACGTCGCACACTAACAGTATGCTCCTCACGGCGTATACCCTCGTCGAGGCGCTCTAATTCGGTCTGGAAGTATTTGCGCTTCACATCAAAGTCCAGGATGCGTGTATGATCAACCAACACGGCGAATGGGCCATCGGATAGATGTGTGGCCGACTGACGTAGAATTTGATTGAGCACTGTGCGATGCTTCTCGGCGAATTGTAGAAACTTTTGACGATCCTGTTTAAGTTGGGCCTCGTGTGCGGTTAGCGCCACCTGCTGACCAGCAGCGCCTGTGGAACCATCCTGCAAGCGCGATTCATCTGCAAAAGTTTCTATAACAATTAAATTTCGATCTATGGTGAACATTTCTGTACGTACCATCAAAACTGGCTGAATTTTGGGCTTGGCTGCTGCTGCTGCTATTGGTATCATCCAGTTGTGGACTATGCTCGGATGCCACTGGATGGGGGACAACGCGCAAGCCAGAGCCAACAGTTGCACTGCCGGCGACACCACGTCCTGGCTTCTTCGGTGTCACCCGATGCGAGGCGTGTATGAGGAAGAAGGCCTCAACGGTCGGTTGCAGCACCAGTACAGCAAACTCATCCTTGGACTCCTCCAGGGCCACCAGGCACTCGCTCAACGTGTGCCACAGCACGTCCAGGCATAGTATTTGACTAAGCGTTGGCTTAGCAGCGCTCTTTGAGCCTCCGCTGCCGCTGCCGCCGCCAGCGCCGCCGCCGCTACTGCCAGCGCTACTGTTAGAACAACTATTGACATTTGAAGCGTCGTTGGTGTCCATGCTGCTGACACCGGAGGCAGATGCGCTGCCTCCAACAGTTGAGCCCGAATCGCCAATAATATCAATGATGTCCTCGTTGTTGTCATCATTTTGACTATTCTGCAGCTCGTACATTTCACGCACCTGCATGAAGATCTTAAGGGTGCGCAGGAAATAAGGCTGTGCCGATGAATTGGACATTAGCTTCTTCATCGAGGGCAACTGCAGTTCACAGGTGGGCTTGGCATTCTTTGGGGCCGATATGATGACCGATTCAGATGTGAAGCGATCCTGCATAGTGCCCTCATGGACGGTTAAATTGGATAGCAAAGCGGCGCCACCGCTGCTGCTGCTGCTACTACTGTTATTGTTGTTGTTGTTATTGTTGTTGTTGTTAATGATGTTATTGCTGCTGCTGGCGCTGGCGCTGGCGCTGCCGCTGCTGCTGGGCTTATTGTCCGGCTGTTGCGGCTTCGGCTGCAGCTGCTGTTGGCCGCCAAGTGTATTGTAGGCGCGAATCTCGTTCAGCAGCGTCTGTATAGCCTGACGCACTTCCTCGGCCAGGCCGAGTATGGCTGCCGTCAAGTACTGTATGAATATGGCATTCGATGCCTGCGAGCACTGTGTGAGATTCACAATCAGTTTGGTAACATTGTCCAGTCCCTCGGTGGTGCCGCACTGATGTGTTAGCACCTCGATAACCAGCTGCAATTGAGAGAAGTTCTTGGCATAGATTTTGCGACGAGGCTTATTCGATTGCGATGGTGTTGATGGTGGTGGCTTTGGCACTGTTCCGCCTACTGCACCCGAGTGCGATAGCTCATCATCCTCATCGTCTTCATCATCCTCCTCCTCGTCGTCATCGTCATCCTCATCGTCTTCATCATCTTCCTCCTCATCGTCGTCCGAGTCATGATGACGACCTGCAGCCAACAGCTGTTGTGGCCGCTCCGGAGCTGCTGTGCTGGCAGTTGCTGCTACCTCTGCACTCGCATCGTCACGCATCTCTTCATGGCATTGACTAAGAGGCGCCAGTGGCGGCAACTGACTATCCTGTTGCTGTTGCGTTGGCATTTGTTCATCCTGTTGTTGTGGTTGGGGTTGTGGTTGTTGTTGCTGTTGTGTTGGCATTTGCTCATCCTGCTGCGGCAACGGCTGCTGCTGCTGTGGTTGTTGTTGTGGTTGTTGTTGTGGTTGTTGTTGTGGTTGTTGTTGTGGTTGTTGTTGTGGTTGTTGTTGTGGTTGTTGTTGTGGTTGCTGCTGTTGTGGTTGCTGCTGTTGTTGTTGTTGTTGTTGTTGCTGCTGCTGCTGTTCCTCCTCTTTGGGCAAATCAACGCTAAGCGAGGCCAACAGCTTGACCAGCATATCAGTTAAATGCGGCGAACGGCAGATAACCTTGTACGGCAACATCTCGAGCAGCTGGCCAAACGGCGAATCGGTGAAGGATAAAAATTCGCTATTATTGGTCTGCCATTTCCAGGCCGGCTGTGAGGTTAATGGAAACTGTGACACATTGGCCAAACGCAACGGAGTCTGACGATCAATATTTAGCACCACGTCCCAGAAGTTGTGCGCATTTGTTTGATAGGCAACGGTGGTGCCATCAACAATGTTGTTGTTGTTGTTGTTGTTGTTACTGCTCGGCTTGACGGCGCTGGCAGCTGCCTTGGCAGCAGCCGCTTTCGATGTGGATGGCGCCTCATCCAGTGGCTGCGCCTTGGGCAGCTGTAGTTGCAACTGTTGATGCTGTTGCTGCTCATCCAAAATGCCGCGCAGGCGATTGGCCATTTGATAGCGATGATATCGTGATCGCAAATCTCCGCCTACACCACCACCACCTGCACCACTGCTTGCACCAGCAGCAGCAGCAGCAGCAGCAGCATTGCCAGCTGCCACAAGACTGGCCACGGCTGCCGGATCATCGAGACGTGCCGAGGCGCTCGCATTGGGCATGCCAAAGACGGCGCTGAGCATGCGAGCGCGCGCTTTTGGCTCACGATTGTAGGGCAAGAAACTGAATGGATAGTGCTTGGCCAGGACGAAGAGCAAATCAAGACAATTGCGCACTATCATTTGCGCTGCCTGCGGATTGATGCTGATGCTGCGTGCGCTGCCCTCGTACATCCGATTGATTAGGAATATATTGCTCTTATAGCCAAAGGCGGCATCGACGCGCAGCTTAAGCCATTCGGGTTTGCTGCCCGAATTGGCTGCACCAAAATTCGAATTATCCTCGTTTGTCTTCTGTATGATGCTAATCAGGGCTTTAATTATCCAGTCGCGTGTTGGCTCATGATGGCATAGATTGCGTATGACGCGATGCAAACGCACGCTGTTCACCTTCTGATCCTCAACAAAGAGGAACAGCAAAAGCGTGGCCAGCGAATCCGGATCCAGCAGTATATTCTCATCCTCCATCATGAGCAGAGCGAGCGGCTTTCCAGTGCTCGGCGCAATGTGATGATGATGCACAATTGTCGTGTGCTGATGATGTTGCGGCTGCGCATTGCCGCTGGCATCGTACCAAATGGCGCTATGCCAGCGCGCCTCATCCAAATTCTGCAGAGTTGACTGGAAGCGGGCTGTCAAACAAATCGAGGGATTTTCTATTAGAAAATGGTCAACAAAAAACAGCAAGTACACCAGTCGGGAGTGTCCGACTAGAAGATAACCCGTTACAATCTGCGCTCCAACTGAGCTTCTTTCCACACTATGGGATGTATTCTTGAATAGCTTCGCTACTCATCGTTCGATCCTTAATTTGAAGGGTCTAATTATAACGCCCCAAAATGTCTAATTATCAAAATGCTAGTCTTTTGCTTTATATAATTTCAGGGTCAACGGTTGAACATTAAAAATTTCCAATCTGTTTATACAGATACGAGAGCCTACATATCAAATATTGAAGAGCTTTAAAAGCATTATTCAAAATCAATATTTGTCGATGCCATTTATTTTCGACCTATCGTTCATATGGCTGCTATATGATAGTGTTCCGATCCGGCCGGTTTCGATATATGCCTGCAACAAAAAGACAGACCTAGGCAAAGTGTTAAGACGATAGCTTTAAAACTGAGAGACTAGTTCGGATAGAAACAGATAGACGGACGGAGTTGGGGACATGGCAATATCAACTCGGCTGTTGATGCTGATCTAGAGCATATGTACTTTATGGGATCGGAAATGTCTCCTGCACAAGGGTGTGGAGAGACTTACACAGCGCATTGCTGGGTGGATGGGCATCCATGCGGGCGCCGTTGCGCGATTCCCAGTCGCGACGCAGGAATTGCGCCTCGGCAGCCAGTTCCGGTGGCAGGCTGGCTATCTGTGACTCCTCCATGTCGGTTAGTATCTGTTTTGTATAAGCAATTGGATTAAAAATAGGGTCATAGCATGGTATTATTGGGGCACATGTACTCACAGCTTGACGCAAATTTTCGGGCAGATTCTGAAAGAATGCGGCGGTATCGACAGGATCATCGGGATTGGCGCTCTGCGCCGCCTGACGCTGCTGTTCGATGCGCTGCTGCATAAGCACCTCCGACTGTATGTTGGGCGGCAGTGCGGCCAGAAATTCGGGATTAACCTCGACCAGTGAATCGTGTGCAATTTGTATGGCATTCTGCTGGGCACGCTGGCGTATGCGCTGCATCCGCAAATGCTCCTGTATAACCTCCTCGCGCATCTCGCTGGGTAAGGCGGCCAGGAATGAGGGATCAACGCCCTCTGGCACCTCTAGGTCTCCCAATGCGGCACGCACCTCGGGACTCATGTCTGTGACAACGGCACTGGCTGTAGCGCTGGAGCCTCCTGTCGCGCCGCCAGCTGCAGCTGCTGGTGCTGCTTCACTAGCAGTAGCAGTAGCAGTAGCAGCAGCAGCAGAAGCAGAAGCAGACGCAGGAGGAGGAGCAGCAGCAGCAGCAGTATCTTCTAAGCTATTAGCCTCCACATCGTTGGCAGGCGCTTCGTCGGCGGCACCGAAATCTAGACCAGAACTAGAATCTGTTTCGGGTACCGGGTCATGGGGACGCACCTCTAAATCCAATTCGGGCGGCTCTATATCGGGCAAATCTGGCAATGGATCTGCCTCAACGGCAGCCACCACAGCTGCGGCCACAGCGGATAGAGTTGCGCGATTTAGCTGATGATAGGGTTCAGGTACAGTGCTCAATATATCCCGTGCCTCATCGTGCTGGTCATTGGCCATAAGCTGAGCGGCCAGCTCGGATATAGACACCGCTGGCGGGGCCGGTGCAAAGAGAGTGGTTGGATCTGTAACATCAGAAAAATCTGGCACCAGGTCCTGCTCGGATTCTGACTCCTCCGGCTGCTCCACTTCTTCTGGATCATTCGATGGCAGCTGTGACTGTTGTTGCTGCTGCTGCTCTTGCTGTTCTGGCGGCGGTGGCGGTGGAGGATCGGTAAAATTCAGCATGCCTGGCACCACATCCAGCGTTGGCGGCAACGGTAAATTCATATCAGCACTAGGCGGCATGCGAACTGGCGAATCGCGCCATTGCTCATCATTGGAGCCAGTATCACCGGAATTACTGCGTCCGGCCTGTATCGATACACGTTGCAGGCGGGCGGCGGGCATATCGCGATTGGGCACCGATTGTCGAGCATTCAACGGGCCAGCGCCGGCGGTCCGCGATGAGTTCGCGTTTGCATTGGCATTGTTGTTGCGGCGCGTCGAGTTCTGACGTGGCTCGTTCATCTGCAAAATAGAATATTAAATCAAAAGCCAATTATTAACCAATTTAGAACAGTAGTATATATAAGAGGGGTGGGGACAGAGGGACAGCCGGCACTTTAACTAGACTTTCTTGGCTACATCGACTTTTCATTCGGTTCGTCTTTGCATTCATAACATGCCAATTGCAACTGCACCGATTTAAATAACATTTTTGTCATGGCATTAAATCAATCTTTGAACTCACCCCAAACTCCAGGATTTCAGCTACTTCGGCGCGTGTACGAGTACGCGATGGTCGACCGCTGGACGGCAGATGTGGTACTGGTGGATGACGTGGTGGATGCGATGGCGGTATAGCACTGCCAGCCGCATTCGACGGACCCTGGGCACTGGGGAACAGTTGTGGCGGCGCTTGCTGTTGCGGCTGCGAATGTTGCGGAGGCCGTGGCGGCATATCGTTAATGCCCGACGCACCGGCACCGGAGGCACCAACCGACTCCTGCTCATTGGTCAAATCAATTTCAGCATAGATATTATAGAGCGCCTGATGGCGCGAGGCATTGCTGCGATGACGTGGACGTCGTGGCTCAACGCCGCCGCCGCCAGCTGGTAAAGTGGGCAAAAAGAAACACGTTTAATATTTAATCATTTTGCGAGCGTAGAGGGAGAGGGGTAGAGGCGTGTGCCCCACTTACCAGCAGCTGTATTGTTGCTGCTGCTGCTGCTGCTGCTGCTGTTGTTGCTGGTGTTGTTGCTGCTGTTGGTGGCCGCCAGTGTTGGCTGAATTGTGGTGCTGGCGGTTACAATGCTGCTACCGCCATATGGAGTCGTTGCTGTGGTCACCGTTGCCAGAGATGCGGCATTCACGAACTGCATCGATGGAATCAGTCGGGGTATCGAACTTCGGAAATTGTTGGTTGCCGCCGTTGTTGTTGTTGTTGCCGCGCCCGGCGGTGGCGGCGGCGGCGCTATCGCGCTGGAGCTACTGCTGCTGTTGCTGCTGCTGGTTGTGGTTGTCGAAGCTGAATTCGTTAGCCAACTGTTGACATTGTTCACGCCCGTTGTGACACTGGTACTTGCACTTGCACTTGCGCTTGCACTTGCACTGGCATTTAGATTTGGATTTGCAGCTGTCGCAGCTGCGGCTGGTTCAGCGGGTGCGGCGGCGGCAGTGGTGGCAGCACCAGCACCCGCACCCGCACCCGCACCAGCACTAGCTCCAGCTGCAGCTGCAGCTCCAGCACCAGAATTGGAGGCGGCAGCTATGGCAGCAGCAGTAGCTGCTGCTGACGCCTGACGATTGGCCTCCTCCTGTTTGCGCTGCTGATGAGCCAATTTCAGTTCTTTGATCAAATGCGGCAGCAGGAAATGTGCCGCATAGAGGCATGCATCGGTTTGACTTTCCATGTCTAGGGCTTTGGCTTCCTCCAGCCACCAATGGAGCGCTGGCAAACGCAACACAAGCATACAAAATAATCAGATGAGAGACGTTTATATTTACTAAAATCTAGTTATAATTCTCAAATGGTTAACGTTTCGCCTTGCAAATCAAGATTCGATAGCAAACTCTGCTGATAAAGAACCTGACAGACAGAGAGACAGGCAGGAAGACCGAAAGGCAGAAAGACAGGACAGAACCGGGAGATTCTTTAGCTTGTTATTCTTTGTGGTTATGACCAACATTGAGCCCGAGCCGGTCATCTTAAAACTTAGTTAATACTAAACAGGTCAAATACTAAACGAGACAAAACTGATTGAAAGCAGATCTAAAGCTAGTTTCAAATTTTTATATTTTTGTACAAGATTTTGAAAACAAACTATAAAAGGTTTAAAATTGGTTTAAAACTGTTGTAAGACAGGTTTAAAATGATTCAGAATACTATAAAACTGATTCATAAAAGGGTTTCTATGTGTTTCAGTTGCATATTCTTTGAATATCAAACAATATAATTTGTTCAAGCACTCCAGAACGGCGGAAAACTGTTATAAAACAGAATTATAAGTGATTCAGCTACATCTGGTATATACGAACGATTTTTAACACACGATGCGAAATCTATATAATTGAAATATGGTTTCAAGTTTAAAATTGGTTCAATGCGCGGAACAGTGGAGTTACTAATAAATCCCATGAATTGATATTTCAATTTAAATTATTGAAATATTTGTGCATATATGCGTACGCTGAAGTTAAAGCTAGCAACCAATTTGAGCTGAGTTTCAATTGGATTTTGCTATCAAACATTAATCGATGATGATCTTTGTACTCACCGTCCTGGGTGAACATCTCCATTTGTGTCTCCTCGGTTGGATTCTGATGGGTTGGCATGCACACACAGTACTGCTGATCCAGATAGAGGAGTCGTCGGCGCACACCATTGTTGCACAGCGAGGAATTGTTATTGGGATGACTGGCGGCTGTGGTGGAGGCGCCGCCAGCGCTGGCAGTGCCAGTATTGCCAGTGCCAATGGCAGCAGCTGGTGGCTGTTCATCGAGCAGATTGCTCATATTCTGATTATTGGTAGCTCCACCGCCGGCATTGCGTTCCATTTGAACCATGGCGGGCGGCAGAAATGCATTTACATTGACGTCAGCCGCATTGGCATCGGCGCCGCTTCTGCCAATGAAATTGAAGTCTGGTGCCATCCATGAATCGGATGAGGAACGCAATGCGGCTGCCACAGAATTGGCAGTCGAATTGTTGCGTCCACCGCCGGCGGCAGCTGCAGCTGACGAGGACGAGGCACCACCACCGCCACCACCACCACCACCGCCACCACCACCACCACCACCATTTACATCAATATCCAGGGGTAGGGCAATCGAGCTATTCATGCGCACCCGGAAATTGGACGGTGGTTGTGGCATCAAGTGTCCATGCCCGTGTCCATGACTACCATGACCACCGCTGTCACTGCCCAGACGCTCATACAAATAGGCATTGGCATCGCGGCCCGAGTCATCCATGCGATTGTCGTTGCCGGCACCGGTGCCACCGTTGGGCTCAATGGCGGCACTGCGACGTGGTCGATTATTGGAATTGGCCGCTGCCGAGCTGCTTGTGCTGTTGCCGGTACCATTCACTTGGGCGAGCACTTCGTCGATTAGAGCAGCATCATCAGCGTTGCGAGCACGTGTATCCTCATCATCCTCGTCGTCGTCATCGTCATCCTCATCTTCATCCTCATCATCATCCTCGGCATCGACATCGGCATCGTTTGATGCCGTTTCTGAGGACTCAGGCTCATAGATATGGTCAAATACTTCAATAAATTGACGCGGACGCTCTTCATCCACATCGGTCTCGCTATGCTCGTCCACATCCTCGTCGGCGGCCTCATCATCATCGTCATCGTCTTCCTCCTCAGCGTTGCGTTCATCATTCTCGGTAGATGCCTCCGAATCTGAATCACTTGTGCTCACATCACCCAACAACGAGGCGTTCATATCGCGTGCAATGCGTGGACCACGTCCATTGCCACCGCTGCCGCCGCCGCCGCCGCTGCCACCGCCGCCACCGCCACCGCCACCGCCAACAGTGCTGCCACCGTTGCCGTTACCGCCACCGGTATCCGATGATGTGGAGGCGCCATCGCTGCCGCCGCCGCCGCCACCGCTGCCACCGCCGTTGCCGCTCAAGCCGTTGTCATTGACGGCGCTGCCGGAAGCATTGCCAGCCGAATTGCTGCCGCCGCCGACACCGCCGCTGCCGTCAACGTCGACATCCGAGCTGTTGCGCAAACGTGGATCACCTATGTTGCCAACGGCCGAGCTGGCTGCTGAGCTGCCAATGACGACGCCAAGGGCTTGTCCCGTGCCACTGGCATTGCTGATATTCTGCTGAGCGGTGACAGGACCGATAGCACCATTGGAATTGCCATTGCCGGCACTGTTCTGGCCGCGCGAGGCCAGAAAGAGACCCTCGCATTGCAGGAAATCATCCCATAGCTGATCGAAATTTAGCACCGGACGCACAGCGCTGCCGGCTGCCGCAGCGGGTGGCGGCGGCTCAGCGGCCTCGGTGCCATTGCTGCGCTCATCGACCACATCGATGGCGGCTGCATTGTGATTACCAATTATGCCCGGTCCGCTGTTGCCAGCGGCCGAGCCAGACGCTGCCTGCGGTGCTGAATCCTCCGAGTCTACAGCCATCTCATCCGAATTGAAGATAAACTCAAATGCATGTCGACGATCCGATAGCACATTGCGTATAATATCCCGGAGTACATGCTCACCACCGCCCATAGCATTCGAGCGATCCACCGCGGCGCTGACCGCGGTGCGTGCAGCAAGACGGGGATAGAGGCGACGATTTATAATGGCGCTCACCGTATTGCCACCGCTCAGGCCATTGGCATTGCTGTTGCCATTGTTGGCCCCGTTGGCGGCCGAACTGGCGCCGCCAAAGAGTATGCGCTTCGAGCCGAGCGTTGTTGTGGCCACATTGAAGCGCAACAGTATCTCCATGGGACGCAATATGGCGCCGAGGGTGCTCAGTGTGTTGTGATTGGACAAATCCTTATATTGGGCCACCTTGGTCAGATAGGTCATGACACCCTGACGCAACAGCACACGGTACATGGTATTCCGATGCATATGTACCTTATCGTACAGCATGGGCGATTCAATTAGATTGGGGAACAGGCTCATTAGCACCTGAAGACGTGTATGCTTCTCCGCCGAGTCCGGTTGAGCGAGTGTACGTGACACGGCCGCATGCAGCTCCTCGGCCACCTGCTGCTGAACGCCCGTCTGCTGATAGCAATCGGATAGCGAACAGAGCAGCACACGCGCCATGGTGCTCACCTCGGGCACATGTTGACGCTGGGTTAGCGGCAGGAAACGATCCAACAGCACAGCCAAAAATGTTTGCGGCCCGCTGCCAATCAGCGGACTATCCGCTGGCGCATAAACATGCGAGAGAAGCACGCGCGGCACCAGCGATTGATACGCGCGCGTCGTGTCCGCCAATAGCTTAAGCAATGTGGCACGCGACAATGTCGGCTTGTTGTGGCTATGTGCACTGGTCGGTATATGCCAGGTACAGCAGCAGGGCTCGAACTTATCCGAACCGCCGGCTGCCGAAGAACCAGCACCAGTCGATGGTGTCGCTGAGCCACCAGTTTTCTTCAATGTATGCGATGTTTCCTGCAACAGAGATGGGCAAATCAAGAGGCATTAGACAACTGAAGTGGGGCTTTAAGATTAGAAATATGTGAAATGGTGAGCCTAGAGCATATACATAAACTGCATCCAAAGCAAATTTAACGATTAACGATTAACGAGGATAAGAACATGAAAAAAACGAAATGAAACTTTATAAGGTCAGCCAGAATTAATAAATAGATCTAGTCGAGGGGGACAAAGCTTGCAAAGTGACCATGGAGTTGAATGTTAAACCTACAATAATTTTTGAAATGGACTCACCTCATCATCGGGGTTACCAATAGAGCCTGCAGCGCCTGGCGGCTGATCTGGCAGCAGCAGCTCGGCTGCATTTTGCTGCTGTTGATCGGTAGCGGTGCCGCCATAATGGCAACAGGGCTGAACCAGTGCCAGGAGCAGCTCCTTTAGCACAGAAATGGATGATTGCACCATCGGATCATCGATGATGTCATCTTTGGTCGGTGGTGTCTCTTTCTGTGTGGCCGATGTTGCAGCACCAGCACCAGCGGCTGCGGCTGCGGCTGCTGCGTTCGGCTGTTGTCCAAATTTGGATTTGACCATGACGCGTCCATCATCAATCAAATTGCTGGTGCTGTTCGCATTGATCATATACTCGCCCTTGAGCATCTCCTTGGCAGCGGCCACAAAAATCTTTGGATCACGGGAAACCGCCGTCGAGACCTGGGTAAGTACATAGATGAGATCACGATGACCCACCGGCACAATGCCAGCGGCGCGCATGCCCAGCACACGTTCCATGGCCTCCTGCAGCACCGGTGGCGCCTCAAGCACATGACGCAATATTATAATGGCATAGGTGGGAAAGCCCATAAAGCTGCACGACTGCTGTAAATGGAGCAGCATGCGCACACCGCCACAGCGTATGAACACCTGGGCGTTCTCAAAGTTGCGCGTGAGTCGCGCACATAGCCGCAACAGGGATAACTTTGTCTCGTGATGCAGCAGCTGGGTGGGCTGCAACAGGGCCACAATGCTGCCAATAATGTAGCCACAATCGAATTTACTGAGACCCACATTCTCCTCGTTCAGCACAATTTTCTGGGTGCGTTTGGGTATTGCGGATGTGCCCGTCGTGTTGGTGCTGGTGGCATTGCTAGTGTTGTTGTTGTTGTTGTTGGTGCCAGTGTTGGATGCTGCAGCTGCGGCTGCCTTTGCTTTGGCTGCAGCGGCAGCGCTCTTCTGACGCGACTTGCTGCGCGTGGTCATGGCGGGCGGTGGTGAATAATTGCTACCCAGCTCATCATTGGCTGCAGTTGCGGCGCTGGTCGACTCCTCGCCCTGTGCCGTCGCCGCCGCCGACGACAATGACGACGACGACTCCTGCGTTGGCGGTGGTGGTGCTGTGGCGGGTTCATTGAAATTGATAAGCTGACGCAACGGCACCAGCTCATCGGATTGTATGGTACCGTTGCCATCGGGCGCTGTGCGCACCACACGATTCAATATATTATCAATTTTTTGTGGAGCTATCGGATTTTGCAATTGACTGATGGCCTCGCATATTTTCAACGCCGGATAAACGGGACGATGACTGCCAGAGGCATCGCTCACCTGGGTCATGCAATTGAAGCTAACCGTGCAACGCTGGCGTCCAATGTTGATGTGAAGCCAACGCTCGCCGGCAGCATAGGCGCTGCGTATTAGTTCATTGTTAGCCTCCGAATAGGCATTCCATTTGCCCGTGGAGGCATCATACCAACGCCACAGATCACTGCTAACCGCACGCATGTTGGCCTTGCGCTGCAATATATGACTGATGCTATCGATGGCATCAATGAGATCGACCAGATTTTGCACCCAACGCGGCACCGTTGCACGTGTCTGGTTATCCACAATTTGCGATTGCTCCAACATCCATTGGCTCATGCAGTCAAGCAATTTGACAAGCGAGACCATCGCATCCTGTGCAGTTATCGCCTCGACCAATGGACGATGCATATCACTGTAGTTCTCCTCCAGCAACAATGTGGATGTTTTTAATCGCACAAATAAACGTGTAGCCGTCATGCCTGTCAAGCATTCCTCCAAACGACCTGGCTTCGGCGCTGGCTTACTATTATTGCCATTGCCCGGCTGGTTGGGTACGGATTGGGCACCTGCAGCTCCGCTACTGGCTGCCGCTGATGCCGGCTCAAATAGCTGCAGCGTAAAGTCCACCCACTGTATAATGTTGCGCACAAAATTGGTGACAAACACCTGACGATTCAGCTGATTGAGGCGTCTGTAGAGGACCGCTATAAGATCGGCGGCGCTATTGACTGTATCCGGTATGGCCTCCATGAATTCAAAGGCACGCGACACGGCCTCATCGCAGAACCGATCAAATATGAATGGCGGCATCAATTTCAATTGCCTATAATCATAGCCGCTTGTTGCGGCCGGTTTGACAACCAGAGCGGGTGCGGCAGCGGCAGCGGCAGTGGCAGCGGCAGCAGCATCACCGGCAGCATCTGTGGCCAAACTGGATGTGGAAGCATTGGCGGCGGCACCACCGCTGCCCGGCAACTCCATATCAATGTCCATATCACCAGCAACAGCTGCATTCGATGCGGAACTGCCCTGTGATAGGCTTTGTGTTGAGCCAGTACCAGTGCCGGGCCCAGTCTGTCCCTGTCCGGAATGGGATAGAGCACTTGCCTCCGGATTGTTAAGCAGATAATCGGTGGCCTCCTCAAGTGAGGCATTACTGCGCAGCGCTTCGATAATGTGATAATGACGGAAGCCCATATCGGTCAGAGTCTTGATGTGATCCGCATTGAGGCCATCGTCGGTGCTGCGTATATAAAGATTCTCGAATTTGATCTCCTTCATACGCGTATGATAGCGATCGAGCAGCATCTGATGTGACTTGATGAGATGTTTGAGTATCAGCAGGATTGTCTCAAACATGCTGGCGCCATAATTTGGTATGGGTCGACGGCACCAGATGCGACGCAGCGCCTGCATGGCCAGCTGATGGATATGGATGAGATAGAAAATTGGCTCAAATGGCACACTATCCGGCATATAATTGAGACGTGGACTCATTGTGTATGGTGAGTCGAGCATGGCCCGTGGATTCACCATTTTCTCGAGCAACTGCAGCCAGGCATCCAAAAATTCGCCAGTACCCTCTGGACAATCTCGTTTATCATCTTCGTGCGATTGCATTAGATCATCCAGCGGTGCCCATTGATCAAATACAAATTTCTGCGAGACATTATCCAGTGACAGGGCCCAATAGAACATCTCGAAAAATGCCTTCAGGCCATTCTCAGCACAGAATTGTGAGATCATCAAATGGAAGGCGCTGCGCTTATCATCGAACAGCATAGGACCGGTAAACCCAACCGAACAGATGAGAAAGGTTAGTTTCAATTTGGGCACCGGTTTTGGTAAAATGCTCTCATGACTAAATCCATTCACCAGTATCGAGCTGAGTATGCGGGCAATTTCGCGCGCCTCGGGCGTAGGAACTTTATTAATGTTGCTAATGAGGTCATTGATGCGACGCTGGCGCGTCTGTGGTGAGCCAACCGATAGCTTGACCAGTGTGCCCAGCAATTCAGCTAGGGCGCGTCCCAGACGCGAACTTGCCGCCAATAGGGATTTGATATAGCGAAATTGCTCTTCGGGTGTATATTTGGTACGAAATTCAGCAGCGCGTTCCAATTTACGCGACAATTCGGCTTCAGTCATGGGATCCGCTGTGCCGGCGGCGGCAGACATTTGTGCAGCGATTTCATCCCAAATGAGATCCGGATGCTGTGTGGGCTCATCCGAGCATAAATTCAATAATATGGTGCTCTCCCACACCAGCGATATATACAGCTGGACAAGCTGTTGTAGCAGCTGTACGCCCGTCTCACGATTGGCGCCCCAACGTTTCAGCAGCACCGTTCGCATCTCGGTGGATGCATTGCGACACAGATGCACCAACATCACCACATAGCCATGCACAAAGCTCATGTTGTGCAAAATGGGCGTATATTCGGCATTGGCAAAACCATCCTCCAAACGCTGACAACAGACAAGCTCGGCGAGCAGAACACTGCCGCCGGGAAATGTGAAATGCTTGATGAGTGGCTTCAGTTGTGCCACAATATCGGCCAGCTGCTTGAGCGCCACATCCAGCACTTTGGTCTCCTGTGCCTGACTCAGTATGGCCTTGCAGACATTGGCCACAGCCTGCGATGTGGTTGATACGGGCGAATCTACCGGCAAATTGGGCAGCGATAGCAGCTGCAATATGGGCGTTAAGCCATCCTTTTGTACAAACTCACGGCAATGATCACCATTTGGACTGTTGCTGAAGATTGCCTCTATGAATTTCATCACATTAAGTATATAATCAATTAGGGGTATGGCCTCGCGTTCAGGCTGTTGCGGTTGTTGTGTTTGCTGCTGTTGCGTTTGCAACTGTTGTTGCTGTTGCGGCTGCTGCTGCTGCATTTGTTGTTGTTGTTGTTGCGGCTGCTGTGGGCGATTGACTGCAATAGGATGCTGTTGTTGCTGCTGCTGCTGTGCTGCACGCGACTGTTGCTGCTGTTGTTGTTGCTGCTGCTGTGATGCGGAGCTCATCTCATCGTCATCATCATCATCATCGCCGCTGCTATCGTTATTATCTGCAGCACTCTGCAGCACAGGTCCAGCTGCCACCATGACCATAGCCGATGGAGAGGGCGTTGATGGTGCCGCACTGTGTGTGGCATTTGCCGCGCTGCTCTCCTTATTGGCACGCCAGCATATAAAACTGGGATCAGAGCCAAGGCGCACCAATTCATTAAGCAGCCGCACAATTGCTTCGGTAGCATCGGAACGCAAATATGGATGATGCTTGATAAGATCATCCATGGCATTGCCCAAATTGGTAGCCGTATCACCCAATGGATCTGAGCTGCGGCGTCGGCGCATAGCCACCAGATAGTCCGGTGAGAGCAGAACCTTCAATACCTTATCAAATGGATCATACGACAAAAACTCAAAGAGTCCCCGCTCGTTAAGGCACAGCGCCGAAAAGACATTTGGCAAGGAGCCAAGCACCTCGCGTGTTGCGGGCACATCCTTTTGCAGCAGCGCCTTAAGCATCACACTGGTTATGCCCAAATCCTGTAGCGACGACAATAGCGATGGCTCATTGAATACATAAACGGTGACCACATCGGTGGCCAACAAAAACAATGATGGCCCATAATACTCGGCATTGGCGATAATGTGACGCAGCGATTGTGTCAAGCTGGTCTCCATAATGTTGCGCATATTACTAAAATGTGCATGATCCTGTATGCTCTTCTTTAAGAAGTTCAACATTGATTTTAGCAGCGCCGCCCGCTGGGTCACACATGATGGTTTCTTTGGCTGCAAACTGCTGGGCAGCTGTGAGGACAGCTCTGCTTTGCGCTCGGCGAGCGGACGCGCATAATAGCTATTGGCTGGATACTGTACGGGTCTGCCGCGTGCAGCCGCATCGCCGCCGCTGCTGCTGCTGGCTGCTGCGGCCAGGCTGCTCAGCGCATGTATGCCCGAACCGCGTGATCGAATGTCCATCCAACCGGCAGGTGTGCCAGCACCAGCACCTCGCGGCTGATCACCGCCGCTGTGCTCCATATAGACGCGATAGGCACGCTGAGCATGATCGCTGGCACTACCGCTGCCATCGCTGCTCGAATTATCGCGACGCGGCGATGCGCTGCCGCTGGCTACCGATGCATTCTCCGTGGCAGCATCTGTAATTTATTGAATGAGCTTAGCATGACAGTTAACTATAAATTTCAAGCACTTACCATCATCATCTGCCTGCTCCAGCGAGCTGTCCAATTTATCTGTGAGGCTGTGCTCGTCGCGCAGCGTTGACTCCTTCAGTGTGATGCCAATTTCGGCCAGGGCACGACAACAGCTCTTGATCTCCTTCTCGAGACGATCGATAAAGACATTGAGACCATTATTCTGATGGAAACGTGCGATGTCTATGTTGGTGATTAGATCAATAACGCGTACTGCGCGTGTCACAAATGTTATGTGCTCCAGATCAACGCCGGGCCAGCTTATGACGCGCAACAGTGACTGCATCATGCCGCTCTTGACAAGTGCCGAACCGCCCAGCTCATAACTGGCCAGATGGTAAAGCAGCGAGAATAGCGAGGTGGCCAATATCAATGGATAACGCTCCGTTAGGCCATGTGTGGTTAAATTATCGATGCAATCGCGCACCAGCAGCGGCAACGTACCGCCCTGTCGTTCAGCGCCCGTATAATGCACAATTTTCATCAAACGGGATCCAGCTCTGCTGCAGCAAACGGTCGAAAGGACAAGTGAGAAAGTAAGAGAAAAAAAAGAGTTTAGAAACATTACCAAACAATAAATCTAATAAAATAAACTAAAATCGAATGCAATTAAATTCCGAACTCTTAACTATTGCAACAAATCGGTTGTATATATCTATCGATCAATAGAATTTCAAAAACTGTATGTACGTCATTTTTGTTGGCCAATAATGTGATAGTTTTTCAAGCATCAATCGTTAGAAGTATATAATGCATTTAACCTACACTTCCCCTCTCTTACCTTGGCACACTGGGATTGCGATCAAAGTGTAGCATTGATGTGAGTGTGCGCAGCACTGCGGCACGTATTTCCACCAAATGCACATCCTCCTTGTCGATCAGTTCGCATAGCTCCTCGCCGAAGCCAGGATAGAGCACCTTGTCTGTATTATCCTGCAGCGCATTTGAATATATCAATATGGACACAGCCTGCAGACGTGCCTGTACAAATTGCAAACGCAACTTATAATTGTTGAAGCCAGAGATAAGGCGCACACGATGTGCAATACGCATCTGTAAGATTAGGAAATGTACACATCGAATAATCATTAACATTGTACTCAACAGCCGTTAGCATCGATACTAACCTTAATGGCCTCACTGGGCTTTGAGATCTGTCCGGCTATTGTTTTTATAACCTCGGGTGCTGCCGCTGTTTGGCAGAGATCCATCATGTCAGGTATTTCAAGCTGTGCGGCATGTCCATGCTCATCGACATAATCGATGCACAGCTGATAAAGGAACTCCAGCTTTGGCTCACCAATGCAGCAGTCCTTAAGCGATAGTCCGTAATTTGGATCGCCCCAACGCTGCAAGTGCAGAAAACAGAAGATCAACACTTCATCTCACATATTGATAAATTGATACACACCTCAGCGATATTGAAAAGTTTGACAATAAGCAGCTCCTTTTTCTCAAACGGCAAACGTGGAATGAAGTTGCTGCGTTTCGAGAACATGTAAAGCAGATTCAGCACGGCCAGCACAATGTCCATGTTCTGTGATGATAAAAGTTGCGTCAAGTGCTCAATTGAATTGTACAAATGGCGCGAGAACGAGTGCTCAATCAGCAGAGTTGTGAAATTGAGTACGTGCAACAGCAGAGTAACATCCTGTGAAAATAGAAAAACGATAATGTTATATGAACTTTGATCCATCTATATCTGTATACATCAATCTATTATTTGGACAAACATCTCTGTATATAAATTGATATCAATATTCATCGATATACAATTGTATATACAATTCTTTTGAGTATTTAAACAATTGTAAACCACTCACCGATTCAATAAATGTTGTGTCGCACTGCAGTACAAACTCATTGGCATTGACATGGCGGGCCGCCTCCTCGAGTATTTTGTCAAAGCGATCCAATATTTCAATCCAATGATATAATTCACATTTACCATAAATCCAAACGTGCACAGTGTCCAAAAATTCAAGCAGCTCGGCACGCGTGCGTCGTTTGGTTAATTCATCAATTAATTCGCGACATTCTGAAGTTAGCTCCGAAGAGCCTTTCTTCAGTTTAACGGTGTCCACCTTCATGGCTGACGCCTGCTGCTGCGTTAGCTGCCGACGCCGCCGTGCGTATGTGGTTGGTTCAATCAAGTTGGTGCGTTTTCTGTCTTCTCAATCTTATTAATTCGTATTATAATGCGTTCAAATTCAGTTTATCGTTTCGTTTTTTTCTTGCTTGTAATAGCTTTGCATCGAGTTGTTCAAATTTTATACGTCAAAGTCTTCAATAAACTGCAATGGAGAATTTTCATAGCGATTAAATTAAAACATGAGAAAAACAATTTATGCGGTTAATTTGTTAGCCGTAATAAAATGCAATTCACAATAATTCCCTACTGGCGCACGCACTGTGTGTAAACACTGAAATAAAATGCGATTTTGACAGGCTCACACACACCAGCAGCCGCCAGGCAAAATGAAATTAACGCGAAAACTAACTGCGCTCGTCGTCAGTTGTCAGTTGTCAGCTGTGGCCGACGCCGACGACGCGAAGAAGACGTCGACGTCGTCGCCGCCGATTGTCTCAAATTCGCTTGCGAGTTGCAACAATAGCACAAACAGCATGCAATTGGAGGTGAATTTCAACTAGCAACAATATGGCAAAAAATAAAACAAAATAAAATTATTAAAAACAGAATAAATTAAAATAGTAAATAGCGCGCGCGCGCACTATTTGTGCGAGAGTAACAACAATTAGGGTACTGCTTCCGCCTGCTTGCCTCAGCACCGAACTTAAAATAAACACACTTCGAAGCTGCTGCCTCTAATAATGAGAAATTTACAACATAAAAGAAAATGACTTGCCTAACCTGCCGATGCAGACGAAATGTTATCGATAATCGTCAGCTGTTCATTATTCAAACTGACATCAATCAAAGGGAACAAAAGTCTGGCCCCACTTGCTGTGTGTTTGTGTGTGTGCGTGTGACCAAATTTTTTTTTTATTTATTTTTTTTTTTTTTAAATTTGGAACTCCTAAAGGAAACACAATGAAGTTTGGTTACTGGTTGCCATTATTGGCGGCTTTCTAAGAAATAAACATACAGTTTTATATCCCTTTCTCAAACCGCAGCAGCTTAGTAAACTGCAGGAATGCCCCTATTATATGCTTTAGATAGGGTACAAACAAACAGACGCAAATAAGGAGCATATTAGGACAGGAGTTACTATATAAGCCACAACTTGTTTATAACTTCTATTAATTTCTTCCTATTGCGAAGCACACTTAAGAATAAACAACGAGTCTTAGGTGTCGTCGTCGTTGGTTGTCGTCGACGTCGCCGCGGTCGCGGCCGCTGCAGCTGCAACCACAACAGAATAATGAATTCGCCGAAAAAGACCAGCAACAAATGCATACATATGTGTTTGCCCGTGTGTTTGTTGCGTGTTTTTTGTGTCCGTGTATTGCACGAAAGCTATTTCATATAAAGAGATCTATGGGCAACAATATTTGGTTGTTGCATTTTAAGCAATGGCAACAAATGCCTTTTTGGTCGGACATATCAACACGCATACAACGATGTATGCATGTTTGCACATACATATGTACATACATACACATACATATATATAATGAGCGAGCACTTCACAGCATTTTGCAATAGCAGCAGCATAGCGTATTTTACCTGCTTAGTCTTCATTTTTAATACAGTTTAATGGTCCTTTGAGTATTTTTTCTCCCGAAACCAGCACACGCACACTCTCGCACACACGACGGCAAATTTTGTAGCACGAAGTGCAAAAAAAAGAAAAAGAAAAACCGAAAGTGCCGAAGAAATATCAAAATAATCGTGTAGTCGCAAAAAAAAATGTAACAAAAGAAAAAAGAGATTGCCACAGGCTACACAATGCAGCATGCATGTGTATGCGTAAATGCATTTATGTAAAAAATGTATGATCGATACTTACATTTACATTAAACCGCAGCATATTGCTGCTATTATTGTTATCTTATTTTCGATCTAAAAACGTTCTTATTTGGTTTGACAATTGTAATTTCAGTTTGTAAAATTCCCTCAGCACGCACTTACACACTTATACTTTAGAAACAACACTGTCGTCTTGGGCAGCTCGTGAACAAATCGGTTCGATTGTGTGAACTACTTCAATGCGAGCGAGCTTAGTTGGTTCACCAAGCGCAGGTGTTCTTTTGAATGAGTATAGTAAATGGCAAATTCTTTAAATTTTGTTGGCTTACCCTTAAAAATATTAACTTTTCTCCAAAAACAAAACAATTGCTAGTTGCTGGATTTATGCGCAATTTCTATTCTCGTTACATATCAGGATGGCATAGAGCTGACTGGTTAATTTGAGCCGGCACCTAAAGCTTATGTAAATATATATATATTATATATATATAGTTATTATAATTTGGGTTTGTGTAAAAATAAAACTAAATTGACATATAATTATTAGCCAAAACTTACAACATTTTTATATAATTATTTAAATGTGGCCCACTTGGTTCCGTTCTTCTGAGTTCGCTCCTTCACCAAACGGACTTGATATGCAACACTGATTTTAAGCGAACTGAGGGCTGCACAATATGGTAGAACTGCTTGAATACTTATCGATGTATGGACACGATATAATAACATAATCCTTTACTACGAGCGCAAATTTGAGTCAGCCGAAATTATTTGAGTTACAGTCAGCAAAATCAGGGCCTACTTTGAAACAATTTCGAACAATTAGCCATTTTGCATCAATCAATAAACATACCTATAAGTAGAATGGGAGTGTGTGATCTTGTGTGATCTTGAATCTCACGATTATTTCACAACAGACTCTCAAAGATCCAAATTCTGCTCTTTCTTTATGTTGCAGGTTTTATTACTTAATAATTTAAAAACTTAATTACAATATTTGGCTCATAGTAATAATGATAACATGTACAAACACTGTAAATTTTAAAATTCAATTATTTAAATGTTAAAATCTGTGCGAAAAACGTTCAAGGAAGTGCATTGAATTTTACTACTTAGTTCGAATATTTGGTTCATATTTATAAATATACATGCATATATAACAATAAATAAATATTATTTAATACAGTTAAGTGTGCGTCGAACAAATATATGACTTAATTTAAGTTTCTTGAAGCTTAATGCATTTAAAATGTACATTAATTAATCTAATTAAATAAATAAGTTTATTATGTACATCTTTATATATTCATGACTTAGAGTCCACGTTTTTTTTTTGTCCTGGCTAAAAGCTATGCAAGTGTGGACTGACTGCTTCGCTACTCTGTCCCGTCTCGGCCTCAAACAAGACCTGTTGGATGCGCAGCTTGGCAACGGAACGGGAATAGGGATCGGGTATTGTACGCAATTGTGAGGCAATGCTTTGACCAAAAACAAACAAATCATCATCGCTGCTGGCAACTTGTCCCGCTCCATTTGAGCCAGAAAAGCACATGCCATGATTTGTGGCTGAGCCCAATTCCAGCTGCTGCGACGGCGATGGTGAAGCAAACGGCGTGGACAGCCTCTGATGTGGCTGCTGAGATTGTGACTGATGGTTTTGCGCATAAGTCATGTATTTTAATTTACGTGGCGCCGTCTGCTGTTGCTGCTGATGGTGAGTTTGCTGCTGCTGTTGCTGCTGCTGCTGCTGTTGTTCTTGTTCCATAATGCACAGCGTAGAGTCATCGATGATGAGTTCGCTTTTATTGGGCGCACGTGTGGAGGAATCGCTGGGCATATCATCTGTTTGACTGCTCGCATTTGGCGGTTTGTTTGTGTTTGTGCCTGTGCTGACAGTCGTTTTGATCGGATGCTCATTCAACTCTGTGTTATATGCGTCATCTGGCTGTCCCACCGACGACTCCAACTCATCCCTATCCTCCTCCTGCTGCTGCTGTTGCCGCTGCTGCAACGCATCCTCAATTAGCTCCGCAGAAGCGTTGACCAGCATTCTTTGTGGTGCTTCCTTTTTGATGTCTACGCTTACATTGTCCACATCAGCATCCTTATTCTTGACCTATTAAATCAATATAGCACATATACATGCTTATGTATACATAAATATATTATGCCAATTGCATGGAGACTTACGCGTTTACAGTGGGAGAGCGAAACGGCGCGCAGAAACGAATCGGCGCGCCTGAACCAAAACAGCTTCGGTTCATAGCATCTGCCCAGCTCTTTTTCGCGCATTAAAATCCTTAATTCCTTTGTGTAAACGGTGCGTACGCTTTTAATTTTTAATTTAATATCGAGCACAGTTAATTGCGGTATTTTGAGCGTCCTGATGATCGCCTCGTACGCCTCCTCACGCGCCACACGATTCTTGTAGGTGTCCAGCAAGGAATTATAGAGGCATGGCTGGCGTCTGTACGCCTCCAGGAATTCTGCGATTGGTATTTTTGTTTCACTTAACTTGGCCATCGTTTGGTGTTTGTAATAACCAAAACAACAATAACGAAAACAAAAACAACAGCGAAATATATGTATGTGTTTTTGTTGTTTACACTGGATCCTAGTGATGGCATAATCAGCTGTGCGATTCGCTTGGTACGGTTTCTTTTCCGTTTCTAATTTTTTTTTTTTGCATGCAACAGTTATCGTTATCGTTAATCGACATTGTTAGTTTTGCAAGCCGGCAAGCAGCCGCTCGTAAAGATATTTGCCGCGTTTTATGCTTAAGCTTTATTTATAGTTATTTGAGAGTTAAAGCCAAACACAGCACAAACATAAAATGGATGGTATGTAGTTGATTTTTATAGCACAAATAACTAAAATGAACATGTCGCCTCAATTAGGTGGTGTGCTCGAGGACATGTGGACGCCGTACAAGCGTCTGTACGATATATGCCAGTTGGCCATAAGGAATCCCAATGAGGTCACGGCCGATTTTGAGCTGTGCCTCAAAAAGTACAAACAGAACTTTACAAATTTTCTGCGCAATCCGGTAAGTAGACACTCAAAATACTGACAAGCAACATAACCTAAACCGCTCTCACCTCAACCCCTTCTGCCATCGTCTGTGATTCACTGCGGCGCAGCCGAAGAGTGAGAAGAGCCGTTCACACTTGCGCAATGCGCTGCTGGAGGGTGTCATGCTGGCAGGGCAGTCGCGTAAAGTGGAACTCTCACAGGAAATTATTGACGAGGCCATCATCTTGTCCGATATGTTTGATTTGGATGAGATATTTGCCTTGGAGCTGCTCTGCACGGCACAGCGTCAACAGGTGCATCATCCGGGCTTACCGCGCGGTCTGGTCGCCGTATTGCTTTACTATGATGGACGCAAGGCGATCACTTGTACACTGCGCGACATGTTTCAGGCTGTGAGCGGCGTTTCCTGGAGCACCGAACTGCCCAGAGAGGTAAGCAGTATATCAACGTATATATATTTATATACATAATGTATCATAATTTATTGCAGATGACCGCCTTGATCAACAACTACTGCCAGAATCTGGTAGAAGATTCCAACATACTCGGGCGTCTGCTGGAACTGCTGGCTGAAATGGACATGGAGAGGGAGGTAAATATGATATGCTTTCCAATATTAGACTCTACATCAATGGCTAAACAACAAACACACTTACACAGATTAGTTTACTGACCAAAAATCGCGCCTTTGGCTCAAAGAAGCATCAGAATCAGGTTCTGGCCCTCTATGAGGACACACGCAAAGCCTTGGCCATGGCCCTATTCCATTGGTCCGCTCAGCGTGGCCTGCCCAAAAACATTGCCATACGTTTGCTGCAGCATTTGGCCAATACGAAGTCAACCGATGCCGCCGGCAACATGGACGACGTAACCCTAATCATGCTGATGGCATTGTTGTATGCCTACGATACATCCGTGCTGCTGATAACCGAATGCGATAGTCCGCATACGGCACGCCTGCCCATACTGAGTGATCCGGATTATGCCAAGTGTTTCTATGAGGCAATCTATGCGCAGAACAGCTGGCAGACGCAGCATCTGGATGCCATTATCAAGTATAGCTTTGGTTTGACATTGGCCAGTCTGCGACAGGCGCCAAGCGAGCTGCAGGCCAATGCTGGCGCTCTTATCAATCGGGATGAGCAGCTTATTGACGAGGCGCTGGCGGCAAATGTTTTTACCTTTTTCTATCGCCAGCTACTGGAGAAGAATGTGGTCTATACGTGAGTTCTGGAATGCAGTTAATTATTGGATTAACTATTGAAATTGTCAAAATTATAATACATTGCAGAACCGAATTCATTTATCGCCGCCTACACCTGCTCATCACGGATTTTATAGATTTTATGCATGCTAAGGTATCGGAGCTGCGCGGTCGTGCGGATGAGACAGCGCGCACGGTGATTAGTTTTCAGAATGAAGGGCTCGAACCGCCGCCAAATCTGGATGTCAACTTTGAGCTGCTGATGCTGTGCGTGGCCAAGTTGTATGGCGATAAGCGTGCCACCATTACGCTATGCAACGAATATTGGGGTCCAACGGATACAACAACAGCCAACGGTGTCGCCAACTATGTCCAAAATACCTCACGCGCCGTCTCACTGTTCAAGTTTATACGCTTGGCCAGCGAGCTGCTGCCGCAAACTCTGTTCAGATCGTACTTGAAGATGATTGCTGGCTTAACACGCACCGAATTTGCGGCACGTTGCGCCTTCAATCTGCTCAAGAATTCGCAGAACTTGTCGTCCACCTATGCCGTCAGCTGGGATCATTTCTTCAATGCGCTCAACAATTATTTCAAGTACGTGCTGTAGAATTAATATCCCTCTATTAATATTGAAGGCTAATATAAGTTCCAGCAGGAATCTACGACACCTTTGGGTATATATGTATATCCTATAAAAAGCTTTTTCGTTTTTGTAGATGTCTTTATGAAACTCAGTCTTATATCCAATCACGATATCAATTAACAATTCTTCTCGCCTATATCTGCATTATATAGAAATTGCATGTACGGAAATTTGATGCTAATATTTTGTTGTATCCCTTACAGCAACATGCGCACCGATTTCGACAGCATGGCCAATGCGGGAGATTCGATTTATCGGAGCACTGGCATTCCACGTAATATGACGCCACGTGAAACGGAACACATGGCTGCTGTGATGGGCATTATGCAGGCCGTCGCTGAGAATGATGAAATTTCGCGCATTATGCTCTGTGAGCAGGCCAATTGGCAGACGCCGCAGGTGCTGCTCGGCCTGGTGGCCTGTTCGACGCCGGTGATGCTTAAGGGCGAAATATTGTTTACGCTGGCCGCGCTCAGTCGGTCCAAGGAGACGGCGCGCACCATTTGGTTTCATTTGGAGGAATCGCAAATCATACCCACCGTTACGATGGTGTCCAGTGCCCATGCCGAGTTTAGTTTGGCCGAGGAAATTGATCAGAATGAAAGCCGCCTGGAGACGTACAAGCTGACCCGCGGCATTCTCCAGCTGTTGTATACGCTGATGACCACACACATGCCACGCAGCCTGGGCTGTGGTCCGCGCAAGCCCGGCTATGATCCGTATTTGAAATTTGTGGTCGAATCCATATTGCTGAAGTTCTACAATCGTGCGTATAAGGATCCCACCGAGAAATGGGCAGTGGGCGCCAAATGTCTGAAGCTATTGTATTTTCTGTTGGCCAGCTATCGGCCGAAGGCCTCAGATTTTCTGGAACAACGCGATGAGCATGCGTATCCGGGCTATCACATAATGCTCCAACTGCAGGTCAAATCGGATATGTTGCGTCTGGTGTTGCGTATCATTGAGGAGGCACGCGAACGTCTCGACGATTACAATCAATTCAATGGCAAGGAGTTGCTCGAGGAGTGCGCACTTTATGCCTTGCTGCTGCTTGAGGTGGCCCTGGCCAAACAGAATGCCTTCTTCGAGGCTCATGCAACGGCCAATTGTTCGATATTGTTGCTTGGCCTCAATCGCATGCTCCTCGATCTGAATCCGCGCAGCCGCAGTCCCGACTATGTGCTCAATATTGTTAAATTTGTTACCTTCAACAGTTGGCTGCCGCGTCATGCATTGGCCTCAATTAAGATCCTGAGCGCTGTCAGCATGCTGCCGGATGTGGTCAGCCAGATATTGAATATGTATGCCCATGGCAGCACTGAGAAGCTGGAGATACGTCAGAGATTTGTCGAATGCCTCGAAATGGATATGCGTCGCGGCTCGCCGCTAAATGACGATGAGCTGACGGATCAATTCCTTGGCATTGATCAATTTGGCTATGCGCTCGATGGTAATCTCAATGAGACCGATTTGCATGTGGATCTGGAGGCGCTCGACTATCGCAAGCCCCAGCGCATTGAGCTGCAGATCAAGGAGGCTATTGTTGAACTATTTGAAGTCAATCTTAGCCAGCCAATGCCAAATTTTATTTACTTTCTGCTTGGCATCGATGTAATACGCGACTTTCTGGGCAATGAGAAGCAACAACTTGGTCTCGACGTCAACTGTTCCTGCATCAATTCGCTGGTCCTGCTGCTCGAGCGTTATCTAGAGGTAGGTCTAGCTACTAGCCAAATGTTCACTATGTGTTCTGACAGTCCTCTACCCTACAGCAACAGCGTCATAGCGACGATTATTGCGAGCACACGGCCCACATAGTCGAACGGATTTATCATCTCTTCCATGGACTGTGCGCCCATCGTCGCACCTCGGAGGCGATATTACGCTACTTCCGGTTGACCTGCAATGACTTTCTGTTGCGCCACTTAACCGCAATGCCGTTCCGTCATTACGGCGAGGATAATATACTGCATGCGATGAGCCATCTGATGAACTGTGTATCAATTGAAATGAAATTGGCCGCCACATACGGCCAGACAACACGCTATGCCCTGCTGTCGGACATGCTGTTGGCCGTCAATTCGGAGACGCAACGCAATGGCCACAGTTTGCCGCTGGAGATGAGCAACAATATGCTGACACCGCCGTCAACCAACCATTTTGGTGATGTGCTGCCCGCCGGTCGTACAATGTTGCAGACAACATCGTTGGGACTCCATGTGAATCGTTTGCTTGACTGCCTAACGCTGGAGACGCAAACGCTGGTCCAGCCCAGTCTGGAGTTTTTCGATGAGCGCCTGTTGACCAATTTACTGGTCGATTGCGAGGCAAAGGGCAGCATGGGTGGCGCCGGCATGATAAATATACACAAGCTCCATGATATACTCCATGATGAGCTGCGTCATGTGCAGAGCACGATTGCCAGCGGTCAGCGGAAGTCGATTGTCAATGAGATAACCGTGCTGCTGCAATATGCCATCCAATTGAATGGGGTGCGCATGCAGAGATTTGCAACCTATAGCTATATGAGCGCCTGGTGTAATCTCGTCCAGGTGCTGTTCAGCATAATGCCCGATACTGTGCTGCCGGTTAGTGTGCGCAAACAGCATATTATCGACATCATCGAGAAGATCATGTTGAAGGTGGAGCCACAGCAGCCGTTGATTAAGATCTCCATACAGGTAACGGATACGATGCTCTTGCTGTCCGCCAATTTGAGGCATTGCTACTATCAACTGGAGGATCAGCGTTCCCTTGACGAGCATGGCAATGTGGTTTGTCTAAGTGATATGCCCAGCTCTGTGGAGAGCAGCAGCCAGAGGAATTCGCATCAGAGAAGGAGCAGCAGCAGCGGCAGCAACAACAACAACACAAACAATACCAACAATACTATTAATAATAATAACAATAACAACCATAACAACCATAACAGCAACAACAACAATAACATGAGCAGCAACAGCTGCAGCAGCAGCAATTTACGCTTCATACTAAAGCGTCTCATCGACTGGATCATGACCTGCGAGGTCAAGTCACAGAAGCTGAGCATCAATCTGTATGCCTCGCTGCTCAATTGCCTGCGCATTGTGAAGCGCGTTCGGAGCGAGGCGCAAGTGGAGTACGATGAAACGTAAGTTTAATTAATTATTGATGCCTTATGCCCAAATATAAGCCAGCTAATGCTTTGCCCAATTCTCAGATTTTTAGCCCGCACGGACGGCTATAAGGCCAAGAGCAGCCCAGACGGCGGGGAGATGTTTCAAAAGGAAATGGCCGCCGAGATAATTAGCAGCATGGGCGACAAATTGATTGACACCATTTGCCATGATGCCATCACTGGGCACGATGTCTGCAGCATGCTGGCGCTCTCCTGTCTGGACCTCATATCCGAGCTGCGCGCATTTGGCACGCTAAGCGACACGGTTGCCCAGCGTGGCTATTTGAAGCATATACTGAGCAGTCTGGCCAAATCGGATGAGCAGTTGCGCGAGGTGCTCAAACCAATGCCACATAATTTGAGGCCACTTTTCGTATACGAATCGTGCATGGCATTCCTAACGCAAATGGCGCAAACACACCAGGGCGCCACCCTGCTCCTTGCCGAGGGTGCACTCGGTGTGCTCTCCAATATGAGTATCTATGATATGCAGCCAGATATTAAGGCCAGCGAACTGGAGCGTAATGTTCCTGGCAATTTTATGCCAGCCATTGATGCGCGTTTTCGTTCGATATTGATGCCCGCATTGTCGCTATGCGATAGCATCATTGATTCCCTCGGCATTAGCAACAATAGCGCATCGTTGCAGGTGCTCAATTTTCTGTTCGCCCACATTGAAATGATCGAGGGCATGCTGCGTGCCGCATCCCCATTTATGCATTTGGGCTACTTAAAGCTGCTGGCCACGGTCACCAATCTGTTTGCTCGCACCACAACCTACGATGTGTCCACAATTGAGAAGTGCCTCAATATCCACCACGATGTCGAGATGAACAATCGTTTGAGCCGGCTGCAACAGCTGATGATTGTCGTATTTGGTCGTTTTACAATCAATGAGGCGACCATACGACGCATGCTGCACCAGGAGCGCACCCAGACCGATCTGCCGGATCTGTCCGAGGAGCAAAAGAGCCAGCATGTTAAATTCTTTTTAGACATAACCGCCAATCTATCATTGTTTTGCCGCCATGCCGTAACCAGCCATGTCCGGGACGGCATCACCTCCAAATATCTGATCACAACCATGATAAATGATGTGACACCGCTGTAAGATATATATCTACCATTCCGAAAATGTGTAATTTAATATACCATTTACATCCCATTGTAGTTCGGGCAAATCGGACTGCAAGAAACTGACTGCCGTCATGCAGATCATATTGAATCAGCTAAAAGGTTCCATTGCCTATTTTCTGTCACAAAAATCAATTGCCGACAATCTGGTGCAGCAGCGCGCCTCCCTGCCCAACATAACATTTGGACCCAGCGGTAAGCTATACAATAGATCCCATATAGTATATATGAGCTATTTCACGAACATGAGTATGAAGATGTTTATCAACAACCACTTACTCTTTATATAAAAAAAAAAGGAAGATTTCTAAATATTCTGCTTTCTGCAGGCAAGCAAAACTATTTGGAATTAAGCCAGCGCCACAATGAGAAACACAACGAACTGTTGCTGGCCGTTTTTATAGCTGAACAGAATTTATATCTGCTCTGGATACATTTGGATTTCTATTTCCGCAATGCGGTCATCTATTCCCAGGAGAATCGTACTTCCATTAACGAAACCTGTTTGGGTAAGTTCAAATTTGCTTGATCCACTGGCATAAACAAAATTATAATAACTATCACATTTCTGTCGTCTAATAGATCCCAACAACATGTCCGTACTGAACGCCTCTCAGGATGAGATAACGCAGCTGAAGCAAATGCTTATCTCGAGCTTTAATGAAACATTCTGCACCCAACTAATCACTGCCAGCGAAGAATATTCTTTGAAATGCAAAAACTTTAATACCGCGCTTTTGCGTCGTATCAAAGCACTCGTTCAGTTTGCCCCGCAAGTCTGCTGATGATGTATTCTATATGTTTTTTTTTTCACAGATTATCATTATAAAACCCATCCTCACCACGCGTCTTAATGTGTTGTCGTGTAATTTACATAATAATATACAAATTTTATAACAATACAAATTGCTTAAGCCTTTCAACTGTTCTTTAATATAGTTCAATAAAATGTAAAACAAAAATTCAAGTTTCACTTTGCATCTAATCGCCTATTTCTTTCGTTTCTGTGTATGTAATATACTTAACCTTTATTCTCGAAGATCCCTTTTACCTATTTGCTACCTTTTTATAAAATTCGTCCTGATTATCAATATATTTTTTAAATGAAAAGAAAAAATCTTAAGGTATTTCCTATTATTTTCTATTTCATGTTTGAAGTGCTATCTCTTTCTTTTCTATGTACACTTCGTACACACACTTGTTAACCGTTATTTTCGAAGCTCATATAAATAACAACACTCATTTTCAGTCATACTCGTCTTAATAAACTTTATATTTAATTAATAAATAAATAATAAACTATAAAACATGTTAATCGTTAAGTTTGTTAGAGCTGTGTAACGGTTAAATATTTAAAATTTGCACTGCATTTAATAGCACCAATCTTATATTACAAAATATTCAATCGTTCACTTAAAAAAGAGTTATGTGGATATAATTTCCATTGATTTAATAGATTCAACTGAGAATTCGGCAGCAACGCTGAACGCACTTTGTTATGTAAATTTGTTTTAAAACTTGCAGCAATCATTATACCGACATTGCAATTATGTCATTAGCGGTAATGACGTCACATTCGTGCAGTTCTTGATGATCTGAGATTGCCAGCTTGTCAGACTCGTGCAAGATGCCACCTAGTTATCAGTTATTGGCTTGTCCATGTGACAATTGAACAAAAAATTCGAAGTGGCGTATCCTTTTTGATTTACATATTAATTTCGGGCGTGTTACCAATTGCAAATTTAACAGTCTAATAGTAATACAAGTTAACGAATGTATGCTCTTTTTGAGTTTGTTGCATATTCTTTCTCATCGAAATGCTGGTTTGATCTGGCAGGGCTTTTGACGCTCAGTGTGGCAGGATATTCACCGATCGCTTTAAATATCGTCACGACATTTTACAGCACTATTTGTATTGCATATTTTTCTAGGACGTAGAAACAGCAGCGGGATCTTGTTTTAACAAAATTGTGTTTATCATAATTTAAAATGGACATAAATTTGACCAATATTACCACAACCAATCGGATGAATTTCACAATTGAAACGAAGGATTATGTTAAACGGTGTCTAACTTATGTGCGTCGATCCTACCGGCTGAGTGATGGCGAGTTCGTACGCTATCTGGAAAATGTAAGTCTTCCTGTGGCGGTCATAATCCTGAACCGGACAGAAAAAGTTGAGGCTGAAAATTCGAACATTTGCAGATAACAAAGCTCTTCCTGGCCAGGGAAACAGCTGCATGCAATTTGGTTGGACACAAATTGCTATTCGATAATATCGTCCGTGACGAACTCTTTACTTTTATTAATAATTATCTTGACAAGAAGGGAGTCTTTCTGAGGCCCACGGAAGAGTACTAAGCTATGGAGTTCCGTTATATTTTGTTATTTGTTACAGTCGTAGAATATAAATAAATGCATACAATTTCTTGGAAATAAATAGCTGCATACGAATGCGTAGTGTCTATATCTACGTTTAACGGATCTTTTGCTTTGTATACAAGATTTTGTCTGAATGCAAATGGCGCGCGCAGCTGGACGCAGCAATCAAATGAGTGGTCTATCGAATATTTATCGTGCAAAAATATCGTTAGCCATCGCGCATAACGATAATTTGTTGCATCCCTAGATGCTCTCTCTTTTAATATCCGGTTCACGCAATTGGTTAGTTTCGCGATTTTTTTTAGCAATTTTGCAAAAAATAATACCTTTTTCAAAGATTTAACAAAAAACGTTAACAGAAAACAAGTGCTACATACAATAGCCTTATAAAAAATTCAACTGCGAATTGTTGATGTGCCAAAATGAGGGAGATGTCGCAGAATTACTTTTTTGTTATTTTTTGTTTGTTTTGTTTTTGTGAAGCTCGTAATATTTTTGTTTGCCATGAACGCAACTAAACCATGATTGGAATTATGCCTTCCATTAACAGTTGCTGACAGAAAATGGCGCCCAGAAAAGCAAAAGTTCAAAAGGAGGAAGTTCAGGTGCAGCTGGGCCCACAGGTACGCGACGGCGAGATCGTCTTTGGAGTTGCCCACATATTCGCCAGCTTCAACGATACGTTTGTTCATGTCACCGACTTGTCTGGGCGTGAGACTATTGCCCGCGTCACCGGTGGCATGAAAGTGAAAGCCGATCGTGATGAGGCATCTCCCTATGCGGCTATGTTGGCTGCTCAGGTAAGTGGAGAGCGTTTGAACAATCAGATTATTCGCAGCATATTTGAAATCAAAGTCTATGCTTTTAGGATGTGGCTGAGAAGTGCAAGACCCTCGGCATCACTGCTTTGCACATTAAATTGCGTGCAACCGGTGGCAACAAGACTAAGACGCCCGGACCCGGTGCCCAATCGGCGCTGCGCGCCCTTGCTCGTTCATCAATGAAAATTGGTCGTATTGAGGATGTCACACCCATTCCTTCGGACTCTACACGCAGGAAGGGTGGTCGTCGCGGTCGCCGTCTGTAAAGCGCTCCACTGTACGGCACATTTTGTGCTGTTTTGGTTTGTTATGGATACCGCACTCGCTGTGTGCGTTGATGTATAAACGAAAAGAAAAATACAAAAGCGCTAACTCTAACATATAAATAAATACATCTTATAATGTAGTAATAAACGATTTAAGCATGACTTGTCATATTTCATTTGGATTGCAAAATTGAGAAAAATGCCTAATTGTTTGGGTACTTTTATTTATTGTTGCCAAATTCCGATAATTATAGTCGATATAAAAATCGCTAATGTTATCGTATGTATTTAATATATTATTATTGGTAAATTTGTGCCATTTGCTTTTATTTTGTGCACTACTTGAAGGCATTTCAGTTTTACTAAAATTTGCTTAAATAAAAAAACCGAAAACATAACAGCTGTTCGATACCTTAATGCCACACTGCTTATCGATTACAAACAACTTTGTTGCGCTCTTCTTCTTGTGCGTTCCAACGCATCGCTGTGACTGGCAGTTTTACAAGAACCACATAGCATTGCAGAGATAAAATTCACATATACAGAGACTGTGTAATTTCAACACACAAGAGCAAGCGAAATCCGACGAAATCAAGCACGTTTGTTGGCACAAAAGCGATAATACAAATACAAATGAAATATTAAGCACGAGCTAACGTCAACGAGCAAAAGTAACTGATATTGTAATTGGCAAGTTCATTGCACGAATAATATATTTGGTTATATACATATATTTGTGTGTGCGTGTGCGTCCGTGTGTGTGTTTGTGTAGTAAGCATGTGTGTGAATAAGAAATTTGCAAACTCGATAAAACATCGTGCAAATTGTTAAGTGGCAGTCCGACCTACGTTCAATATATATACATATACATATATATGCACAATGTGTTCGTGTTTCTCCTGCCAAAGCAGCGCATAAGCTCTCATAGGATGTTCATAGATAATAGTAGGTCGGGCAAGCAACGTCAAGAGACAGAAACCGAAAACAGAAGCTGAAGCAGAACCGGAGCGAGATGTGAGAAGCGGCTAAAAAAAAGCTAAGCAATAGTGAGTCAAGTGTTTTGGTGCTGTTAAATTTTCCGTGTGTGTTTGTTTTGTATTTTTTTTTCGTAATCCGAGTGTGCAGCCGTTGCACCAAAAATTTTCAAATTTCTTTTACATACATAGATATATATATATTTATATATATATAAACAAAAACCTTCGAAGCGCTAGGCAGCAGTGTTTTTTTTTGTTTTTTTTTCTTTTTGGCAATTTTCAAGCCAAACTCAAAAATCCCGCAGTGTAAAACGAGGCAGCAGCAGCAGCAGCAGCATAAGAAGAAGAACCAAAAAAGAAAACTTGTTTGAAACAAGCAAACGCAAGACGAGAGACAACGACGAACAAGACGCTAAAAGGCAATTTAAACTCTGAGCTGAGACGTGCAAAGCAAAGCAAAGCAGAAACAGAAGCAGCAGCAGCAGCGGCATTTGCAGTCGTCTGCCTTTTGAGCCAAAAGCGAGAATATCACATAGCGATAGCGATAGGCGATAGCAGCACGTCGGCCAACGACGTCAGCGATATCAATAACACATAACTATATAGCAGCATGGATGAAGATGACAACATATCCAATGCTGATATAAGTATCGATGATGATGATGACGATGGGCAGCAGCCGGACAACAGACGACGAGCGGGTAATCGCGATCGCATCGAATTGGATGAGCTCGAGGCATATCCGCAGCAGTTCCAGCTGGCAAATGTGGCCAGCACTAGCAGCAGCAGCAGTAGCAGCAGTACAAGCAGCGCTGCCAGCGGCGGAGACGCCCCGCGCACAGCTCGCAATGCTACCGTAGCAGCTGGCACAGCCGGCAATTCGCCATTTCATGATTGGGACACACAAAGTAGCGCCGCACGCGGCAGCAGCAGCAGCGGCGGCGGAGGCCAGGCGAATGAGGAGGAGCTCAACGATGCCGGGGCTGGGAATACGGGGGCCAAGCCAAGCTTCTTTTTCGGCACCTCATCGTTTATATTGCGCAGCCGCAAGGAGGTGGCCGCGCTAATTAATACGGAATGCTGCCGTGGCAGTCCAACGCCCGATTTGGATTCCATCATGGATACACTTTTTAATCCCGGCACGCCCATTGATAATCCGGACAATATTGAATGGATACGCTGGCTTATTGCTGGCGGTCGCACACCCAAGGAATTTGTCAAAATTGGTGAGTACCAAAACAAAGTGATACACCGTTAGGGATAAAAAGACATAGCGGGAAATAGAGGGAGATCGTCATAACAATGTTGTCAAATTTGTAATGGTTCAATTTATCGATAAGTCGCGAAGCGATATTTGTATCGTTAGCGCCAGGGCTAAGCAGCTGATCGCGCAAGTCGTTGCCCCTGAATTTCGCTGTGTGTGAGTGTGTATTGGTGTGCATACCTGTGCGCTTGCTGTGTGTGTGTGTATGTTGTGTGAAATGGTTGTAGGGCATGGTATATGGCACGCAAGTAAGAGCAAGGTGCAAGCAGCGTGACAGTGCAACGCCATGGTAACAAGAAACAACAAACATATAAAGACTTAAACTACATACAGACAGCGCCTAATCAAACTCTCACACACACACACACACACACAGAGAATCAGTCCCATTCGTTAAGTTAAGCCCATTTAGCACAAATTAAATCTGGCATATTATCTATTTACATTGGTGCGTTGTTGTGCCAGGCAGCGTGCGTCGCGAACATTGTCAGCCCCAAATGGCCGATGTCCCACTTGTAACACGCAGACACGCACATGGCTAGCTGTTGCACCTTGTGCCTGTCAGCTGTTGTTCGGTTCGCCTTGCGTAATGCTTCCGCAGCATCAGTCCAAATAAACGCAGCTGCGCTGTGCGCCTATGTATGGGTGTGTGTGTGTGTGTGTGAAAAAAATGCGACTGAGTGACCACCCTTGTCACAGGCGACGGAAAGAGAGCGCTGCTTTGCTCTCTTTTTACATTATTTTTGCTTTAATTTAACAAGAAGCTACACACATTTGATTGCATGTGTGTGTGTGTGTGTGTGTGTGTGTGTATGTATGTATCTGTATGTGCAAAAAAGAAATCATTTCAAACAATTGCAAAATTGCAAATGAAAACGCTACGTGCCAGTGCCATGGAAACACACACAAACACACGCACACACACAGAGAGACTCGCTAACATCTCGGTACACACATGCCCGGTGGTACACTGGGAAAAGTTTATTGACCGTCATTGTTGTTGATTTGACAATTGTTGACACGCCATGTTTCATGCACAGTGCAAGCAGCACACGATACACAGCGAAAGCTCCATAAACATCGCACACACAGAATTTACATTACAAATGCCGGCTTTGGCACCACGGTGCAATCTGCATGCATTTTGCTCGCTCGCTCTTGTTCTACTTTTAGTTTAGTTTATTTTATTTATTTATTTTCGTTTGGGCCTTGCAATTGCTTGTTGACCGTTATTGTTGTTGCTTGCACACATACATATACATATGCATCATGCGCATTGGATTTGCTCATTCAATTCGTTAAAAGAAACAGAAAATCGTCAAATGGCCGTTGAATCGAACGTTGTCAAAAAAAGAACAAAAAAAAAACAATTTTGTGCTTAGCATGACAACGGGTGAGGAGGACACGGTAGCAAGTGGGAGAGAAGCACACGCAGAGTTGCATGGCAACTTGTCGATCGCCATTGCCAGACCATTTTACAAAATTGTCAATCAACTTAACTGTTTCATTGCGTTAGCTGTTCTTGATATTGTTTTTGTTAGCGCATTTCTGGCGCTTTCTGCCCGCTTTTGATGGTTTTCCTTCCGCATTAGATTGACCTTTTTGCCGAGGCCCAGGCACACAAAAGTCAAAGACAAGTCACGCAACCAAGCAAAACATTAAATATGCCAGCAGAAATGAGTGCATCATATTTATTTTTGGAATTTAATCAAATCAATAAAACGACCGTATCAACAACAACGAACGCTTTCGCGTCTCTGGGTGGGGTACGCTGATCACGCCCAGCGAGCAATACAAATTGGTAATCGTGACCAGTGTTGCCAAATTTCGAAAAAGAAAAACCATTTCTAGGGAGAAAAGAAGAAGCTTAATTTTATTATTAACATAAAATTGATTTATAAAATAAATAATACCCTCTACAAGGGTATAAAAATGTTGACAACTTAAGGATATCAAGCTCAGTGCATGGATAAGAGTTAAGCAGCTCTTTAACTTAACTTAAGACGAAATATGATGAGGAAATAAGCTCGCTTCCAATAAATAATTAACTATCTTTAATTAATTATCTTTAAGGCTGCAAACTAGTTTTGAACCAAACCGGCTTGAGCCCTTTAAACATATTATTATTTCCCTCAGTTGCACTTGAAAGCCAAAACCAAATCCTATTTCGTGGTTCAAAAACATTTTCTTATTTGAATAATTGGGAATATTGTAAAATTAGTTCGTTTGGCAGTACTGTCAATATATATTCATTTGAAAATGTTCAAAATGAGTCACGCCAACAGGGAAAACTGCGTTCACCAGCCGAATCTCAACGCGTTGCATTGTTACAATCCGTGAATTTAACCGACGAACTTTTTTGTTTTTATTTTGTTGCCTTAATTAGCAAAAATATGGGAATATATGTATGTATACGTTTATTAAACGGCTGATTAATGAACATTTCTATACATATTTTCTAATTTTGAATATACCAATGCATAATATATAGATCTGTATCATAGAGTTAATTGCTCGGAGTTAGTTTTTACAGAAATTTGTGGCTAGGAAATCGGTAATTTGGGAAATTAAAATTCTCCAAAAATCATTGTTAACATTTGCATTGCATTAAACTTCTTGTACATTTCACTAAATGTCGATCATTCTGGTTTTAATAGAAATTCCAGCCCTATGAACCATTTAATTAAAAATCATTTAATTTAATTCTAGTTACGAAATAACATGCATTACTGACAATAAGAATACTATAGTTGACATTTTAAATAATTTTAAAAAGCTTCTCTCGCTCTTGTCGTTATATCTTGGGCTATTCCAATCGAAATCATATCGCAGCACTTTAACATATCGATATTTTAGCTAATAGCTTAATATCGATAACGTGCAATATGCTAATGCATCAGAGAAACCCAATACCCAACATAAAATTGCTAATAAACTTTTTATCATTCGATATCTTTTGCAGTTCGCAGCTATGATAACCATGCGAAATGCGGCTTGGTCTGGGTGCCACACGTGGTGGCGTATCGCTGTCGCACCTGCGGTATTTCGCCATGCATGTCCATATGTCGCGATTGCTTCAAGAAGGGCAATCACACCAACCATGACTTTAATATGTTCTTGTCACAGGCAGGCGGCGCCTGCGATTGCGGTGATACATCGGTTATGAAGGCGGAGGGCTTTTGCAGTGATCACGGCATTAATAATCGGGTCAATCGGGATCCAGTGCCCAACAATTTGTTGGCCGTTGCCGAGGCTATCATGCCCAAATTGCTTTTCCGCTTGCTGCAGCATTTTCGTGAGCACAGCGATGCCTCACTGCAGGCGCATGCCGTCACCTCATATTCGTGCGAGGCTTTCGCCAATATGCTAATCGATTTGAACAATATGGGCGAAATAATGCGCAAAGTGATGACGCGCACGCTAATCAATACCGATGTCTACTCATATTTTATGGAGACACCCTGCCAGGATACGCGCAATGGTCGCTTTCTCAAGGCCAATCGCGAGAAATATGAGGATGCGGTCAATCGTTTTCCCAATCCCGAGCCGCCCGATGAATATCGCGATTTGCCGGCGCTGGGCAAGAAGCTGGTGCATACCACACTGCTCGAGGAATTTATATTTTGGACATTCAAATTCGAGTTTCCGCAGACGCTGGTTTGTTTTCTGCTAAACATGTTGCCCGATCAGGATTACAAGGTAAGTGCACAGACAGAATGTCTGTCCCAGATGTTATTTGCAATTCTAATTCAAAATTTGTCTTGTAATTTTCAGGAGCATCTGACGCGCACATTTGTAATGCATTACAGCCGCATTCCATCGGTGCTAGAAATGTCCCGGGATCCGGACACGCTCAGCAACCGTGTCGTCCACATGAGCGTTCAGCTCTTCTCCAATGAGAGTTTGGCATTAAAAATGGTCAACGAACTGTCGCTGCTGCATGTGATGATTATCAGTTTAAAACTGATGATGTCCAAGATACTCATACAGAATACGCTGCATGGTAGGTGGACATCATTCATACCAATCCCCCACTTGTGAAGCACTCTAATGTTTGACCAATTCTTTTGCAGATCCCACAAAGAATTTTCACTTTGTGATCGACTGCACGCGTCAGGTGATGAAGGATCACTGCTATTGGCCACTTGTGTCGGACTTCAATAATGTGCTGTCGCATGAGTCGGTGGCGCTGGTCTTTCTACGGGATGATAATCTCATCGATATGTGGTTTCAGTTTCTGCAAATGCTGCAGGGCATGAATGTGAATGTGCGCGAAACAGCCTCGCATGTGGAATTCGAACCGAACAGCTATTATGCGGCATTCTCATGTGAGCTGGAGGCCAGCGCGTATCCCATGTGGTCGATTATATCCCATCTGCAGGATGGCACACATGCACATCTAGCCAAAAAGATCATCAACTACTGCGTGACGACGCTGCACGAGTGGCTCGACTCCATCTACTTTAGGGAGCCCAAATTGTCACTGGTACAATAATCTTTATTCACTACATTTCTTACCCACCAAATGCTAATTGTTATTTCTATTTGACAGGAGGAAATGATGCAGGCCTCATTTCATTTTCCGTTGCATCGCTACCTAGCCGCCTTCGTCTGTCAAGCGGTTACCAAAATGGGCATCAGCCTAAACGATGTGCTGCCCTCGCGTCCAGACATTTTGCCCCTGCTTATGATACATCCGCTGCGTGTGCAGGTGAGTTCGCAAACAATAATAATTATATCAAAGTCAACTGAATAGGATCCCTTATATATAAAGCTCTCATTGAGTTTTTGTGTGCGCAACTAAATTTGTTTTCCAAAATATCTGATTACGGTATTCAATAGGCTCCTAGCATGACTAAAGTCTTATCAACATCGGACTATAGCATATATGTATAGCTCTTATAGGAACAATCGGTCAAAAATTGAGTTGTATGTTATGTTAACAGAATGTTTGTTTTTAATGACATTTAAACAAATCGTTGATTTCAGTGCTCCTTAAGCAACATCTAGTCAGTATTGGACTACCATACCATTAAGCTGCCATGAAAAAATCCAGCGAAAGCTCAGCCTTTCTATAGAGCTATAGATATGGGTCACATAACCGTCAGTTAGGGTATCATAGGTGTCGGTATTCCTTAAGATAGCTGCTGCATTCTTGTCATAATCGTTTTTCATACGATATTTAATCGTAGATGTTTCGAAGACCATTTATGTTTATTTGATTTACAACTGATCGATCCGTGTATCAATTTTGTTTATGCATTGTCTAACTAAAGAAAAACACCATTGTTTCGGCTTAAAACGTTTTCTTTTATTAAATATACATATATGTTTATGTATATTTGTGTATTCCGATAGGTAACGCGTTTCGTTATGGCTAATTTTCCAATTAAAGTTTTTTTTATGAAATCTTTTTTCTGGAATTTTGTTCGTCACAAAAATGTGCTTGTTTTTGTATTTAATATCGATAAGAAGGAATTAGATGTACACCTACATATAGAAAGCTATTATATTATCTTGAGATGTCCATGTCCAAAACCAGGCCATCTAGTTAGTGCTCTTTGGCAGCTGGACGTGTGGCGTAAAATCGTAGGTAATGATTTTGGGCGCTAGAAAGCCTCCATAGCCGGGACGACCCTTATAATAGATGCCAATTCCGGCTAGCGGCACTGGCGGTTGAGAAACCACATCCTGTATATCCAGAAACGGTACAGTGCTCTGCGCTGCATCCTTGTCCATGCCCGAATTGACGAAGTCAATGTACTGGTTGTGCTTGGACAGCGGCAAAGAGGTGACCACCGTGCGTGTGGGCACATCCGCGTTGAGGAGGATCAGCTTTTGTCTGCGGAAGAGATATAAATATAGAGAAGTCTATAAAGGTTGTTGCGTTGTACGTATGTGTCTGTATGTGCTTCTCGTACCTGCGTTCACCGCTAACATCGGTGTTGTCATTCGATTGCCAAACGCTGTTCACCTCTGGTTGGATAAGTTCGCCCTTCTTGAAATCAAACTCACTGAGACGTGCTTCTAGATTCAGATGGGCGCCCAAGACTCGAAAACGCACGCCTGTGACCACAAAGGTATTGTCATCCGTTTTCATAATATCATCCAAATCGATGGAACGGCTTTCATAGCTTAACGTATGGTAGTCAATGCCTTTGGCCACATTTCTATCAAAGATTTTGTACTCATCGACGGGCTTCCATGTCAGGGTCGATTCATTGATGGCGCCACGTGGCAACAGCTGACCCTCCTGTATCTGAAGATGGAATATGCGATTCTTCTTCAAAAAACGCAAACCCGTGATTACTCTGTAAAAAAAGAAAAAAGAAAGGGCATCAAATATATCGTTTTACTTCAACTCTGACTTTTGTGCACTCACTTGTTCTGCTTGACATCCGAAACGGATTCGCGTAGATTAAAGAAACGATCAGATTTCAGGCCCTGCTCATCGCATAGACAGAAGCAGTAGCTGCAATGCCATAACAGATAGCGCCACCAGCTGTCCACTTTGGTGGTGCCACGAACACAGTTCTTGCGCTGCCCAAGCACACGTCCATTCTCGTACTCGATATACTCGTAGCGACGTGTGCTGCTCAATGGTGCCGGGCACACCCACATATCGGAGTCAACAAACTGACAACCGTACAGTTTACCCGTGCACTTCGGCTGGCGTGAACAATATAGATTCTTGAAACAGCCCTCGCTACGTGTAGACTGGTAAAATGAGCACGTCTCACGGCATGTCTCATCTGAATTCAGATCCACCTCGTTCTCAATGTAGCCCTGCAGTAGGCGTGTCACCTCATCGTAGGTAACTTGCGGTAAATGCTTGTCGGGATCACAGCGCCAGACAATGCGATCGGCACGTCGCATCACCTCCTTAAGTAATTTAAGTGTGCGCTCTGTACGCCTCTCATAGTCGCGTCGCATCAGTTCCGCTTCCTGTGAGTAATTGCCACGGCCATAGACGCGCAGCATCATCCAGGAGAACTCCATCATGGTGTAGCCTTTCAGTTCCGTTAGTGCAACGTCGGTGTATAATGAATACACAAATTGTTGTGCCGATTGTCTTGTGTTGCACATTTCGTCTGCGGATACCTGGAAATGCGAAACAAAAAAAAATATGTATAAATAATATAAATATTTGCAGGCAATTTCAAGAAACGGTTTTTAGTTACGTGCACTCGATAATTGTTGCAATCGATAGCACACCTGAGCTGCCATACATTCTAATAAAAACAAAAAATAGCTTTTGCTATCTCTTTCTTTTTCACTCTAACTCCTGTTGATATGCATGCAACGTTATCGATGGAACATCTCAATTACAGTTATGACCTGCCATACGTTCTAGTTAAAGAGCTTCGTAAATCTGAGCGCAGCAACTGTTTCGCACACTTTCCCTCTCTCTTATTTTTATTCTATGAAAATAAAAACATTAACGTTCCATTTCCGTTGTGTCGTTATATATCGAGTGGGGTGCAAACAAAAACAAACGAGAGTCTGATAAGCCAACACAAACATGCCAGGCAGAGAGAGAGAGAGGGGGGGAAAGGGAGCAAGCTTAAGTAATTGATGTTATGTTCCATTCTCACAATCTCACGCAAACCATTTGGCAAATGCAATTAAACGAACCACCATTGCCCTGTAGTAAAGCGTTTGCTTGACCATAATGTGCTCGATCTCCTGGAATATTTGCGACATTGAAAATGTTGTATCATTGCGTAACACCTCCTCAGCTAAATCCAATACGGCGCGTTCCTCCAGTTCATTACTTGTGGTTGGGCCCATTAGAGTGTTCTGATAAGAATTAGATTTTTATATTATATATATTTTGTTTCAGGCTTCTGTCGGTTCTCTGGTTAATTAGTACCTTATAGAAATCAAAAAGACGGTTCAGATTTGACAATTGAGTTTCCAGCATCATCCACTCGTAATGATGCATTACATCGTATTGTTTGCTATTAAATATGCGACCCATTTGCCGCTTATTGATAAAGCTGCGATGCAAATCGTATACCTTGCGCAGCTGTGTTTCTCTATTGTTTTGGCTATTGGCCGTTTTATGCAGATATTGCCATAGCGAACGCTCCAAGCTAAGATACTCGTTACGCAGGGCATCCACCTCGATGATGGGCGTGCGATGCACATAAGTTGACTGCGCAGCAGCGGCGACAGCAGCAATCAACAGCAGCGGCAACAACATTATCGCTGACATTGGGCTTTTGTTGTTGCTCTTGCGCGCCATGTTTTGCGCAGTAGATGTTCGGTACTTCGGGGAGTTCCAGGAATATTTTTGCTTGTTTATTTATTATTTTTTTTTAATGGCCAATTCACTAAAAACTTTTACCACTTGTACCGCGTGCCGTTTGAAGTTTGCCAAAACGAACAAGAATTCAGCGTTGCCAGCCTTTCTTAAACAAAGACTGCCTCACTCAGTTTTTAATGCATACATATGTACATATGTATGTACGTTTTTTTTTGTCCGCTTCCTCTCGTTCACACACGCGCAATGCAATTTGTTAAATGTAAATTTCAATTTAGTTTGGTTTGCCTGTTTCGAAATGTTTGCATTATTTAATTTTGCGATTTATTTTAATTTGTTATTGGACGCTTTTAGCTTTGTGACGCTGCTGTTGCTGGTTGTTCTGCTACTGTTTGCTGCTTTCGGCCGCTCTGCTGGCTTTTGTGAAATATGTGTTGTATATGTGTGCGACTGTGTTTGTGTGACTCGTACTCGTACACAAATCAGAATCAGAAAATACTCCCGTTCGCTGTGTTCTCTCCCCTGAGCCGCTTTCGAGCGTTTTTTTTTTCTTTTTATTTCTCGTATTGTATGGTTCTTGTGTCTCGTGCTCATTTTCGACGATGTCGTTTGCGCTCGTAGCAAATCGCTAACTCAGCTGTTTTTTTCTTTCTTGTTGTGTGGCCAGGCGTGGAGCAGCTTAAGCATACTAAAAGTGGCTGCTCTACCCACACGATTGCACTTTTCTACACACTTTTAAGTGTGAGTGAGCGCGGGCAATTTGAGCTTAGGTGAAGTATGTCCGTATTTGGCACACATAGTGTGAGACGCATACATAGCTGTGCACGATCAGCTGTATGCACCTGCTACCTTTGGCTTAATATCGATAAACATGACGTCACATACATATTTTTGTGTATCGAAATCAGCTGTATAAATTCAGTTAACCTGTCTCTGCGCGCTCTCGTACTCCCTCTCACTTTTTTTTTTTGGCTCGTTTACTCTCCCGAATACGCGTACTCTCTCGTGTGCGTGCTATGCCACCACCATGACATGCACTTAAAAAGGGGGAAAAACAAAGACATGCCCCAGCATTGTTGGGGGCAGCATATGCCTGCATTGCTCTATGGTTCAAACAACTCGTTTTGTTCTTGTTTGTTTTTTGACTGCTTGTGCGCAATGTTTACAATCAAGAAGACCTTTGACCTCCGTATGCGTATGTAAATAAACGTTTACATATGTATGTATATGTATATATGTACGTCTGTCTGGTGTGCATACAAGGCAGCGTTTGCAAATATAAAACGAGTGATTTTTTAGCAGCACCTTTAACATTGATTAAATAAAATTTTTAAAATCTGCTAATTCGCATGCGTGCGCTTGTATTTGCGTATGTGTGTACGTATGCGTATGCGTGTGTTCGTAAGTGTGGCTCATCTTTTGGCTCTGCTTTGTGTCCGCCGTCCGTCCCATTACATACCGTTGTCTCTGCTAGCGATGAGTAATACATATTGTATATCGATGCGACGCCGACGCAGTTTTAAACATGGACTTTCTTTTGGGGTTGCCCCATTGGCGAAAAAATAATAAGCACAAAGGCAAAAGGCAATAACGTTTAACTGTGAGACCGGAAAGTCGAGTTCAATTGAGAGCACTTCTGGGAACGTTTTAACGGCAACCACAACAACACTAACTAACTAACTAAACCAACTCAATGCGATGATTCATTCATTCATTCATTCATTCATATAGGAAGTCAAGTCGCATGCACAAGATTTTTTTGATTGGAATTTACATCGTTTAAGTTACCTCATAGTTGGACGCCAGTTGGGTTAGCAAATTGCTGGATGATGAGTTCAACTTCTCATCGTTGCCATTACCCAGAAGGGTTAAGTGCAGGCGATCCATTAGATGATGCACCGAATGGGCATTTGGCGATACTGTCCACTCGGCAAATGTGATCAGTGTGCTCATCTCTAGCTTATCCTTGTGTGCCTCATAGCTTTGCATTTGCTGATAACGTGACGAAATGCGATTCATCGTGTCTGAGATCTCGTTCATTTTGGTCATTAACGGTACATTGTGGCTAATGAATTTGTTGACGGACTCAATGGCCAGTGCCACATATTGTGCGTGCTGAAACAAATGCAAATTTGTATGTTAAGTATGTAGGCAAGGATACGTTATATATATACTTTTTGCCCACCTGTGCCTCCGTCTCATCAATTTGTTGGCTGACCTGCTTCAGCCGCTGTAGAACTTTGCGCTGTTTTTCGCGCATTAGCGGAAATTCAATGCTGGCCGCCAATGGCGATGATTGTACAATTTCCCAGGCCTTTAGCACACCGGTGGTCACCTCCTTGACAACATGTATGATATCCAGCACATCTTCAATGAGCGCCGCCGTTGGTGCTGGCTGACCACCAATCAGTAGCAGCAGCAATAACAACGGTAGCGACAGCGTTGCCCATTTTTTTTGTGACTGCAGCAGCTGCATTTTTACACTAGCGTGCGTTTTTGTTGTTTGCAAACCAACGAGAAACTCTGACACAAGAACAAGCAACGGCAACAAGCAACGGCAACAACAGACAGCGACTGCAAACGCAACGCAACCGCGCCAGTTGAAAATCAAAATGCGAATGGTGGCAGAGACGGCAGCGGCGTCGTCTAGCGGTTTGAGCGTGCTCGCTTGTATCTGTGGCTCGGTCCGATGGCTGCTCTCGCTGTTTATTAGGTTTTATTGTGTTACTTCTTTTGGCTGAAGACAGTTTCTCTTTGTTTTGTTGTTATTTTTACAGTATCATGCCGCGAGCGCAGGTCAAAGCATGAGTGCGAGTGAGCACACATCAACATACATGCGTTTGGGTCGTTGCGATGCTGCCACTCTGTTGAAAATGTACTTTCAAAAAACACACCCAACTGCGCGCGCTATTTCACATCGATAACTAAAAACAGGTGGTGGCAATCGCCAGAGTTCCTAGTGGCTGCTCGCGCCCATGTTTTAGTTTTTGAATTTTTTTTTTTTGGTTTTGTTAAAGCAGTTAAAGCATATGTGCGTATTAAATCGTGTATACATTTTGTATGTGAATATATACCTATGAGCTACTGCAGGGTTGCCACTGTGTTTAAAATTTGTTAATGAAAATTGTGTGTGCGGCGCAATTTATCGATAAATAATCGGCATTATCTTATTTAAATAGAAAAAATGTTTGCTAATTTATTATTTTTTCCATATATTTGTAGAGCTTTTTCTACGAAATTCTTGCCGGCAAATGGGTGCGCAATGGTCTGCAAATCAAGGGACAAGCCATGACCTACATACAGGCGAACTTTTGCAATTCCATGGCCGATATGGATCTATTCTTTCTGCAAATCTGCGCAACAAATTTGTCGCAATATTTCTTTCTGCAGAACACCATTGAGCTGTTCGATGTGGGCCAATGGCTGGAAACGGCGCCCCTGAAGCAACCACAGAAACCAGAGCAATCATCCATGCTGGAGGGTTTTCTCACATTCCTGGCCACCCTGGTGACGAGTCGCACCAATTTGGGCAACGACGAGGCGACCCAGTGCATCATTGAGATTAGCGCCCTGCTGGCCACCGAAAATAAGACGCACTCGCAACTGCTCGAATTGATGCCCGAACGTTCGGGCAATGTGCATACCAAGAATTTCGAGACGTTCCTTAAGAAGCTATCCGTGTACAAGGCGCCATCAAGCGGCTCAGAAAATCTCGAACAGGGCCTGTTCACGCCCATCGATGAGGTGTGGGAGGAATATTATGATCCATTGCATGTACTGCTACGTGCTGTCCATCGTCGGGACTTTCAATCGTCGCTAGATCGTTTCACCAACTATGTCAAGTCCAAGGATAAAATGCCAGCCAGTGGCAATCTATGGCCACCATTTCGCCTGCCCCTGCCGGTGGGCAGCTCGTTCACAGATCCCTGTCGCATACTGAACTCTCGACTCTTTCACTCCACAATACTTTCGATATTCTTTCGGGCGGTGCATACGCGCGATGTATCCGAGCATCTGCTAGCTTTGGCTGTATTCCTGCTCGAGATTGCCGTTGAGACGAGCAGTGATATGAATGCCGCTGCTGGGTCATCATCTGGCTCATTTCCAGGCGGTGTCTCAGCGTCGCCCGTTGCCATGGTTGAGTGCGAGCCGCAGCATAAATCCGGCTATTATTATGGCGGTAACAGGCGTGAGCCGCCCAAGCTCTTCCATTGCTATCCAACAGATAATCTCAGCTGTAATCTGAGGCATGTTGTGACCAAAGTGTCGCTCAAATCGCGGGATCCACAGGTGACCACATCCAGTTATCGCTCCAATTCCTTCTTCTCGGATCTGGACTTTGATGTCGATACAGAGGCGATGCGCATGATTGGCGACACCTACGGACTGGATGATCTCGACGAGACATCGGGTGCGATGAGCGTGGCGCGCACCCAACAGCAGCGAAGTAATGCCATCTCGCGTAGCATGAGAATGGAGGTGGCCTTGGTGCCAGATTTGTCGGTGGTTGCCGAAACGGGCGTTGTCCTCCTACAGCCGGATGGCAATGATGATGGCCATGATACGGCCATGGACATGAGTCCGGCAGCTCAAGATTTTCATCATTTCCCATTGCAACAGATAACGCTGCCCGAGAGCGGCATGGAAGTGGCCATAAGACGTGATCTCCTGCTCGCAGAGACGACAACAATTGATGATCGCGACCGGGATCATCGGGATCGCGATCGAGATAGGGAGCCGCGCACTGGCTCCACCAGCACAACCAATGAAATGTTCTCACCCACAACGCCCACGGGCAGCGGTATGCTGTTACCGTTTCAGCGGGTGCGTCTGCCGGTGGCGGTGCCCAGCAGCAGTATGGACGTGGTGCCATCGAATGCGCTAAGCGGCGGTGTTGTTGGACCCGGCGGTCGCATGAGCTACGATCCGAGCGGTGCCCGCAAACGCACCGTTGACATTGCCATCGGCGGTGCCGGCAACAAGGATGAGCTGCACATGGACGAGAGCATATTGTCGCTGCTGCTTAAGCTGCACTCACAGCTTAGCGGCAATCTGGACAGTTTCTCGCTCAGCGATGGGGGCAACACAATGGCCGCCGGCGCCGCCGCATCTCCCATGGATGTCGACTGCAATGAGGCAAGCACCTCGACGAGCACAGCGCTGGCCGAGCGTGGCCACAGCTATGCCTACAACTACAAGCATATACAAGTGTCCAGTTCGCGGATTGGCGACGGACCATTCTTTATTGGTAATCTGTTGCGCAAGATTGCCACCAGGGATGAGCAGTGCGCCCAGAGCATTGATGATATACGGGCACGTCTCTGGCCCAATCAGCGCGAGAAACAGGCGGAGGCACGCGCACGCGAAACCAAGGAGAAGGAGGAGCGACGCAAGAAGGCGCGCGAACGCCAACAGAAAATGATGCAGGATTTTGCCAATAAACAGAAACAGTTTATGCAATCGGCTGCCGCGGCGGCAAACAATCTGGACTTTGGATTGGAGGATGAAGACGAGGATTCCATGTATGAGGAGCAGCCGCGCGAAAAGGAATACGATTGCATCATTTGCAATTGTACAACGGCCAGCACCGAAACGAATCCCATTGGTCTTGTCGTCCTGGTCGAGTCCAGCGGCATTGTCGGCCATCGCCGGCGCATCGCCGAGCGTCTGCCACTCCCCCTAAATGATGCGGACAAGGAGCGTTTGGCGCACACAACGCGACTGGCCAGCGAATTTGCTCGGCGCACCGAATTGCTTGGCCTCAAGTTTGGTGACGAGTCCTGGTATCTATCCAATAACATGGCCTACGACAACGGCGTTCATGTGCAGTCGTGCGGCCATCATGTCCATCTCAGCTGCCTGGAGGCGTACCTCAAGACGCTCTACACAACCCAACGGCAGCCCGTGCAGGATCGTGGCGAATTCTATTGTCCTGTCTGTCGACAGTTATCCAATTCGGTGCTGCCCCTTAGTCCGCAGCTGGACAGGCCAATGCATCTGGTCCGTTCCGGTAACCAGCCGTTCGAACAGCTTGTCGCCGATCTCACGGATCTGATCAAGGAGAACGAAACGATACCGGTGAGTGCAAATGGGAGATGGGCCAGCTTTATAATATTCCAATTCCAGTTGTATTTTTATGTTTCTATAGCTAAATGTGTGTCTACATCCATGTATGCTTGTATGTAACATGCACATCTGCATGCATGCATGCATGTATGTAATATGCACATCTGCATGCATGCATGTATGTATGTAATATGCACATCTGCATGCATGCATGTATGTATTTAATAATCACATCTGCATGCATTCATGTATGTATGTAATAGGCACATCTGCATGCATGCATGTATGTTGTATGTTTATATGATCATAATGTATGTATGTATGTTTCCTTATACCAAAAACCAAGTGTATTTTACTTGATTGTATGTATGTCTAAGTGTGTGTGTGTGTATTCTATGCATGCACGTGTGCATATATGCATCGTTATATGTTTGTATGTAAATAGGTTCTTTTATACCGAACGGTTGATTGTATGTATGTGTATATATGTATATACATAGGTATTTATATATGTATATCTGTATGTTTATATGTACATATATGTCTGCATTAATGTATGCATGCATACCCTGTTAAACGATCTGCAGGACAAGTTTATATTACCATATATGTAGGTATGTATGTATGTATGTGTGTATGCATGTATGTACGTATGTTTATATTGATGCCTTTATGTTTTATTGTGATAAAGCGAAAACCAAGTTAAATTCCCTCTGCCTTGCAAATTTAAAATTAACGTACATATTACACAGCTCTCCTCCTCGATTCTCAAAAATTCAAATAAGCCACGCAGATTTTCGTGGTTTGACTAGTACGTTTTTTTTTTTTTTTTGTTTTTTTTATGTTGATTTTTTGTTAAATATTTTTTGTTCAATGTTATGTAAGCATGTATATGTGTAAGCATGTATGTATATGTGTTTAAATGTATGTATATATGTATGTGTATGTATATATGTACGTGTATGTATATATGTATGTGTATGTATGTATGTATGTATATGTGTATATATGTACATATGTATGTGTGTGTATGTGTATATGTATGTATGAATGTATGTATGTATGTATGTGTGCATGTATTTGTGTATATATATATGTGTGCGTGGGCGTGGGCGTCTAAGTATGCTGGTGCTTATGAGTGTATGCATGTTCTCGTGTAGCAACCGCTAACAATGTTAACTTAACTCGTATTTAATATTTTGGCATCGCCATCTAATTGATAATTGTATATTTTGTAGCAACCCACAAAACTCACAGAGGCCATGGGTCACGCCATGGAGGTGATGACAAACATAGCGCAGCGGAAAGTCAAATCGACGAAAATAACGTTCCGGAAGCTGTTCATATTTGTTACATCAATAGCCCGGACCAATCTGGAGGCAGAGATCATACAGCGCGGCGGCTCGCTGTGCTCATCGAATGCCACACGATACAAGCCGAAGCGGGACTGCATTGTCCCACTGTTGCATGTGCTGTCGGTGCACGTACGTGTCCTCGTCGAGTGGCCACTGTGGAGCAGTTGGGCTTCGCTGGCCGGGATGCCGGTCCGCGATACGGAACCATTGCCCACACATTGCCGCGAGGTGATACCTAGTCTGTTGGCGGATCCCATTGCGTTGCTGCTCAAATTTATATTGCTCGCGCCGCTGCATCTCGATCAGGGTAAGTGCAGCACAATATTGTAAAGCTAAAATTGCCAACAATTAAATAAAATACATTTTAATTGATATTGATATTTATAAGAACCTAAAGGTAAACCAACATCTACTTGTTCGTCTTGTGCATCTGCTAATTGTGTGTGCTTTCCTCCACAGACTATTTCACCTGTATGGTAAAGGTCATGTACAATCTGCTCTACTATCAGATTGTTGTGCAATTGTGCGTAACGCTCACCGATTTCGAGTGCGATCACATTTTGGCCAACTACAGCAGCAGCAGCACCAGCTGCACCAGCAAGTCCGATGCAGCCGCCAAAAGCTCCTCCTCCTCCGCATCCTCCTCCACACAAGCAACTGCAAGTACAACAGCGACCAGCAGCAGCGGCAGCAGCAGCAGCAGCAGCAGTGGCAGCGGCAGCGGCAGTGGCAGTGCCAGTGGAAGCGGCAGCAGCAATCGCCGCAGCAGCGCCGCACGTTTTGGCCCGCTGAAGAGCTGCGCGGAGCTGGGCAAGGCCATGGCTTTGGTTTTGAATCAAACGAATCGCCTGTCGCATCTGCGACGTGACAGCATACCCAGCACCAGCGCCAGCGCCAGCGCCAGTGCCAGCAGCAGCAGCAACAGCAGCAGCAGCACAACAACAGCAGCAGCAGCAGCAGCAGCTGGAGCAGGAGCAGGAGCAGAACCAGGAGCAGGCGCAGCAACAACAAAGGAAGCAACAGCAGCAACTGCTGGCGGCGGCAGCAGCAACAGCCCAACGGCAGAGGTTAATCTCAAGTCCATGGAACTGCAGCTGCAATCGCTTTGTTTACCATTTTTACGGATTGCGGCGCTGCTGCGTCAGCATTTGTATAGGCACGAGATGCCGGAAATATCAGCGCCTGGTTTGGAATTTGTGCGTCTGGTTTATTATTTGGAATTGGTCACAGATTCAATGGACTGGGACTGTTTTAATGCATCCAAGGGCCTGTGCTTTATACCCGGCACAGAGCAAACTTTGCCACAATTTTGGTGCAAACAGCTAATGGACGTTCATCCGCCATCGGATACGGTGCGCGAGTTGATACTCATGAATCAGCACTCGTTGTGGCAGCAGCCGCGTCTGCTGGAGTTGCCGCGCGAATACGAGCGTCTCTTTACGGTGAGTTCATGTAATATGGAAGCCTTCGCGTTAATCTACAGCTTCTTGAATGCTATTTAACACTATGTTATGCCTAGAAATGTAATTGCTCATGTTATCGCACTGTTGTTTGTTAATTGAGAGGCAAAGATATCTAAACAGTTAGTAAAAGTCCGCTAAAAAGACAACTCTTTCTTCTGTAACATTCTTGTAAAGTCTCTAATATTTTAAACATATGTAAAGCCCTCATTTTTGAATATTTGTTTATATGCGTAGGCATTAAAATGTTATTTATAGCCCGCTATTCTGTTAACATTTGTGAGTAAAAGCTTACCACAGAGCAACTTGAGCCAACTTTTTTGGCGGCATGATAAAACATAAGCTCGATTAGGTCACTCAATATTGTTTTCCTGTATTCTCTTTTAACAAATGCAAGTTGTTGCTAATATGTTGATAACATTGCGCTAACATAGCAGACAGCTGTTAACCGAAATATGTGTATGCTAGAGTATTAATCAAAATGTTTTCATTTATGTTAACAGTACTATCATGAGCGTCCATGCCTCAACTGCTACAAGGTGCCCAAAGAGAGCTCCATTTGTCTGCTGTGCGGCACAATCGTGTGCCTCAAGCAGAATTGCTGTGCCGAAAAGGAATGCTGTGAGGCAGTGCGGGTGAGTTGCAATTGCCATGAGCATAATTCAGTTAATATGTTAAACATTTTTGTTTCACACAGCACACATTATCCTGCGGCGGCGGCATTGGCATCTTTCTGGTTGTCACCTCGACCTACATAATTGTCATTAGGGGGCGACGCGCCTGCCTCTGGGGCTCACTATATCTGGATGATTTCGACGAGGAGGATCGGGATCTCAAGTACGTACACCGTACACCAACAACGATAATAATAATTGCTAATTGTTTTCATTTTTGTTTGGCAGACGCGGCAAGCCGCTTTATCTGAGTCAGGATCGCTTCAATTTGCTGGAGTCACAGTGGCTGTCACATAAATTTGCACACACAAAGCACACGTGGGTCTTCCATCGTGATCTCTTGTGAAACATGGAAGATCTATTGCGCAGCATACAGGAGCTGGTTGGCCAGATCTGAGGACATTTGCCCGAAACAAAACAAAATAATAAAATATTAAAAAAAGTAAAAACAAACAAACAAACCGATCCCCAAAAACCGAATCGAAACCAACTGCAAAACGAAACGATGCGAATTCTGCAATTGGGCCAAGTCAAAACTGCAAACCTGGTCTTACCAGCTCCTATAACAATACACGCCCACACACACACGCCCACCCACACACACACACACACACACACACACACACACACACCGAACTCTTTTGCCCGCTCTGTCTTTGAATGTTTCGCGCTAAACACAACAAATTTCAAGTTGCATGCCACATCCAGCTATGATTGACTATGATAATGAACATATATGTATATGTATACTATATACATACATATGCATGCGGTGATGAGCAGCAAGTGCAACTGATTGTAGCTATAACGAGTCATATTTAACATAAACATAACTATATAGTTATATATGCATATATATATATACATATATATATATATATATATATGTATAGATTAGGTCGAGCGAGAAACTGATATTAAGTCGCATTCATAAATATATATTCAATATACATATATATATATATATATAGATATTGTATGCCCCTATCTAAAAACGCAAAAACGCAAAAACGGAAAAACACAAAAAATACAATAACTACTATTATTATTATATATACTCTATAAACACACGAACTTTCTGAAATATTTAACCTGTACGACTTATAAATATTGTTGAAACAACTCGCGACGTCTTTTGCTCTAAACTCTCCTCCTACCTTCCCTTTCCCCTCACCTAGTTGCTCCCGATTTTGCAATCTATATCTATATATGATACCTTATAAGTCTTGATATTTGGTTAGGATTATTTAAGCTATACTACTCACACACACACACACACACACACACTCACACACTAGCACACACACACACACACAATCAGAACCCTTGGCCTCATGAGTTTGTGCATGTAAAAAACGAAAACGAAAAATGAATTCATATAGTTAAAGAAAATTATTATATATACACATAGTATATATATATATATACATATATATAAATATTTACCAAGCAAAATATGCAACATTTACAGTAATCAAGCAAAAACTAAAAGAAATTCCACACAAAATGTTAAAACGAAAAGCGTATTGTGAGAATTGCATAGAAAATTAGTAAAGAACGCGGACAAAGAAAGAGACGAGAGACATGAACGAGCGCTTAAAAAGAAAGAATAATAATAATAATAATAAAAAACAAATTAATTAAAATATATATGGCAAAAATACGCCAAGCAAATCAATTGTGAAAAAAAAAAAAATGTTTGTGAATTTGTTATTAGTTTTTAATAATTGCAAGCTAATATTGTTTAATGTACAACTGTATAAAACTATAACTAAAACTAAAAAAAAAAAAAAAAAGAGAACAACAAAAAAATCAACTCAAATTGTCTAATTCCGTGGCGTTAGTCAGCTAGAGCTAGAGAGATTTGGGCAGGTCACAAACAAATTTGGAAAGGATCGTTAGCATTAGGGGCACTCACTGCTCAAGCGGTTTTTTTTTCTGCAAATAATTTTTTTTCTTCTGATAAATTCTTGTTTGGAATCTCAGTACTAGAATTAAGCTAGCAGTTTGTCTGAATTGTCAATTCGTAATTAGTATCTATTTTGCTTTATTGATATGAGAAACGATTGAGAAAACCGAATATAATAATTGTATGTGTATATTTATGCTTTAATCAAAAATTGACAACTAAAAAACAAAAACAAACAAAAATTAAATGTTAAAAACAAGATTTATTTAATTATTTTTTTTTGAATTCTGATAGTATGTTAAAATTAATTAACAAAGTGATTTATATAACAGTTGTTTCATATGTATTTTCTGTACCTTTTGTCAATTTCAATTTTTCGCTCAGTTTCGTTTGTTGCTTCTGGCGCAATTTTATTGTAAATATTTATTAGATATCCAAATTTCAATTGTTGTAACAATCGTTAAGAGATTAATACATATATATATATATATATATGTGTATATATACATCATAAATATGCAATTTGTAAATGTTTGAAGAGGCATCGAAATTATTTATCAAAAGGCAATTGCATGCACTAATATTACGTATACGTAGATCTAGAAAAGCAAATAGAAAACTCCATTTTTTTTCGCTACATATTTCTTTTAATTTATTATATAAATATATAAATGTTTTTGATTTTCTCTACATAGGAAATAATACAAATAAATAACTATATATGTGTAATATATATATATATATGTGATTTATTTTTGGCAAGGTACGATCGCGCGACATGTATGTGCATAAAGGTGTATTTCGATATGTATCGATAGTTGTGCGATAGAGCGCGATTCTTGAAATTAATCGAACTTGAATTTCTGCGTTCGCTTTCTCATACTAATTACATTGCAAGCCGCATTCGGCGCACTTCTTGCCGCGCCTCTTGCGCTCTGCGGATCGTTCCTGGTTCGGATTCGTTGTGCTTGGCACCGGACTTGGATTCGGTTTACGGGCGCGCAGCATGCCCGTCGATGCCATTTGGGCGCGTATCTCGTCGCGGCGCAGCATCAGATCGAGCCATTGCACCTGGGCACGGCGTATGACATGCTGGTCAACATAGTTGGAGGCCAGCTTGATGCCGGCGTTTTCCAGTTTCTTGAGCATACCGACAATGTCCTCGGGCTGGCCGCTCAGTGTGAAGAACCACAGACCCATATTGCTACGGGCTTTCATTGGCTCTGCCGGTTTTTCCAATGCCTTGGCGCCGCCGGCCTCCTTGGCGCAGCCATCGAATGGCGTTGTATCGCGATCGTCCTCCCCGTCGTCCCCGTCGTTGTAGAAGGGCGTTGTCGAACGGTCGTCTTCGTTGTCGTCGGATGGCTCATTATGCTGTGTCAGCTCATCCTCGTCTAATTCTTCCAAGGACTCTTCTAAATATTCTTCCTCAAATTCAAACTCTTCCTCCCCGATGTCCTCAGTCTCCTCCTCCTCCTCCTCTTCCTCTTCGTCCTCCTCCTCCTCCTGTTCCTCCTCAAGTTCCTCGTCCAGATCGTCCTCCTCATCATCCTCCTGCTCGTCTGTCTGCCTTTCATCGTTTTGCCGCTTTTGCATTTGGCTGTCAGGAAAATTGAGCTTCTGCTCTAGCTCAAAGAGCTTGGGCAACGGCTTCAGCTCCTTGCGCGCCATCTTAAGCTCGTCGAGCACAGACAGCTGAGCCGGCGGCACCTGGATTGGTGTTGGTGAAGCTGGTGCCATGTTCACCATAAAGCTCTGCTGCGGAAAGATGAATACCGATGGCGTCACCTGCTCCTTCCACATGCCAATGAATACTGGTGGCATAATGGCCACATTGCGCTGCATCTGGGGCGGCGCATCCCTCAGCAGGCCTTCAAACAGACTCTCCGGCAAGGTGCCGGGCCCAAAGACACAGCCCGCCTCGAAGCCGGGCGGCAGGTAGCGATGCGGCAAAAATACCGGTGCACGTTTAATCGAGCCGGCCTCCATGGAGAAATACTCCTGGGGCAGCTGAAATTTGGTCGGACTCTCGCGCATAACGGCAAACGCCACATCAGACTCATGCGGATGCACCACATCGGAGAGGACGGTCATGCAGAGCTTGGTCTTGAAGTGCACCATCATCGGAACTGTGCTCAGATCGGGCACATATATGCGATATTGGGTCTGCTGATGGGCAAAGCGATCCACCTTGGCCAGCGAATCGGCATGCGCGATAATGTACCCAACACTGAGATCGGGATGCAGCTGGGCATTGTTGTTGTTGTAGTTGTTCTTTTTGTTGTTGTTGCTGTTGTTGCTGGGGGCACCGTTGTTGGGCACCGGCACCGGCACCGACACCGGCACCGACACCGACACCGGCACCGGCACCGGTATCTGGGACAACGGCATGCCGACGTAGGCGGCACAGGTGTACGGCAGACTCCTGTGCAGATTGTGCCGCTCGACGCGACGACGGCCCACAAAGAGCGGCGGTGTCGGGCCGCGATGATGCTGCTGCAGCAATCCGTTCGGATAGTATTTGTGGGCCAGGACACCCGGCGGAAAGACGCCGCCGGCCTCAAATTCGCCGGGCAGCAATTGCGGCGGCAAATACGTGATCTTATTAAGCGGCGAGTGCCGTGGAAACAGATTACGCGGCAAATCGAACACCCTGCAGTGCACATCCTGCAACTGAGCTGCAGCCTCCGGATCATGGCGATGCTCCAGCGGCGACAGCGTGCTCATCACAATCGCGTCCACGTCGATGTAGCCCCTGTTGAAGACGAGCTCCTTTAGATTTGGTAAATAGCGTGGCTTCCTATTGGTCACGAATTCCGGCATAGCATTGCGGCACTTTTTATTCTTCTTCTTCTTCTTCTTCTTGCCTAGACATAAGTAGCAAAAAAAAAAAAACACGTTCAAAGTGAGGTTAGAATTTGTACGAAAATGCTGTGCTATTTGTTTTTTCACTTGCCTGGAGCGGTCGCAATGCCCAATAGCACGGCGTTATTGCAGTCCGGCTCCTGCGCAGCAGAGGACACATTCATGTTTTTATTGAGCTGCAGAAATTTGTTCATTTTTTTTTTTCATATTACCAGTTGACAGCTAACAACAGAGATGTCCAACTATTGCCATCTGCCAAAACGGGAGAATTGTCCATGTCGAGTGCTGCCAGGCTAATCGATGATTTGGCCAAATTCAAAGCCTAACGTCAACTGGCCAACTATCGCATAGCGTTGCGTTGCGTTGCGTTGCGTTTGCTTTCAATTAGCAGCAAAATTCTGGTATTGGAACAAATCAAAAAGAGCTAAAGAGCAAACTTGTTGAAATACCAAACACTTTTTACGGCAGATAAATCAGCATTCAATTGGACGGCGAACAGATGGAGTTGAGCAACAGCATGGGCAGCACTGGTCGTGGCCGTGGCCGTGGCCATCAGCTGCGATCTGGCAGCACTGGCGCAGCAGCTAAAAATCTGCCAGCACTGGCCAAACGCCCAAACGAAAAATGCCGAGGCATTGCCCTACGGCCGACCCCCATTAACGTAAACGTCAACGTTAACGTGAACGTTAAATGCAGCAAAGCTGGTGCTGCGCAGTCGTCGCAACGGAAGCCGAACAAGCTGGCCAGCTTGAAGGCGGCGCCGCTGGAGCTGCTCGTGGTCGGACGGCAGCTGACGATGCGGCCCATGTTTAGCCGGATGCCGTTGCCGCCGAATCGGACGCCAAGGCCCGGCAAATCAAAAAGCATGTATCCCTTGGCCACCGGAGACGGGGCCAGGGCCAGAGCCGCAGCCGAAGTTGGACTCGTGGCCGGGGCCGGAGCCGGACTGGCATTGAGTGGAGCACACATCCTGCCGGCCCAGCAGGCGGCAGCTGTCCAGCTGCTGGAGGACTCGGAATTCGTTTACGTCTACGAGTCGTATCCATTGGAGGAGCTGTGGACAGCCGCACAGCTGGACATGCCGCAGGAGTCGCCGCCGTGCAAGGACAAACAGTTGCTGCCGCAGCTGCCGCAGCTGCCGGTGGCCCAGCAGGTGCTCGACGCCCGCTTCCTCGCCGAGCTCTGCGACGAGCTGCTCATGCTCGTGGAGTAATCGTTATAGTCCCTCACATTTCGTTGCCCGACCATCCCCCCACACCCTCCCGTTCGTTTCATTTGTATGTGTAAGCTCAACATTTCTACTTTGAATATATAAATCCACAATTCCGGCGGAAGGGTTTCAGTCTTTCAATCAATCAATTTCAATCGAGCAATATTTGTAATGTACAGATATATTTATCATATATTATATATATACTCAGATTAGCCAAGGCCAAGTTTTTTTTTTCTTTAATATATTTTGCACAGATATGTATTCCCTTCAAATCGATAAACGATAAACAAACAAGTTTTCACGTGCTTTTCACACTTGCGGGTGGAATTTTCCTGCCTCCAATTCCACTTACGTGACATTATAGAACAATGAAAAGCTCAGCTTTCCAGCTGCGACGGCTTGAGCCTAGAACATCAATTAGTCAATCAATCAATCAATCAAGTCGTTGAGCTCGGAGACTAACAAAATTAAACAATAGAGTTGGGCGCGTGACACGAACACGCACGACTCAGCACGATGCGTTGCGTGTGAAAGAAAAGTTTAATTTCAACACAAAAACATTATATGTAATAAAATGTACATAAATATTTCAAGTCCCAGTTATCATAAACACATTTGAACGGGGTTTTTTGACTAACTGACTGACTAACTGACTGACTGACTGACTGATTGACTGACTGACTGATTGGTTGACTGACAGATTAACTGACTGATTGATTAACTGACTGATTGATTAACTGGCTGATTGACTGACTGACTCTGACTAATGGATTAGGATGACTGACTGAATGAATGATAGACTGACAGATTGACTGATTGATTGACTGATTGACTGACTGATTGACTGTCTGACTGATTAACTGACTGATTGAATGACTGATTGGATTACTGACTGATTGATTAACTGGCTGATTGACTAACTCTGACTAATTGATTAAGATGACTGACTGAATGACTGATAGACTGATTGTCTGACTGACTGATTGGTTGACTGACAGATTAACTGACTGATTAACTGACTGATTGATTAACTGGCTGATTGACTGACTGACTCTGACTAATCGATTGGGATGACTGACTGAATGACTGATAGACTGACAGATTGACTGACTGATTGACTGTCTGACTGATTAACTGACTGACTGATTGATTAACTTACTGATTGATTGACTGATAGACTGATTGTCTGACTGACTCGCAAGAGCTAGGAAGTCGCGAATCTAAACTGAACTGAAAGGTTTCTTTTAAAAATTGCTAAGAAAACTAACAATATTACCAGTTAAAATTTAATGAAAAAATTTGAATCATTATTTTGCAGGGAACACAATACATTAGCTGAATATATGGGCGCTCCAGGTGGGAGCTAAAGGTAATAAAAAGGAAATAACAAAAATAAAAGACTTTATGGATTGTACTTTCAAATTGTTGACATTTATTTGCTTGCTCAGCTTAAAAAAAAAATCGACCATAAAAAAAAACGATCTCCTTGTTTCTCTTTTCTGTTGTTGTTGTTGTTGTTCTTCTTCTTCTTTTTTCATAATTAAAACTAAGGAGCTGTGTAGGTTGTGTGTGAGAATGGGAGAGGGGAGAGGCAGGGAGATGCCATATATATATATATAATTGTTTATATATATATATATACATAATTAGATATATATATCGTATATATGTATGCATATATATGCCACATACATCAACTAGGAGCATATATACGTATATATAAAATATCAATGTGTGTGTACATATCATTTGGATTCAGTAAAAATATATACATATATATATATATATATGTGTAGAGCTCTGTGTTATATAAAGCATATACATGCATGTACGCATATATATGCATATATACATCTATTTATATATATGTATATATATACATATACACATACATAGATACAAGCGTACATACATAGATGTGAGAGCAGCTGCTGCAATTCGGTGTCTTTTCTTGTGGGTAGGGATTTAAGTGTGTGTGCGTGCGTGTGCGTGTGTGTGTAGTGGGTGTGTGTGTGTGTGTGTGTGTGTGTGTGATTAGCTAAAGCTAAGCCTAAATATGATGTACACTTATTTAACTAAACGATAACGATTTCATTGTCATTATTTACTACATAATTAATGGAGATTTTGTTGGCCAGTTGAATGGTCCGTTTGCTCCACCCGCTCCAGCTCCAGCTCCAACTCCCGCTCAGGTTCCGGTTCCGGTTCCGGTTCCGGCTTCTGCTCCGACTCCGGCTATGAAAATATATATCGTATATATGTATATATATATATTTATCTCAGACGGATGCCCTTCCATTTATATCTAGTTTTTGGTATCCGTTTTTGTTATATTCCCCTGCTGCTGCTCCTGCTGATCCTGCTGCTCCTTCTGCTGCTCTTCTGACTTCGGCCCCGGCTTCGGCTCCTGCTGCAGCTGCTTGACGTCATCCTCCTCGCTGGAATGCAGCACTGTTTGTGTTGTTGCCTCGGCCATTGTGGCCGGATGCAATGTGACCATGCTGTCCCTGTGCTGCATCGAGGATCTTTCCGGCTGTTTCTGCTTGGACTTCTGTCGACGCTTGTGCTCCCTGTCCAGTTTGTCGTAGCTGGGATTCTTCTCCTTCGTCTTGTGGCTGGGGGGCAACACGGGCAACAGGTTCGCCTGGCTGGGGGTCGGAGACAGTGCCTGCTTCTTGTTTGGCGTCGGCGGCGTCGATTGCGTCGCCTTGTCCGCCTTGCGCTCCAGCTCCAGGTCGATCTCCACATCGGAGTCCATTTCAGTCTCTGAGAAGGATAGCGAGTTGCCCGCCCGAGGCACTTGTATGCGATGTCGATCCTGCGCACAGACAAAATACGATTCAGTACAAGCAAAAGTGCTCTAGTCGGGTGTGCCCGACTAGCCGGATACCCTGTGCATACCCTAAGCCCACAGCTCTCTCTGCTGGTAATTATCCATCAAATTTGTTTTCATTTCTACATAACTTTTCACTTTCTCATTCGATTCTTTTGATCTTGTCAGCTGCAAATCGATATTTATCGATTTCGGCAGCAAATCGATATTTATCGATTTCGGCTGCAAGTCGATATTTATCGAATCGTGAAAGATTAAAAGACTTATCGAAAGCACAAAATTGCATTCCCTTATGGACAGAGGAGCGAAAACATGCCCTGTGGCAGGGTATAAAAGGTATGCTCGCATTAATAGTCAATATGTACCATATTTAGAGTTGTTGGCTCGGAAATGTAGCCATCGAAATCCTCATCCTCGCTGAATATATCGGCCGTATTTAGGGCATATGTCTCCGGCAGCTTGCAGACGATCTGCGCCAGATCGATGAACGTGTATTCGTTGAGGGAGGCGTGGTTGCCGCGCTTCGGCGGCTCCTTGTTGAACCACTGATTGAAGCGGCCCAAACGGCCCGCCTTGGCCATGTTATCGAAGTAGTTCTTGCCAAAAACATAGCCCACGTCGCGTATCTCATCGAAGCTGCCAAAGGCGAGCGTCTTATATTTATCTATAGGTGGCCGTATATACTCGCAATAGTCCGAGTTTTTCACTTCCTGCGAAAAAAAAAAAAATTTATACTATTTATCAGGCAACTTTTGAGGGGACTTTAGTTTGTTTTTCTCGTCACGAATCAAGTTCTTTCTTCTAATTAAATAAAATGTTAAATAAATATATATAAATATACGTATACATAATTGATTCACATTTCGTGTCGTTTTTTAAAAATTCTGTAACACGCCCATCTCTAGTCTGAAATACTCACCTCAAGCTGACGAACACAGGACACGTAGGCGAGTCGAGATTGTATGTCCGGCAGATCGGGCACTTTGACGGGCGATGTGAAGGGATTCCATTTCTTATAAAGCAGCCACCAGCCGCTCAGATCGTCGCCATAGTTGGTCAGATCCGTGTCGTCCTGTGAGCCGACATCAATGGCAATTATGTGCGCGGCGCCCAGATTGTGCATAACATCAGCTATATTGTTGTTGTTGTTGTTGTTTGTTTTACATAAATGTTATATAAATGTTAGCAGAATGTTAAAATTTGTTGAGCTATCAAAACAGTATGTTGTCCAGCGGAAGCAGAGTGTTGGATTCAGCTACTGTTTCTGTTACTGTTAATGGTTACCTGGCACATTGTTCGTATAGCATCCGTCGAGCAGCAGGTGCCCGTCACGATAGTCACAGAAGGGGGGAAAGACGCCGGCAATGGACATGCTGGCGCGACAATAACGCCACAGATGACCTGATCAAATGGTAACACACATCATCACACACGCAAAATGGACAGTATGTATATATATGTGTGTGTGTGTGTGTGTGTGGATGTGGACAAGTTGAGAGTAGCACACATATACATGTGCATATTTGTGTATAGTTTGTATGTGGAGAGACAGAGAGAAAGAGAGAGAGAGAGAAGAGAAAAAGAATACACAATTTTATTGCCATCGTTGCTGTGTGTGTGTATCTGTGTGTATGGGTGTGCGCAAACGAATTAACGGTTTATGCATATTTACTCTTGTGCTAGACTACGTTGAAGATTCATGTCAAGTTCTATGTTTTAACAGCATTTAAAAGTACAACAAAAAAATCACATACAAATACAAAAAATACACAACTCAAAAAAATGCAACAGCAACTAAAAGTGTCTGCTATTAAATATGTATATGTACATATGTATGTATATACAAATGTTTCAATGTACAGATCATGTTTTTAAGAGAGCTAGTAAATTCAACTAATTCTTTGTACATACGTGTGTCGATGTATGTGTATGTTCATGTGCGTGTGCGTGTGCGTGAGAAACAAAGCCAAAATGGCCGCTTTAGAAATGCGATCCACACACAGGTCTCTAATCAATGGCAGCGCTGCCAACAGGGCGAAAATTTTGTTGTGTGCGCACTCTCTTGGCGGGGGAGGAGGGGGAAGGGGGCTATTGGGCGAACAAGTATTGCAATGCAATGCAATTAACCAATTAACAGTTACAGTTACACAGTCACTGAGAATATATCCAACACTCTGCGCTCTCTGTGCCACCAATAGCTCTAAATTGAAAATTGATATTTAAAGAATAGATTATCGGTTGTTTTTCAACATTGCTTATTTAATTTATAATTTTTTTTAGTTTTTTTTTTTTTTTGTTTTTTAGTTGCTAGTTGCTAGTTGCTATTTACCTGGCAAATTATTTACATAGCCGCCATCCAGCAGAAGATGTCCATCTTGTGGATCGCATAGCGGCGGCATATAGCCGCTGAGTGACATTGAGGAGCGCACATAACGCCACAGAGATCCTGCGACAGTTTATTTGGCAAGTGAGCGAGCATGTGTGTGTGTGTGTGTGTGTATGTATGTATGTATGTATGTATGTATGTATGTATGTGTGTGGGTGTGTGTAGAAAGAGAGAAAGAGAAAGAGCTTTGAATTTGAGCGTTTTGTGAGCGAGCGAAAGAGAATATTGTTGACCAATCACAGATCGTTCATTGATTAGGATTCATTTGTATTATTGTCAGCAGGTTAGTTTCTAGCTAAGACACAGACACGCACGCACAAATTGGACACGCAGCAGAATGGGGAATAGCAAGTGCAACACTTTTGACGAAAGACAATGCAACATGTATTTACGTTAAAAATAAATAAATAGAACAACAACCAAATACACGGTTAACCGGTTTAAAGATGTCGGCTGACCGCCCCGCCCACATCTCCGCCAAAGAATTTATTACAACAGCAACAAGAACAACAACAACAACAACAACGGCAACAACAACAACAACAACAACTGAGAAGGACTCAACTGTGTGCTGTGTGCTGCCAGTTGATGACGTCACATAAAGAGCAATAATGTGTGTCACTCTTGAATGAGAGTTGCGTGAATGTCTCTCTTAATTACATGTGTGTACAGGCATATACTCGTGCCTGTGTATGTACATATATGCGGGTGTGTGTGTGTGTGTGTGTGTGTGTTTGTGTTCTTGCTACGAGCTACATCAAAGTATCAAACAGCAAGCGAGAATAACAGTAACAATAAACAAACCAAAGAAGCATTTAACACTAACAAAAATAATGATAACAAAGCGTAAGAGAAACAAATGCAAGCTAAAGAGAATGCACAAATCTAAAGACAAGCAGCTAAATGAGTAAATGAGATGGCAACAGCAGCCGCAGCAGCAGCCGCAGCCGCAGCCGATGGACACTCACCGTTGGTGTGAATGCGATGGCAACTGGCGGTTATGTCGGTGGTGAGCGTAAAATACGGTATCCACAGATCCTCGATGCTCACATCCCCGAAGGTGTCGTGTATCGTCTTGTTGAACTCACGGCCGGAGAACATCGATGTTATGGGATACGTGAGGTCCAGCAGTTGAAGGAACCATTTTGTCATTTTCTGCAATCAAAAACAAAACGGGTTCAAAAAAAATGGACATTTTTTTCGTTAGCGATCTTTCCTCCAAAAGTTGTATTGTATTTCGTAATTCGATTCCAATTTCTATCTTGAAAAATAGGCTTTAAAAAAAGAACTTAATATCCACTGATCGCTCCTAAAGGAGCTACATAATATATCAGTCCGATTTGGGTAAGATTTCGAGAGACTTTATCGACTCGACTGCTTAGACTGTACAAGAATAGGAGAGACACATTCCTGGTGACCCAAATCCAACTGGATTGGGCAGCTCGACCAGGTCCCTTGAAGGGATCGGCCCGTGCTTGGCTCGTGTAAAATATCTACATAGATTGTTTCCAGCTGTGTATTTTGTGTGTTTAAATGGGTTTTCCATGAAAAGGATCAAAGAAAAAGCACTGGTTCTAACTGTGAGGCGAACATCTTTGCAATAGCCCTGATTTGATATGCATATACATATACTTAGTCAAATATTGAATGTGCTGTTAACATACTTTGGACCATTCGCGCGCCTTCTGCGTGACGGTGGTTATGTTGCGTTCGGAGCACCAGAGGGCGCCCATGAGGGCACCGATGCTGACGCCGCCCACCATGTCAATGGGTATGCCCGCCTCCTGGATGGCCTTCAGCATGCCAATGTGGGCAGCACCACGGGCACCGCCGCCGCCCAAGACAAGGCCAATCGAATTGCCAGTTAGCCAGCGGGCGAGACGCGAGAAATCGGAATGCATATTCGGCTCGGAGAGCAGCACGCGACTATAGAGATCGTTCTGGAGTTGGAAGAGGAAGAGAGCGGTTAATGGGGGGGTGTATATATGGAGGGTGGGTTATTATTATCCCATACTCACAATGCGATACTGGCTCTTGCGCGTAAAGATGCGCTTCACGCAGAGCACATGATGATGCTTGGTCACCCAGGGACGTGCATTTAGCCAGCTGAGCGTGTTCGCCGGCTTGGCGTTTGTGGTCTCCGGATAGAGCAGGACCAGCTCCTTCTGTGTGCGCATCGCCAGTTTGTCAATCTCCCGCTCGAACTTGCCAACCAAATGGGAGCGCTCGCCAAGGCCCACAATCAGCACCACGTCCGCCTGTCGCATACAGCGCTGTGTCCAGGGACTCAGCGAGCTATCGCACTGGTACAGCGTGATTATGTTGCGATCCTCCTGCTGGGCCAGCCACGAGGTCAGGCGGTACTCGTTGGCCGCCTCAAAGATGTTAATGCCCAGCTGCTTGCGCACCACCTCCGATGTCAGACGCAGCACAGGACCTGCACGACAAACAAAAAACAAAACAAGAAAATGGATTACAGTTCGATTTTGGAAGGCCACAAGCTGTTATGCTACAGAATATATGTTTTCAAATCGATATTTATCGATATTTTGCAAAACTCGATAACATATCAAAAAAAATATCGTTCTGTGATTGAGCACAGGTGAATATATGTGAGGCAAGCAGCGTACTCTAAGCATCGGCTGCGCTTCTTCTTTCCTTTCCTTTCCTTTCCTTTTCTTTCCCTAACCTATGTTTGCCATACGACACATTCTTGTCTAACTTCGGTGCTCATAGTCCGATCATTTTGAAATTTTGAGGGCTTAAATAAGGCACAAAAGAAAGTATCTGCTCTATCTTTGACAATGGGGTTATTTTGGGGCTATTGGCGAAAGGTTTCCAAAAATTGAAACATTCCTAAGCTGTGTATCTCCCATGGGAGAACCTGCATACCAAATTTGGTGTATCTAGCTCTTCTAGTCTTCGAGTTATGCTACAAAATGCATGTCTCGAGATCGATACTTATCGAAATTATGATAATTTGATAATATATCGGGAAAAATGATCGTTCTGCGATTGGGCATAGGTATATGTATATATGGGAGCCTACTCCTAAAAACTAAATCACAATCGATATAATCTATAATGAGGCAACTTACCAATGGCACAGAGTGAATGGTAGAGCTCGTAGGTGAAGGGCGTCAGGGGCACATCGTCTGTGATCGGCACGAGGGCAACCGTTGAATATTTGTGCGTTACGGGATTGGCCTCAACGGGCCCGCCGGCTGCATTGCTGCCGCGCGTCTGCATCGAACCCAGAAAACGATGACTGAGAAAACTGATCAGCCGTGTGACCACAATCGGATAGCGCAATTTGATCGCATTGAAGAGGCCCTCCGGCAGCTTGGCCAGCTCCGAGTCGCGCACAGCCATAACGGTTGTGGTCCGTGAGGTTTCCGTTATCATTTCGACAATGCCGACCAGATCGCCCTTGCCGTATTCACCGATAATTTCCTTTTTGCCGCCCGGATGCGTGATAACCGAACGCATGCGTCCGCTCAGCACAATATATGTGCTGTCGCTGCTCTCGTCCTGCCGATAGACGGCCCGTCCCGACTCCAGAAATATCCAGTCCAGCGCATAGTCGCATTGGCGCACCAGCGGCGACAGGCGACGCACCACCCCATTGCCCAGATCGAGCACGATGCGGGGACGCTGCCGCATTATCCTGCACGAAAAAGAGGGGAGGTAAGTTTTTGAAACAAATTATCTAAGATCGGTTTTGTTAAATCCACGATTTTAGGTGAATATGAATATGAATATTCGAGATTGCAAGATGAAATTTGAAATTGTTTGAAATAAATTATCTAATAATATTATGTAGGCAATTTTCGAAGATGTGATGAATCGGTTTTGTTAAATCCACGATTTTCGGTGAAAATGAAAATGAAAATGAAAATATTCGAGATTGCAAGATGAAAACTGAAATTTGTAATGCGATCGGCTTTAAATTATGTTTTTTTCAAAAGAGCCATGAAATATTTATGTGGCCTTGTTGAATCCACGCCAATTGGCGGAAAATAGTATGTGAAGAAATGAGTTTGAATTTTCACCAGTCTCGTGGATGCCATGTAATGCCAGATATTAACGATTAACGAGCGAAATTAACTAAAAAAAAAACGTTGCTGGTTTGAATGACTTTGATGAAACCACGCAAAGAGGCGGAAAATAGATGGATTTGGATGGTGAAGAACTCACTGATAGATGGCGGCGCGCCGTATGTAGGCCACGCGACTGTTGCTTCGCGCACGGATGGTATAGGCGCTCGCCTCGCCGGTGAGCATCGCCAGGCCGCCGACTATTTCGCCGGGATGCACGAAATGGATAAGCATATCGTGCTTGCTGTCCTGCTTGGTGGCACGCGTTGCATCCGCATTGCTCTGGTAGACGGCCAAGGTGCCGGTCATCACGAACCAGACGCAAACATCGTCCGAATTGCCCTCGGTGATGAGGGTGACATTCGGCTCCAGTTCGCGCACCTCAACAAACGGCTCAATGATCTGGGCATCATCTTCGCTAAGGCCCAGCTCACGGCGCAGACTCTCCACGGCGGACGACTGCACCAGACGCTGATCGATGGATGTGCCGGGCGCATTGTTGGCATTGCCGTTGGGCGATTCACCGCTCGGTCCGTACGTGGCCGAGCTGCGTCGCGTGCCCGCCTGGTGGACGGAGACGGCGCTCGACTGCTGCTGCTGCTGATGATGGTAGAGATCAATGTACGGCGCATCGCCGTGCACCTCGGCAAATTGCAGGGTATTCGCATTCGGATTGGGATCCGGATCGGAGAGCGTGTGCTCCTCGCGCGAAAAACGTGAATTCGGCGATGTTGGCGCTCGTGCCGCCGGACGGGATGCCTGCGACGCCTGGGCGAGCACCGCGCCCCCGACCGTATTTGGAACGACGCTGCTGCCCTTGGTCCGCATATGGTTCTGTACGAGCTCCGCATTGAGACCCAAATAGTTGCGCAGCGCCGTGAAGAGTACACGCTGCAGCCGTATCATGATCACCTGTATTACCCGTATCATCACATCCGGATTCTCCTCGAACACCTCCTCGAAGGCCTGTGGATTAGCAGCAACAACAATATGGGTAAGTTCATTTTTCGGTGAGTGTTTCAATAGCTTTCCTAAATACCCTATATCCCTTAAAATGGTGTCAAAATTATTTCCTCTTCCTTTTCTTTGTCTACTTATTTCCATCATTTCCCCACAATCGATAAATATCGAAATTCAGACCTGTTTTTTTTCCTTTTACTATAAGTAAATATTTACAGGGTATCTCCTACACTCTTACCTAATTGCTCTGTAACCCCCTTACACCCTGTATCCTTTGAAATAATTGTATTTCAGTAGGAATACAAGATTTTTGGTATATTAACATATACATGTATGCCAATCGAGTATAGGGTATCTATTAGTTGGTTACACTGTATTCTGGTCGTCAGTTGGCAACACTGGCCACACGACAGTTGACAACTCACCTGCATGGGCAGCCGTATGACGACAGACTTCTCCATGGCCTTGGCCGTGACCGTCTTGTAGTAGCTGGAATTGCCGGAGAGCACATCGATGAAGCTGAGCAGCGATGTCACAGATTCGCCCTTGCGGACCGTTTTCAGGGAAAGGGTGCTGCCGTCGGCATTGCAAATGTAGACATTGATCATGCCCGACTGGACAATGTAGACGCTGTCATCGGGATCGGTGATCTTGAATAGGTAATCACCGGCCATCAGCTGGAGGAGCTGTGTATGCTTGCAGAGCTTTAGAAAGATGGGCTTCTCGAAATGGCCAAAGATGCGTATGCTCTGGAGCATATAGAGTGCATCCGGCGGCACGCGATCGCTGCCCTCGATGGTCTCCTCCAGATATTCGGCCGGCGGCTCCACAGTCTTCATTTCCAGCGGCCTGTTCTCGCGCTGCAGCTGCAGGATGCGGCGTGCGAAACGCATCACCGCCCGCCGTTTATAGCCCTTGCCGCTGCTGTACATCTGCCCGCTGACGTTCTTCATTTTGCGCAGCATCCGGCGGCCATAGAAGAGCATCTTGTCCCGCTTGCGGAACCGCAGGCCCCGATGATCGCCGCCCGACGACGACGTGACGGCGCTCAGCGATCGGGCGATCTCATCGCGCAGGCGCAGCCGTGCCAGCCGCTTAAAGTACAGGAACCAGGCGATGAACAGCACGCCGATAACAAGCAGCGCGCCGTACCAGTACATCTGCGGGCGGATATCGATAACAATAACAATAACAATGAGTGAGGAAAATCAACAATATGATAAAAGTGTATTCGGCGTGCCGACGACTTAATGCTCTTGCAATCTTCATTTTACACGGACACATAGAACTTTATTTACAAGGTTTTCCATTTACTGCATATGTACATACATACATACATACATATGTCTCTTGCCTATGGGGCATAGTTTTTCTTTATTTAGACAAGTTTACAGAGATGCTCTCCTTTGTGCGTTACATATTGCCCATCTTCCTCTCGCTCTCTCTCTCTCTCTCTCTCTTTTCATGCAAATCATACAAAAATAAAAAGAACTGTAATGCTTATGCATATGAGCGAGCACACTTAAAAGTCTTACTCACTCTCACACGTGCGCTCTCGCTCTCTTGCTCTCTTGCTCTCTTGCGCTCTTGCGCTCCTACTAATTTGCGTCTCAATCAAAATACATTTTGCAATGTTAATGTTGACGCGTCGCTGCCAACACTTGTTGTTGTTATGCGCGCTGCCCCCTTCCGCGTTTGAATTCTCATTTGCTTTGTTTTTGACATTCGCTGTCGCTGCAGCGCGGCTGCAGTTGCTGTGTTTGTTGTTCTTGCATTTCGCTTATGGTTTATTTCTGTAACAGGTTTCAGCGAATGCGGCAAATATAAAATCAAAATAGTGACGGCAGCGCCACAACAAATTCAAATTGAAAACGCACACGCAATAAAGCACAACAAAAACAAACAACGATTGATATTGCCGATGTCTTATTTCCAGCTAATTGGAAGCGCTGCTGCGCCGTCGGTCGGCGTCACGATAACACAATTTTCCACATTACTTCGATTTCTAAGTATGACTAGGCACAAAAATAAATCCACTAAGCATGCATGTGCATGTGCGTCTGTGTCTGTGTGTATGTATGCTAGTATTCGCACGCACCTGCGATGATTTCTTAATTGTGCAATACCCTGCAACCGTTATAAAATGAGCAGAAAAAGGGTATATCCACTCAAATAAAAACAGACAGTATCTTCTCCGATTGCTGCACTTCGTCAAAATATCGATATTTAGCCAACGTTTTTAATAATCTCAGCTTAACCCCCCCCCCCCCCCTTCCCCCTTACAACACTTATTTTTGAAGAGTGTATATTTATGTATGAATGTATATGTGTATATAATGCACAACTGGATATAGGGTAACTGCCAGTCGGGCAACCTTCACTTGGTTTTTGTGTCTTGGATCAACGCTTGGCAACAAACAAGTCACAAGACGGCTCTCAATTGATTTGGCCCCAAGGGGTTAATTGAATTATGGCTAACTGATTTGGGTGTTTTGGGGGCGGGTGCGTCGCCGCCGCTGTCGCTGCCTCTGCCGCTGCCACTGCTGCACGTGCTGTGTTATTGTTCTATTTGGCCGATTTATTTGATTTACCCAACTAATTCCAATTGCCATTGCCAACTGCCATTGGCTGTCTAATCAGCGTAATCAGTTATGGCCTAAGCACTGCTGATGCGCTTTCGGGGTCAGGCTTTAAGCTATTATCACTATGCCCAACGATAAGACATACACACATACATACGTGCATACATAACATACATGGGCACATATCTATGAACACACAGCTAACCTCACCTTATTACATTTATAAGATTAAGACAGATATAAATGCGTTCAAAGTTTATAAAGGAAAAAAAAAAAAAGGAAATGATAACTTTTTCAAAATATTTCATATTTTTGTAGCCATTATTTTTTTTAGTAACTGTAACTGTATGTACATATTTATTTTCTCTGAGCATGTTTATGTAAGTTGGCAGCTTTTGTCTGCGAATCAAAACCCAGTGAGCGATCGTCTTATGTTGACGGAAGTGTGCGCAAATCGAAATGCCAAACACACTCACACACACACACACATATACATATACATATATTTTGTATATGCTTGCGCGTGTGGTAAAAGAGACGAAAATAAGACAATCCCAACAACAGCAATAGTAACAGCAGCAGTTGCTGCGGCTGCTGCTGCTGCTTCTCGACGATCGCAACAATCGGCACTTATCTCAGACACCAACCGTTGACATGTTATCCTGGCAGCAACTTAACAGTGCACTTTGTACAAATATGAGTCACGACGAGCCCCCGTCAAGACAAAGAAAAGACAAGCTGTGCACGTGTGTTTTCTGTGTGCGTGTGTGTGTCTATTGTACTTGTAGCTTAAAGCATAAATATTGGCACTTACCGTGGTCGCGATTTGTTTGGACACATATTGAAACCAGGCATCGGAGAATAATGTGTTGTAACAGCCGTTGGCGCTCGCACGGAGCAGTTCCAGGACATCCATTTGGTGTGCGTGTGTGTGTGCTGCACATACGTTTCAAGTACGTGTCCTTGGCTATGTTATTATTGTTATTGTTGCCGCTCTCCTCTGATGGTGGTGCTGCTGTTGTTGTTCACACGATGGCAGCGCCACGGCCTAAACGTGTTCTATGTAGAATTCTTGTTGTTGATATTTAAAATGCGGAAATGTTATGTTGTGGTGTTCTTGTTGTTGTTGTTTTTTGTTTTTGTTTGAGCACGCGCTGCCCAACACCCCCGCCAAATCACAGACGTGCGAAGGCAAGAGAGTGAGCGAGACAACAAGCGACGGCTGTTCAGAACTATATTGTTGTTGTTATTGCTGGGTAGCGACGTTCGCTGTTGTTGTTGTTGCTGCTTGGCTTTGTTTAATGCTGGGTATTTGGGTTTGAGTATTGGCTAGCTGCGGCTATATGCGACCAACAACCCCCCCCCAGTCAGTTAATTTGAGCGTTTCTTGTGCAATTTGTTGTTGTGTTTTCTTTACTTTTTTTTTATTATCTATTTTTTTCTTTGTCATTAATTTTGCGTTTATTGTAATGCACGCGCCATCTTCACAGCCTTTTTTAATTGATTTGTTGTGTGTTTCGGGCAGCCCCCACCACGTCCAACGTATCCGCAAAGCAAGAACAAACAAAAAAAAAAAAAAAAACAATATATAAAACAAAAAAAATTGTTGTCCAATAGGGCGAAATTTTGTTTGGCTGTCTTGCGGGCTGCTGGCGGCTAGTCGGAATCAATTTGTTTTGTTGAATGAAACTAGCCAAAACGTAGCATGTGAAATGCGGTCGCGTATTGGTCGTAACGTTGAAGCGTTAAAAACACGGCGTTTGCCCGCACCACACACAATTCCAAAAATGTTGCTCTTGAAAATACTTAAATTTAAATTAACTGAGCATTATTTCGTTTCGATTTTGTTTCGCGTTGTTCTGGTTCGGTTCTGTGACCAAGCTGTCAACTTGACTGCCTGCCTGCTGTGCATCAGCTGTTAGCCACTGTGAACGACAGTGCTGCCAACTGTTGTGACAATTTTGTTTGCCGTTGACAACTCTGTTATAATACAGATTCGAACCAATAACAGTTGCAGTTGACCAACTGTTTGGCCTTTTTTCTTTTCTTTCTTTCTTTCTTTCTTTCTAATCATTAATTGTTTTGTGTCTGTGTGTGTGTGTGTGTGTGTGTGTGTGTTTTTTGGGCGGCCCCGCGTGCCAAGCATAGTTTGCGGCTCATAATTGTCTTGTTTAAAATTGCAGAAAATCATAAGGCATGCAATGCACAAAAATAGTTTAGCTCAAAAAAAGCTGGCAAGAAAAAAAGAAATATGCAGCGATTAACAACTGTAAACTATTTACAGTCAAACACACACCATGTGTGCGTGTGTATGTGTGTGGGCCATTATAAATATTAATGGATTGTTTCTTTAAGGATTCGGTACGCTTGCTCTTGCATTTGCAGAGACGTGCACAACTGACGGTGAAATCGGCAGCTGGCTGGCAATTTTTTTTCTTTTTGCATCTTTTTTTTCTGTTTTTCTGCACACTCTCATGAAAGTTCGGTTAAGTGCAGTCCGAAAAAGTAACGTGCTAAATGTAATGAAAAGCAATAAGGCGAATGCCGAGTGCAGCCAAAAGATGCATGCGCGCATTTAAAAAATTAACAGAGCATGGCGCCAGTTGCCAGTTAGCCAGTTTGCCAAGCATGCAGCCAGTCGGTTGCAGTTGGGCAGCTGTTGCTGATGTTGTTGCTGTTGGTTTTGGGATAGCTGTAAATCAAATTGCGTGGCGACTGCTATCTAGCGGCAATTCGTCAAGTTCAAGTTATGCGCATTTCCTTTGCCCATTTACCGTTACATTTTAAAAATACAACAGTCCTAACAGCACTTTCGCCGAGTTGGCAAGACTTGGACTTGGCTAACTATGCGCTATGTTAACTAACTGTTGCTTTAAGCAAAGAATCAGCATGTTAAATTTAACAGTGGTTAGTGTTAAGAAATGTAATACGAACAGTATCGTGTGAGTTTAACGAATGTTATCATTCAATTAAATTTCTACATTTTAGTTTAATCTGCTACTCTTCAAGTGCACATTGCTTCGCTTTACGTTAAAGTGTCGATTTGCTAATTTCTTGCGGCTTCAGTTTATGTTAACGTTGCTCGCAATCGCGTTAACAGTCTGATTGAGTTAACAGCGCAATAACAGACTGTTACTTAGCGGTTGGATTTAAATTGTATATGGCTCTGCAACGGGTTTTCATTCCAATTCGAGAGCAGGTCGTGAGCGGTTGTGTTCTTTAAACGAATCTTGTGGTCCTATTGTGCGCGCATGCGTCTGTCAGCCAATTTGAAATCGTGAAAAATCCTTTTGCCATACCAAACACACACACACACACACACACGCACGCATACGAATGTGAATAGGCGCCAGCAAGCAAAAGCATAAAGCTGCCGTAAACAAATAATACCTGAGAAAAAGCAATCAACAAAAAAAAAAAAAACACATTTCGATAATTGTTGCCTGTGATTTGTTTACGTATACATATTTTTTTTCTGATTTTTTATTGTGAGTGAACTTGAACTGAGGCCAAAGTTACTTTGTTCGTCTACCTAACTAAATTCGAATTGGAAGTGAAGGGTGTAACAGACTTACACACACACACACGCACACACATACACACACACAGCAGACGCAAACGAGACGATACAAATACAGACACACACACACACGCACACGTACAGGCAAACTCACGCACACAGTGACAGGCGAAGGCGTAGTAGAAACACCGGCAAAAGCAGAGGAGCGCAAATAGAAAACGACGAAAAGCGACGGCGACTAAAACTAAAGCTAAAGCTAACGCTAACCAAAGCAGACCAAAACGCATCGGTGTAAAGAGCCAGACAGAGCGAGAGTAGAGGGAGATAGAGAGCAAACGCGCGCGGGCAAAGGATAATAAGCAAAACTGCCATTTAAAACGGTAATTAAAGCAGCAGCTCCAGTGACAACAGTAACAACAATAGCAACAACAACAACAAGCGAGGCTCAGTGAGCAACAAAGAAAGTAAGTGAATTCCTTTCAACGTGCCTTGCCCAAACATGGCTCCAAATGCAATCGGACCTGCTTCTTCTTTTCAACACACACACACACACACGCACACACTTATTTTTTCCTCTCTCACTTAACGTGCTCCAGTTCCAGGTGTAACCGCAGTTCCAAGCAAACATCTTCGCTTTGTGCATCCCCCCCCCCCCCCTCCCCCTTCAGTAGCCTGCACGCCACCTGCGCGCACCTCTTGCAAGTCATAAAATCTATGGCAGCCGACGTCACAGTCGCTCTGCCAGCTCTGTGACTTAAGCTCCATTTCATAGCTTTTTATTTTGCGCTTGCCTTGTTTTACGATTTTTCTCCTCATCTACGTCCTCCTCTGCTGCTGCTGCTGCTGCTGCTGTTAGTTGCGCTGCCGCCGCCGCTGCTACTTTTATGTTGGCATTGTTTTTGCTGCGCCTCGTTGTTGATTTTTCCAACCGGCTTTTGGCTAATTGCCTTGACATTGGCATTCACAGTGACAGCCTCTCTTTTGCGTGCGCTCTCTCACTCTCTCTCTCTCTCTCTCTTAGTTTGGCTGTGTGCGTTCTCTGGGGCCACGCACAATGTTGCCAGATGAATGATGATTACCTGTAAACTTCTTCTTTGGCTTGTTTGGTCTCAATCAAACTGATAAACCAACTGTCAAAAGCTAAAAGACATGGCACGCACCCCTTTGACTTCTTTAATGTACACACAAACTAACATACATATGTACATATGTATATAAAAACGTAACTGTTTCTGCCAATCAATTTGATGGCTGCTCTTGCTCTTGCTCTTATGCTTCTTGTTCTTGCCATTCGCACTTTATTAACTGTTTTAGCTGCGATCCAACTTTAAGTGATGAGCATTTGGCTTATTTTTTATACTGCCATTTTTTTTTTTTTTTTTTTTTTGAAAAAAAAAGTTGTATTTATCTGTAGCATTTTGCAGGATGCGCCACGTATATTTTTCCTTTGTTCCCTGAGGGGAAAAACGCACGAAAATTCCGGTGTGTATCTGTTGTTCCCATCTCAGCAGCAGCCTGACGCGCTGGGGCGTGTGCTTTATGCGACGACTGACTGACTATCGCATGCCAGGCAAAAAAACCCTCCCGCCCGCCGGCGCTGCTGCTGCTGCTGCTGCTGCTACTGCTGCTGCTGCTGCTGCTGCGTTTTCGTTTCAGCTTCATTTTGCACGCGCCACCCCCTTCCGCCGGTGCAACTTCGCTGCTGGCAAATCAATAATTCTCCATCAGGATTTGCATTAAGCCAGCGCAATTAGCAATTTGTATTCCAGCCAGCAAAACAGACAATAAATGCCGACTACCACACTCTCCCCTCCCCCCAGACGCCAGCCGTACCTGTCGCACCCCGCTCTGAGTCACGTTTTATGCTTCTTTTTTATATATGTATGTACATATATACATATATGTACATATGTATATATTTTTGTGGCCAATGGCAACGGCAGCGTCTGAGACTTGCGACCTGCCCAGTTGGCTATGGGTTGCATTGTCAACCATTTGCGTATCAACGGACTGGCAATCGAATGCTTCCGTTGTGCGCCGGAAATCAGGTATACACACACACACACACACTCACACACTCACTTACACTTCATTCCTACTTAACGCATTGCTGGAAGCCCCTTTGTCGCGAGTCGACAGTCTGCTCAAGACAATAATGTACAAGCCGTACAGTGAACTCTACATTTGTTGAAACACAAGCTTTGCACATTGAGCATATACAGTGGTCGCTCCACAGTGCGAACTACCAAAAATCACAATCCTTAATTGTTTAGAAGTCTTTCAGTTTTTTATATAAGATATTATATATTATTATTATTATATACAACAAATTTGTATTATTAGAGCTTTCAGATATTGAAATTTGTTCCCAAATGAAATTCATCTTTAAACCTAAAGCACATAAACAGTTGAAGCATTCTTGAATCCAGTATTTGTCCTGCTAAGTCAAATATTTTCATCAAATATTGGTTGTAGAGTAACATGAGTACAGTAAGCACATATATGTTTGCTGTGATATAGGTCTGCAAGGACTATTTTATTCTTATAATTTTTTTTACAATTTTTTTAAATATAATTATATCTTTTATTTATTTTTCATTTTTGAAAACTTTCTTTAATTTATTTTTTATTACTTTTATCTATGCAATTCATTTTATTTTCATTTTTATTATCTATGCTTTTATGTAAAAAAAAAAAAACAAAGGAGCATTGGAGTTTCTCTCACTTGACTTTTAATAGTTCACTCCAAGGAGCGTTCACTTTATGCGCTGTGTACATATGTTTTATTGCTGTTTACGCAGCGTACATGCATGTTCATGTGTATGTACACCCCCCCCCCCTTCCCCCTCCCCCTGTCATCCTCTCAGTTTGGCCATCAAGTGCAGCTGGCAACACAACAACAGCTGCCCTTGAAATAAGCAAAGGCAAAACCCAAACATAACGCACTTTACGCATACTTTCGTCTCACACCGCACAGTCGCACCCCCTGCAGGCAGCACACACACCCCCCCCCCCCCTCTCTCTACCGCATTCCTTGCAGATGCTTCGTTAAGGATGAGGGTGTGTGTGTGTGTCTGTGTGTGTGTGCGATTCATATGGAATGCGGTTCATTGCTTAATTGCATTTGCCTTTGATTTGAACGATGAGCAATATGTGAAATACGCATGACTTAGTCAGGGCATTTGGCATGTGCAGTTTCTAGTTCTGCGTTAAATAGTGAAATTTGCAGCGATGCACGTGTGTTTTTGGATGACACATGCCTTAAAGATGTAAAGATAAAGTTTTTTCTCGATCATATGTTATGCATTTGAAGGTACAGTGAGTTCTCCATAATCTGGCCAGTTTTTCATAGTTTATAATTAAAATTTCAACTGATATCGACGAATAACCTCTTAAACTGACCGAATTTGGCTGGAAAATATCTGAATTGTCAACACTGGCAAGATAACTTACCAAAATGGATCTGATTTCAACATTAATTTTTACGAATTACTAATATTCATAACTAATTTGCAAAACTTAAAAGTCTCCCTAAATAAATCCTTTTTGTAAGGGTGTTTAAGCTGCATTGCAAAGTTCTCAAATTAATCTTCTTTTTTTTTTTGGCTTGTTTTGCTTTTCGTTTCTTTTCTCTTGTCTTTTTTGCTTTGTTGTTATTGCTTGACAGTTTTTGCAGCAACGCTCGCGCTGTCTCACTCTCCCACACCCTTGCTCTCTCTCCATTTCTTTCTCTCTGTGGCTTTGTTCTGCTGCTGAGTCACGTCTGGCTGTTGTTGTTCTTGTGGCTGCTGTTTTTTTTTTTTTGACTCCTTTTTTTTTCTCGCCGTTTTCGCTTTCAACAGAGCGCCGCAATTGGCTTTAACTGCTTGTGATTCATTTGACGTTGATGCTTCCTGCACACATACAAGCCATACTGTATGTATCACGTATGTATGTATGTGTGTATGTATGTATGTATGTATATAGTTGTATATCAATAGTGAAGTCTTTATCAATGCAACACTTGCAGCATATCTGGCGCCTTTTCCTTTTATGCATATGCGATATTTTTGGAATGGGCGACGCGCTGTCGCGCCTCTTGCTTCGTTTTCCTTTGCTTACAATAACAATAATTCATATGCTTTGTACATGCTGCATGCTGCCGCTGAACTCTGGGGCAGTTCAATGCACTGCAATCGCGCAGCGTTGCCACCAGCATCAACATTTCCGTTGTGGCGTTGCCGATAAAAGCCAAAAACTCTTTTGGGATTTCTTTCCTTTTTTTTTTGTTTCTCTTTCTTTTTGTTGTTACGCCTCCTCTATCGGTCGTGCGCTTTGATTTATGCGCCCGCCTTTAAGTGGCCCGTGGCCTTTAAAGTCGTCGTGATCGTCAGTTGAAGGAGGTGTCGCTGTAAATACATTTTGCTCAATGTTGCCAGGCGCACACACACACACGTACGCACGCACACAGCTACAAGTCAGCGGCAGGCAAGTGCAAGTTCAAGTTGCGGCTGCAGTTTAATAGCAAAACTGCCAACTGGTTGAGCTGGTTGTTTTTGGCTTTGGTTATTTTCAATTTGCCGGGCGCATCGAAATATTGATACTTGTCTGTGGTCCCGGTCCTGCCAAGCCGTTGTAAATATCATGTTTTGATTTTCAAAGACACCTCCTCAACCCACCAGCCCCTCCCTCCCCACACCCCACTCCCCCTCTCCCCCTCTCCCCACCTCGCAGCCGATTCATTTGTGCACGCTCGCCATACAAAGAGCTGTCTGCTATGTAATTTGCGGTTGTGCAAAATATTTATGCTCATTGTTTATTATATGCATTTTTCTGCGCCTATTGAAAATGCGAACAAATTATTAATGTGCCTGCTGTGGCAGCCACCGCCTGTGGCACTCGCTTAGCTTTGACTTGCCCGCCTCTCTCCGTGGGCAGGCCTAGCTCTGCATGTCTGTGCATGTCTCTCTCTCTCTCTGTGTGTGTGTGTGTGTGTGTGTGCATGTAATTGCTGCATAAATCATTTGAGCTGATGGCCAAGAGCAGCGGTAATTTCAGCGCTGCACAATAACAGTTAACTGTTTGTTGCTACAGATATGTGTGGACACAGATACATTTCTATATATCATAGACAAGCCAAGAGTTATTTATGTGCGTTCAATCAGCCAAACGCCAAACGCAACCAAACCGAACCGAACCAATTCAATCCAATCCAAGCCAAAGCTAAAGCCGAGATGCTCGCTGCTGCAGCAGCAACAACAACAACAACAACAGCTATATCAGCAGCAGAGCGCAAAGAAAAAAGCAGCCCGAAACCGTTTGTCCGCCTGCCAATTGGTGGCTTTCATTGATTTCTCTATTCAAAATCATTTCATTTCATTTCATTTTGTTTTGGGTTATTGATTTTGATTTTTTGATTGTTCCGAACGCAGTTGAAAGCGCGTGCAGAAGCTCAAAACTGTAAATGCAGACTCGAAGCAACAGCTTCAACAGCAGCAATGTTAGCAGTTTAGCTTTTTTATGGCTATAGCTGACACCATTTGAAAGTTAGCTGGGAAATTGTTGGCGCAAGCTATTAGCTGGAAATCTAGCTACGTTCAAATGCGTTTAAAATTGAGTTTAATTAATTTGAATATATTATAAATTCTAATTTCGCTTTATTTGCCCATAAATTATATACATACATACATACATACATGTACATCAAAATGCACACTTGGTCTACATTTAAAAGTTTTTGTTAAATTAGATAAGATAAATACCATATTCATTATAATAGACCATTTAAACCCATTTCCCATTTCAACTGAATAGAAGTATATATGTATGTATAATTGAAAAAATTATATATATTAAATATTTGTAAATTTTCTAAAAATTGTGCAAAATAATTTTTAATATTTAATATATTAATACTTAAATTTGTTAACAAGTCAAAGCTTGCTTTGAGTCTTGTCTTAGCTCGAATATAGCAATTTAATACGTTTGGCAATGTTCAGACTTCCAAAATATGGCAACACTGAAAACGAACGGTTCATGCAGTTAATGCGGTTCATGCAGTTCATGCGGTTCATTCGGTTCGCTCGTTTTTGCTATCTCTCACGCACCTACATATATTGTTAAAGTTCAAAATGCAAAGTCAATTCATAATTAACATTACAAAAGCAACGCGAACGTTGTTCTAACGGTTTTTGGCACGTCTCTTTCACTCGCACTCACGCGCTTCAACCGTTTTGCCCGTTTGACATCGTTGACGTTTTCAAATTGAAACTTTTACTTTTTGTTTTTTTTAGCTCATCTTTCAACTCTCCCAAGACAATCAATTTGTTGATTCGTCGCGTAATAATTGATTACTGCACTTGTTTTAGGCGCTTTCTAAAAAAAATTAAAAGAAAAACCAAATCCAAAAAGTAGAAAACATGTTGGAAGAGTTGTAGCCTCGCATTTGTACATAATTGTACGTTTGTAATTATAAAACAATTGGAAAGGTGCTTGCGGCAAATGATTGCACCGTTTGCTGTTAATTGAGTCTGTATTATTATGTTTTTTTTTTTTTTTTTTTGTTGCTCAGTCGCTTTTTTAAGGCTTCATTTCGCCGCCACAAAAACCGCAAACTGTTTTTAAAATAACAAGCATAATCTACAACGACAACAACAACAACTACAACTACAAGTTGACTAACTATTAATCGCCCACGTGAGCAGCCGCAGAAGCAGATGTTGTGCTGGCATCGAAAATGTTTTGCATTTTACGAGTACTTTTCTAATTCGCGGGCATCGTTTTTGCATTCTCAACAGCCATAAAAGTCACGATAGACACTAAAGATTAATGAGTGAGAGCGGCACAGGGAGACAAAGACAGGGCGAGCGAAAGAGAGAGAGAGAGACGACAATCCGCACACTGGTGCCATGGCATCCATTAAATGCATACTCGATATTTATCTATGCGTGCCCTTGAGCATTTGCAGGGGTCGCCATGAAAAGTTTGTGGCCAACGGTAATAAAATCTCAAGTGGCGTGATTAAACCTGTGCACTGAGCGAAAAACACTAGTGCAATTTGCGGGAATTAGCATTTGGACGAAATCTAGAATATGTTGTTTTCTTTTTCTTCTTCTCAAGTTTTGCTGTTTGAATCTTTGAATTATTCCAAGATTGAATCAAAATGTGGCTATGGTAAGAAAAAAAATAACAAGCGTATCCTTTTGGGACCAGTGTGCAATGTGGCAACGTTCTATCCCCTTCCATAGCTTGTCGCACCTGCATATGCAATGCAAATGCAACGCTCGGTTGCGCGCGCGCGTGCGCCCCAAGCAGCAGCAGCAGCAGCAGCAGCAGCGGCAGCAGCCACTTGGCAGTTGGTGGCATGTCTTTAAAACGAAGACGTGGGCCACTAATATTTATGTCTGCCGGCCCGGCTGATGTCTGTATCTGTGCATCAGTATGTGTGTCTGCCTCTCTCTCTCTGTCTTTCTCTGTGTGTGTGTGTGTACGAGTATTTTTAGAACGTTGTTGCTGTCTGAAGCCGAGATTTGGAGCGATTCTTTTGTTGCTTCTGCTGCTTTTGTTGTTACAGTAAAAATATACCGTATGCTGCAACGTACATAAATAAATGTGCGCTGTTGCTGTTGATGCCACGAGTATTATAAGAAATTACGACACATGCTGACGCTGATTTAGTTTAAATTGTTTGCATGTATGCAGATTATTGCAGTGTCCGTTGTCCATTCTAATGGCACAGTGGCAACGCTGGCTGGCTGCCTGCCTAGTTGCTTGACTGCTTGACTGCTTGGTACCAGGTGTCCCCCTCTCTCCCTCTCTTTCTTGCTTTGCCTATCTCTTTATTGCATACATAATTGCGCAAAGCTCGCTAACAGCTGCATTGGCTCTGTGTGTGTGCTCGTATTTATCTGCATTTGTGTCTCACTCCGATGTGCGGTGGCTGATGAGCTCGCATTGTTTGAATGTAGTGTGCGTTTATCAGTTTACCGTTATCATTAACAAGCTACACACGCAGAGATGAGCAAGCGAGCGACGGGAGAGAGGGGTAAGGCCCCAAATAGCGCGACACACGCAAAATGTTGCCTGGTGAAAGGTGTGCGATGCGATAAAATTTCATCATATTTTACATTTTCGTAATTTGCTAAAAGCACACACAGCGACACACGCACACATGCACAGATACATGTGTGCATGCACATACAACACACATACATACAGATATACATGTATATATATGTATATATGTATGAACAATCAATTTGTGAGTGTGCGCCATTTCATTTAATTAGATTTCGTTTAATAATGCCACATGCACAAACACACAGACGACGCACACTCGGCAAATACAACAAGAGTCAATAGTGTAATTTAATTGATTTGCGAGCAGCGCAGCAGCAGCAGCAGCAATAATAAAGTAGAATCAGAAGAAGAAGCGGTAAACTGGCCCGATGCCACTCAATTTGATGGAGTTTGAGTGTATTGGTGTGGAGCCTGTACTGTGTGCGTGTGCGTGTGCGTGTGCGTGTAAATGAGTCGCGGACTGTTGCTGAGCTACTTAACCAGTCGTTGTTGCAGCTGTGAGCTTTTTATTGCTCTCGTTCGTGTTCTTGTTCTTGTTCTTGTTCTTAGCTATTGCTGCTAGTTATGACGGTGTTCCGCTTGGCCATTGTTGCCACACCATTTGCAGTAATTGGCGCTGCCAGCTCTTCTTTAGCTAACTAAATGCAACGGTGTTTAACTGTTTGCTGCTGCCTTTCTTTCTTTCTTTCTTTCTTGCTTGCATTCGTTCATTCCTTTTTTCATTCTTGGCTGCATACGTACATATATGCTTACATATACATATATGCATGTTTGTATAGGTGCGTGTGTGTGTGTGTGTGTGCATCTTTGCAGAGAACTGGGGGATTCGAACACAAATCGGCATGCATAATTAATTATGATTTAGTTGGCTTTTCACATGTGCATATGTATGTGTGTATGTATATGCATGTGTGTGCACATGCATATTTGTGTGTTGCAATTGCTTTTTAAAGAGCTGCAATTAATTTTCCAACGAATTTTATGAATTAAAGCGTCAAAAATCTGCAAAACGATTACAAAAACGACGCTAATCGAATTTCAGTTAACATGGAAAATGAAATACATATGTATTACGAGCAAAGGTGCGGGTTAAGGCGAAAACGGCTGCGCTGCTGTTAAAGCTGACTTTACAAGAAACAGGCGAGCATTGACTTTTTGCCAGAGCAAGACAGCACGATCGAATGAGACCAGCGCACAAGTTGCCAGCTTTAAAACGTTTGGCGATGCCAGATTAGCGCGCAAACCATTATGGTTGAGGGAGGCAGGTGGGGGAGGGTTGTGTCTGTCTGTCTGTCCGTTTGCTTAGTTTTCATTTTCATTTGCGTTTGCGTTTTATTTGATGTTAATCTGCCATCCGATTTGCCTTTGGCTAACATTTGCCTTTATTTTTCCTTTTTCCTTGCTTTTTTTTTTTTTTCTTTTTGCAAAGCCAACGCCCCGTACAAATGGCTTTGCATGAAATGAAAATCTCGCAAATGGTCAGCGCCATAAGCCAACGCCTAGAAATGCCAACAACGACAACGACAACAATGAGGCATATGAAGGAGCTGCCACTTTGGGCGCCGCCGCCGTCTCCTTTGCTCGACCGTCACGCAGCTCGTTTGTTTATGTATCTACGTGCCGCTGCCGCTGCCGCTGCCAGCCACAATCGTCAATCAGCTCGGGCTTGGCTCGTTTGCCTTTTTAAGACAACAATATGCAAAGCATTAAAGAAAAAAAAGGGAACAGCAAATTTCAGCTGCACACCTACCAAGTCGTTGCTGCTGTCCATCAACGGCTATTTTGAGTGCTGCTCCTGCAGCTGGCCGCCCCCACAAATGCGCTACATATTTCTGTATACCCTGTGCCCATTGGAGGGCAGCATATTGCTTGTTACAGTTACATATATTCTTGATCAGGACGACGAGCTGAGTCAATGTAGCTATATAATTCTGTCTTAACGCCGCGTTTTTTTCGTGCATCTTAGCCAAAGAAACTCATATGCTTTCGATAACTTTCACAAATTCTTCAAAATCGATAATTATCGATATTCAGCCGTTATTTTTAGCAAATATCTCTGATATCAGAAAAGCTTGCTATATAAATCTGTCTTAAAGCCGCATTCTTAAAGACTTTAGAAGTTCTTTTCGTGCATCTTAGCCAAAGAAACTCATATATTCTTTCGATAACTTTCACAATGTCTTCAAAATCGATAATAATCGATAATAAGTCTTGAATTTTAGCGCATATCTCTGAGATTAGAAGCGCTAACGATAAAAAATTGGATATATAGGATCGTACATAGCCTCCCATTGCACGCAGAGATCAAGAACCTTTTATATTTACGATAGGGTTTTTTAGTGTGGTGTCAAGACAGAGAAAAGGAAAGAAGAAGGAGCTGCTTTCCAATGTGTTTGTGTGTATATATGTATATGTGCATTAGCATATAGGCAGGTTACCGTTTCCATGGTATCTGCTAATCGTGCACTCCCAACTAAAAGCCTCTTGCTATCCTCCTTTATTTACATTTTTTTTATTGTTAGCCTGCTTTTCCTGTACGTTTTGTGGCTTTAAGCCGGTTGAGTCATACGGCCGGCTATGTGATTCGTTAACTCCGATTAGCTGGCTCGCGTCACGTTAATGAGCTGGCCAGATACTTCTGATCCCCACACAGGGACACAGACAGCGACAGAGACGGAGACAGACACGCCCACATGCATGCACAGACATGTCAAAGGCGAGGCAGCTTTTCAAATTTGCATGTTCAGTCTGTACAGTTTTTGATAACTAATCGCAGCGCATAGCCGATGCCGGGCATCGATAACGCTGCCAAGCCGCGTATCGATAGGCAATCAAAGCGCCGCTCTCGCAAACACTTTGCGACAAATGTCATCGCTAGCTATTTGACATTTGACAGCTGATTTGCCGTCTGTTGAATTCGAATTCGAATTCGAATTTTAGCCATTGCTGAATGCCAAGTGCTACAGATCTGGCGACATGTGTCGTCGTCCATGTAAAGTGCAGCAAACTAAAAAGAAAACCAAGTGCGTTCAGTTGAGTCTGCCCGACTAGCCAGTTACCCAGCAATATTTCTATATGCTATATCGCTTTCGAAAGCAACTCTTGGCGCTCGAAAAACTGATTCTGTATCTCTTCAAGGGCATGGAGAGTGGTTCCAGCTGTATTAAATGTGCGAAATATTAAATTTTTTGTTTTCGATATTTATCGATTTTGAAGATAATGCCAGTGAAAAGATTGAATTGCATTGACTGAAACTAGATGCTGCAAGTCTCTCGGACAGCCAATATGCCCGCTTTAACAGTTGTGCGCAATGTTTACAGGGTATGAAATAAAGAAACATTGCGTTATCTACGTTTCCTGTTCGACTTGGCGACATTGAAATGAATGGCAGACCAATACCAAATGGCCCCCTCGACACGGAGACGGACGCACGACGGAGTTGTCGTCGCCAGTTGCAAGTTGCAAGTTGCACGTTGACTGTTGCCTGTTGCAAGTTGCCTGTTTACAAGTTGCCTGTTCTGCATGCACTGCACACATGGCTGGCTGACTGTCTGGCTGACTGTCTGGCTGACTGTCTGACTATCACTAGCACATAAATTTAGCACGCAGGCAAATGCATAAATATATACATATATATATATATATATATGTATCTTTTGCTCAGCACACAAAGACGAGTCACACGCATGTGGATTTTTATGGCTGATTGTTTATAGCTTATAGTTTGAACGCACACACAATGTGTTTTATCAATCAAATGTCTACACAAAACAGTTGCTTATATTTATATTTAGTATATATAGATTATTTATATATATATATTCCACACAGGCAAGCAGCCAGCAAAACTCCGACTGGCGCAGCGCAAAGCCGACAGACAGAAGCCAACCACAAGCCGGGCTATATCTAGCAAGCGATTGATTTAGCGGCAAGCGCCAATTGTTAAGTTCGTACAGCCGCCAAAATTGCACCGATTAGCACCATGAACGGCCAGGGCTGTGAGCTGGGCCACAGCAATGGGGACATCATATCACAGAACCAACAGAAGGGCTGGTGGACCATCGGTCTGATCAATGGCCAGCACAAGTACATGACCGCCGAGACATTTGGCTTCAAGCTCAACGCCAACGGGGCCAGTCTCAAGAAGAAGCAGCTCTGGACGCTGGAGCCATCCAACACCGGTGAAAGTAAGTACACATTATCCCACATTATCTCCCTTTAAACTATACAGATAGCCAATATTTAAAAGCAATTGCTTAAATCTAGCGAACTCTATCGAAGCTTTGATATCAGTTCAGCTTCTTTCTATGGAGTTTGCTGAAATCCACGCTCAAGCGTGGAAAATAGGTGAAAGTTAGCAGTTTTCCTTATTCTAGGCTTCCTTATGTTGAGGAGTTTGCTGAAATCCACGCTCAAGCGTGGAAAATAGGTGAAAGGCAGCAGTTGTCCTTATTCTAGGCTTCCTTATGTTAAGGAGTTTTGTGAAATCCAAGCTCAAGCGTGGAAAATTGGTGAAAGGCAGCAGTTTTCCTTATTTTAGGCTTCCTTTAGCTTATCCCTTGCAATGAAGTTTTCTATTTACAAAATGTGTAGTGCATAACTTTCGAGTTAAAGAAAAATATATATCTACAATATATTACTGAGCAGTATCAACAGCCAAGTCAATATAACCCTGTCTGCCTGTCTCTTCCTATGCGCATTAGACGCTCCATTTTAAAAGCTATCTTAACAAATTTAATGTCTGTGTATACTTTATTCTAAAAGTAAAGCACATCTTATTATTTTATATACAATACGAGAACCAGCTTACCAAATTTGGTTTATCTAGCTCTCAGTTTTGAGCTTTATGCAAATGTGTAAACTATACGAGAATCTACAACCAAAATCTCAAATCGATATTTATCGATATTCAAATGGTTGGATATCGAAAAAGGGATAAGCTCGTTCTGTATGGTATACGAGAATATATATGTATATCAAATTTCTATAGCTAGTTCAGTTAACGAAATCGACGCGTTTACGCTGAAGGACATGGAAAATAGACTTTGTTCGACGTCCTCATCAAGAATATATGCTTAATAAAGGTGTGACATGCATCCCTCTGCCTGTTACATACATTTGCACAAAGCCATTATACTCTGTTTACCTACCATTCTTAAGGATAGCTTCAAAAACACGTTTTCGATATCGATGTTTATCGATTACTTGGAAACGTGGCAAGTTATCGATTATCGGAAACAAACTCTTACTGCGGTCTCTAGCTCCTATAGGTTCGGGCAGACGAACGGACGGACAGACAGACAGACGGACAGACAGACAGACGAACGGACGGACAGACAGAAAGACGGACGGACGGACATGGCTAGTTCGACTCGGCTTTTGATGCTGATCAAGAATATATATACATTATCGAATCGATGATACTTTCTTCCTGCAGTTACATACATTTGCTCAACAACATTATAGCCTTTGGGCCCATTGAAAGTGGGTCGCTCAAGCGAGCTTTCACTGTATGCATACACATATAGCTTGAGCTCTTATCGGACTCCGCTGATAAGCATGTTAAATGAACTAACGAAAATGGTGAAATGAGAATGGAAACTGAGATGATAATTACGAATGATATTGATATTGATAATGAGCACGATAATGCTAATGCTAATGATAATGACAATGATAATGACAATGATAATGCTAATGATAACAGCTGGCTTTGTTTGGCATTTAGCAGCTGCATTTGCATTCGGCTGACGCATTTAATTGCCGACTGTAAATCATTGGCCCAGTCGTAAACACAACAAACAACTGCGGCTTTGCTTTAGTTTTCTTATTTGTGCTATTTTCCTATGTGTAACTCGCATAAATCATTTGCCAATTTGCAGCTGCGTTGGCCAAAAGCTCAGCTTGGCCCGCATCTGCGTTCATTTGACTTCCAGGGTATCTGTCTGTCTGTCTCTGTGTGTGTCGCAAGAAAACAAAGCGTCTCACGAATTTGGCATCATTTATTAAGCCACACGGAGACGCCACAGGTTGCATGCTGCACGTCGCTTGCAACGGGCATTGCAATTGGCTTTGGCCCCGTCCCCGGCCCCGGCTCCGACTTTGGCTTTGACTTTGGCCATGCTGCCGGAGCTGGTCTGATCTGGTCTGGTCTGGGCTGGCAATTATAATTAAGGCAACTCGTTTGCCGCTGCGACTGCCATTGGCCACGTTGCAATTAATACAAAATATTTTGTTGAAATCCCCTGCCACCAACCGCCACCCTATCCCCCCCCCCCCCTATCCCACCTTGCGCTGGCATTCGTAACGGCCATTAAAATAGCTCAGCCAAATTGAAATCGATGTGGCCAAAGCGCACGATAATGTTTGGCTAAATTGCTTAATCGCAGCAAGAAGAAGATGAAGCAGTTGAAGAAGAAGCCGAAGCAATAAATAATGCCGCCTATCGATAACTAATTAAGCATTGTCTGCTGCGAGGTGCCATCGCTAATCGCTGCGCGGCCGACAGCTGACAGCAGACAGCTGATTGGCTGCTGCCGTTTGCCGTTATTCGTTCAGCTATTTGAAATGAGTACAGTTAGCGCAAGAGAAAGACACTGACTGTTGCCATCGCCTCGCAAGCGGGTATTTGCATTTGGTCAGGCAACATGTTTGAAATGAGTTTTGTTTCTTAACTCTTTCTCTATTCAATTGGGCAAGTATAGTTAGGCCTTCTTCTTTTCCATAACATTGTAGAAGAGGATATTATAATTAAATCATGAAATTTGTAAGGCAAAGAAGATTAGGACTCCAATTTCTTTAAGTGTATATACTCTTAATAAGCACAAATCGTAAAGCCGTCACCTGAAGAAACAGCGGATAATTAATTAATTAACATTGGACTACTTTATCGTAGGAACTATCGATCGATTAAGTATGAAAATTCGTTTTGTTTCTGGAGATACATACATATCTTGACCCAACTTGGGATTCGTAAGATTTATGACAAATGAGCTAAGTCTTAATTAACATTCGACTACAATATCAAATAGCTCTTTAGAAAAGATCAATCAAATATTAAGTAAAAAAACTCGTTTTTGTTTCTCAAGATATCTCTTGACCCAACTAGGGATTTATAAGATGGAACTTGAAATTTGTAAGATGAAGATGGACTTGGTATTTATAAGATTTGCCCTGATCCATGGACTACTATATCATATAGCATAGTTCTATCGAGAAAACTGATCGATAATTTAGTTGTGTTCTCTTTAGGAGATATCTTGACCAAAGACCTTCAGCCCCATCTGAAATTTAGACCAATAATCTATATGGTAAAGCTCTAGCTTTGTATTTAGTTGGGCAGGTGTATTTGATCGCATTTGATCCAGTTGCTAATTGAGTTATTTTCGGATTTGCGTACAGGTATTATCTATTTACGATCTCATCTGAACAAATATCTATCGGTCGATCAGTTTGGGAACGTGCTGTGCGAGAGCGAGGAGCGGGACGCGGGCAGCCGCTTCCAGATCAGCATCAGCGAGGACGGCAGCGGCCGTTGGGCGCTGAAGAACGAGTCGCGCGGCTACTTTTTGGGCGGCACGCCCGACAAACTGGTCTGCACGGCGAAAACGCCCGGCGCCAGCGAATTCTGGACGGTCCATTTGGCGGCACGGCCACAGGTCAATTTGCGTTCGATTGGCCGCAAACGGTTCGCCCATCTGTCCGAGTCGCAGGACGAGATACATGTGGATGCGAACATACCCTGGGGCGAGGATACGCTCTTCACTCTCGAATTCCGCGCCGAGGAGGGCGGCAGATATGCCCTGCACACGTGCAACAACAAGTGAGCCTCAACGAATAATCTGAAACCGATCATAATAATATCTATCTATCTATCTATCGCCCGCTTGTAGATATCTGAATGCCAATGGCAAGCTGCAGGTGGTGTGCAACGAGGATTGCCTGTTCAGTGCCGAATATCATGGCGGCCATTTGGCGCTGCGCGATCGCCAGGGTCAATATCTGTCGCCCATTGGCTCGAAGGCTGTGCTCAAGTCGCGCTCCTCGACGGTGACACGGGACGAGCTGTTCTCGCTGGAGGACTCATTGCCGCAGGCCTCGTTCATAGCTGGCCTCAATTTGCGCTATGTGAGCGTCAAGCAGGGCGTCGACGTGACCGCCAATCAGGATGAGGTCGGCGAGAATGAGACCTTCCAGCTGGAATACGACTGGTCTGCGCACCGCTGGGCATTGCGAACCACACAGGATCGCTACTGGTGCCTGTCCGCCGGCGGCGGCATTCAGGCCACCGGCAATCGTCGCTGTGCCGACGCACTCTTCGAACTGATCTGGCATGGTGATGGTTCGCTCTCGTTTCGCGCCAATAATGGCAAATTTTTGGCCACCAAGCGTTCCGGCCATCTGTTTGCCACCTCCGAGTCCATTGAGGAGATAACCAAGTTCTATTTCTATTTGATCAATCGGTAAGTGAACGCCCCATGCCCCATGCCCCATGCCCCATGCCCCATGCCCCATGCCCCTACCCCTCCACCCATCCTCCAGCTGTGCTTAACGTCCTACCATCTGTTTAGGCCCATTTTGGTGCTGAAGTGCGAACAGGGCTTTGTCGGCTATCGCACGCCCGGCAATCTCAAGCTGGAGTGCAACAAGGCCACCTACGAGACCATACTGGTTGAGCGCGCCCAAAAGGGCATGGTCCATCTGAAGGCGCACAGCGGTAAATATTGGCGCGTCGAGGGCGAGAGCATTTCGGTGGATGCCGATGCGCCAGCCGATGGCTTCTTCTTGGAGTTGCGCGAACCAACACGAATTTGCATAAGGTGAGCGAAAGCATTCGTTTGCGCCGTTTGATTATAAGAAAGTTACATTTTTAACGGTAAAACTGAAGAAAAACAGATTTGAAAATAACGGCAATAGTGGCTTTGCAGTCGGCCTGTTAATATTCAAAGCGCTCTGTTAGCAGCATGCTATTGCCAATTTGCATAACAGCCGTAGCATATAACATTGTCCGCCGCATAACAGTCGACTGTCTATGCGAGCCTTACAGTTGTTCAACTGTTAACGTTAACATTACTGTTATAAGTCAACGCCAGTTGCCAATTAGCATAGCAGCGTGCTGTTTGCTGCACAGCTGACTTAACAGGCCGCGACTGTTGAACTATTAACAGCTGTTAAATGTTAAATATTAAATTTTTAAATTATTTAATTTGGCCGAATATATCAATGCTCCTCCCTTTCGTCACAGATCGCAACAGGGCAAATATTTGGGCGCTACCAAAAATGGGGCCTTCAAATTGCTGGATGATGGCACCGATTCGGCCACACAATGGGAATTCTAAGTTGCAGCGCTTCCAAGGATGCGGCACGTGTTTGGCAATTGCAACAATAATTACAACAACAACAACAACAACAACAACAACAACAATAACAACTACAACCACACGTATCAATTTTTAGAGTTTTAGCAACGTGTCGACTATGTCCAAAAACATCAACAAAAACAAAAACGAAAACAAAATCAAAACAAAAACAAAAACAAAAACATTTTAGAACGCAACAAAACAAAAAAGTCGCACAAAAATGTATCCTACATGCAAATTAATGGCGAACATCGAGGATAAATGCATGTTCATGCAGATATATATATATATATATATATATACATACATATATAAAAAGATTATATATATCAACATACATATATACATATATATATATATAAAAGAGATTTTTTTAAAACAACCTATTTAGCTTTTTATACGTTTTTACAAGAACAACAAACAAATCTCTAGCGTAGACACAACAGTCGGAAGTGAAACAATTTGTCGCGAATCCTTCCGTTTTCCAATATCAGCAACAAAAGCAAAAGCAAACGCAAACGCAAATGCAAAAGCAAAAAACGAAAATATATATTAAATAATAATAAATTTATGATTATTAAATGGAAAAAAAAAAAAACAACAACAACAACATGCAAAAAACAAAAAAAATTATATATATATATATAAATATATATATATATATACATACACATCATATACATATATACACACATACGTACACGCATACGTACATATATTTATTCGATTTGTAATGCTTTTCAAAAGGGCCGCTTAACTTAAAAACAGCAACCTAAAAAATTTAATAAACAAAACAAAACAAACAAGAAAACAAAAAACAACAACAAAAAAATGTTGCTTCAAAACCAACACATATTCCTATAAATTTATTTATATATTTATACATATTGATATATGAACAATATCAACACACACACACACGCATACATACACACACACACATACACACAAACGCCCCCACACACACACACACACACACACACACACACACACACACACACACACACATTCACGCAATTTTATTATATGCAAAACTTAGTTTTAAGCGCAATAACAATAAACAATAATAAAAAAAAAATTAAAAGAAAAAAAAAACTAACAAAAAAAAAACCAAGAAACATGCAAAATTTTGATACGAAGCGCAATTGCAATATCCGATTTTTAAGCTATAACCATATATATATGCATATATATCACTTGTCATTTTTTGTTACATATTTATTCTTATTATTACATAATTTTATTACTTTTTTTTGCCGTCGCACATTTTAATCTCTATATAAATAATGTTTTTTTTTTTTTTTATTGAATCATTTCGCACACAAGAAAAATGAAACTACATTTTCTCAACTTAGTCGCTTAAACTAAATGGGGAAAAGTAAACCGAAACGGAAACGGAAATTATGTATGATAAATGATATAATATGAAATATATACATAACATACCTATATTATAATATATACACACGATCTAATTATTTGTTGTTCCGCCCAAGTGCCTTATTTTTTTTGTCGAATCCTTGGGTAAGTATTGCCATGTGAGGGGAATGCATTCGAGGTACTCCAAATATCCGAAAATATACATATATATATATGCGTTCGAGGTACTCCGAAAATCCGTATACATGTACCATATATATTTCAGGGGAATGTATTCGAAGTACTGCAAAAAATCGATATATTTTTATATTTTTTTTAGTGAGCGAAATGCATTCGGAGTACTCCAAAAACAAAAACTCAATATATAAATTTTTATGGGAAATTCTTTCGGAGTACTCCTAAAACCCAAAATCATATACATATTTATGTGAGGGGAATGCGTTCCAGATACTTAACTAAATATATATATATATTATATATCTATGGGAAATGCTTTCGGAGTACTCCTAAAACTCAGAATGCGTTCTATGTACTCCAAAAATATATTTTACATAGTCCTGAGTGATGAGAAAGATTGCGGAAAATATATATATTTTATATGCCTGACGCCAGGATTTGGATAACATCTTGGCTTGTCAAACATCTTCAACATCTCGAGCTAACAATTGAGTTTCTTTAATTACGTTTGCCTGTTCTACTGAAAATATTGCTAAACGTAAATATTTTCATATGGAAATTGCGGGCTAGATTTGATTTCTACACCCAAAATTGGCATCTACCGAATATGGTTTCGATGAAACCTTTATAAAACATATTATAAATCATATTTTATGAAAAATAATCATTATTTGAATAGAAATTGAAATTTGGATTTCGAACCGCAATCTTGATCATGAGAAGGAATATTCGGAATTCCGAATAAGGAACTAAGAGAAAGGACGCTGCGACTCAAGCCTTACATATATGTACATATATGGGAAGCTGCTCCTGCTGCTATATACTTATATATGTATGTATCTCCTAAATCAAAGACTGCTGCTGCTGCCCGTCCAATATCCTCGGGGATTCAGCTGATCAGCCAATGTTGCCCCCGAAAAATCAAATGCAATGTTTGTTCAGATTTTAAATGTATTTATATATGCATATACACACATATATATATATATATATATATATGCAAAGTATATATATATATATGTATATGTGGATGTATGTATATATGTTGTATGTATATTTGCATCATTCCATTACAATTACATTAAACTTACAATTTCTGTTTTTTTATTGCTTATATCATATTGTAATATGCCAAGTTTATATGTGAGTGAGTGTGTGTGTGTGTGTGTTTGTAAATATATATATATATATATATATATAGGTGTGTGTGTGTGTGTGTGGTGTGGTGTGTGAGTGGTGTAGCCATTCGCTTGCCAGCGCCAGTGTGCACACACCACACACACACACACACACACGCGCGCGACAGGACAAGTCCAATTTTAGCTACTTTTAAAAGCTTCAGATTCGTTAAAATTCGACAAAATTAATGTTTATATATTAAACGATTACACGTGCACACACATCCATGCACATACCTACACATGTATACATATGTGTACGTACATTGATTGATTTCATTGCATTTTGTTTTCTTTGTTATTGTATATTAATTCATTTATTAATTTCTTCCATTGCAGCGAATGCAAATCGTGTGCGCAGTGCATGCATATAATAATAAGAATAATTAATTGCCCCACGCACACACATTTGCATATCAATACTTACATGCAAATGCATGTATTTCTATAACCCCCCCCCCCCCCCTCTCACCAGACGAACATGCGTGCTGCACGCTTAAAAACGCCTTTTCATCAATCTACGCTTGGCCACAATTCGCATAATTAAAATACAAATACAACTACATACATACATTGCGGTGCCAAGACTTTTATCATTATCATCAAGGCTCTACATTTATGTAGATTTAATTTTCGCATTGGTTTTTTACAATCTATAGTCATTGATCAAACGGTTTTTAGCTCACTTAATTGCACGTACTATATTCGTATAAATCCTATTTATAAAGGGGTTTTCGCTTTAAACTTATTTGCATGATGCTTTTTGTTTTGTTTTTTTTTGTTTCTTTGTATTTTGTTTTAATTCATCATATAATGCTTTCTTGTTACATGCTCTTTGTTGCGTTGTTCTCGTTTTCTTTTAGCTTTTGATTTTGATCGTTTCCTTTTTCCTTTTCAACGTTTCTTGTCTTTAAATAGAACATAATTTGAAACCTGGCTATGCGTGAAAGTGCTTCCGGTCATTTTATATGTGATAAATAAAATTTTCAAAAAAAAAAATTCAACATTTTCTGTTACAATTTCTGTACAAAAGCAAAGTGGAACAAAATTTTGGATAATTCTCTTAAACAAAGTGAAAACACGCGGCCTTGTTAACTTAAAGATCAAAAAAAAAAAAAACAAAGCGTTTTTAAATATATATATATATATATATGTATGTATGTATATAGGGTATACATTCAATTTATGGATGTAGGGCATGATGTTGTGCACAATTACAACGTTTATATAAACTTGATTTTTTCTCTCTCTCTCTCTCTCTCTCTTCGTTCGTAATTTTTGTGTTCCTCTTTATCTGTTTTCGCTTCGCTGCTCTAATCGAATAAATTATGCTATGCTAAAAGTGGGCTACAAGGTTTCTCTTCACTTAGCACTTAATATGTATGTTTTTATAAATTTTATTATAAACTGTAGGTATAAACTTTTTGCTAAACGAAGATCAACTATAAGTATAAACATAAAATGTATTCTTTTCATACAGTAAATTTTACAAAAAAAAAAAAATAATAATAATAAAAATTATGATATAGTAATAAAAATAATAATAATTTTAATAATAACCTATCAAAATAATTGATTTTATAAGATATAGGTATATAACATACAAAAATTATGTTCTCCGGCGGCGCTTACACACGCACTTACACAAAAACACGAACACACACACACACTTATCATACATAAGCCTATGTACGGGCGTGTGTGTGCGTGGTTTATGTGTGTTTTCTTTATTTATTTACTTTTTTTTTTTGTGTGTATGTGTGTTGTGTTGTGTTGTGTTGAGTTGAGTTGAGTACAGTTCGCAAGCGCCCGCCACTACATTGCTGCTAAGTTAAACTTCAGCGTAGTGCGCAACACTTCAATTATTAAAAATATATAATATATAATACATATATGTATATATATATAATTACATATTGTGTGCAACCAAAACAAAAGCTACCAATAATTCACATCAAATATATATATATATATATATATATCGTTCTCTTTCATTCGCTCTGTGTTCCTCCTGATTGTTTGTGTGTATGTGTATATGCATAATAGTTTTGCATAAACCGTTAAAGAGGTTTGTCGATCCGAAGAAGATGTTACATGATGCATTATTGCGACGACGGGGTGGCGCCTTTTGGCTGCACTGATTGGTCGCCGTGTGTATGTGTGTGTCTGTGTATCTGGTTGAGTTTATTTGTGTTGGTACTGATGTCGTTGTGTGTTTGTGTGTGTGTGTGTGTTTGCTTGAGTTGGTCTTCGCTACCTTAACTGCTGCCTCCTCCTGTGTGTGTGTGTGTGTGTGTGTATATTTTCTTGGTTGTGTTAAAAACAATTGTTTAAAAACGATAATTCTCATCGGCCATGTGAATGGCCCAGAGAAATTTGGTTCTATGCGTTTTATTGAAGATCTTCTCAATCGGCACGCCGTACTTTTTACACCTGCACAACGAAGAGAGAGAGAGAGAGAGAGAGAGAGACATTAGCTTTTACTTGTATGAAAAAAAACAGTGATATATTAAGTTTACCAGGCAACCGTGATGCGTGGATCGAGATAATTTAGTTTGGATGTGCCCAGGGCAATGGTCTTATTCTCGTCTCTATCAGTCTCTTGTAGTTCTAATTTTTTCAGTTGATCCTTTAAACGTTCCAGTATTTTGCCCTTCTTATCAGCAATAACCCTTTCCTTCACAGAACCACGCTTGGCCGCCTTCTTAAGATCCTGTTTTAGATGATTTGAATTCAGATATTAAGAATCGACCCAAGTCGAAAGCTTCTTATCCGCCATATTCACTTACATGATATTCGGCCTCGCAGTCATCGATGGCATCGCGCTTGGCGCGTATCTTCTCCTTTAGATTCTCCATTGATTTCTGATGGCCCTTGGGCACCGAACGCTGATGGTTACAGAGAATGGCGACTGCACGATTGGCGCGATTATAGGCCAGCAGCTTCTCGGCGACCGATGCGTTGCTATCGGTAAGCAGATCCAATTGGTTTTGCAGCGTTTTCGATGCGTTATATGTGCGAAATACTTTAGCCGTGAGTCCTGCAAATTGGATGAGAATATAATGGGAGATGGAACAGAAGCTAATGTAGTGTTAGTGGCATACCATCCATCAACTCTTTGAGATGCTCATTTAGCACTTGGGTATTGAGGCGATCGAAGAGATCATCGCCATCCTTTTTGTTTTCCATAAATAGTTCCAGATTTTTGAAGACACGCTTCTCCACCTCGACCTCGTTGTAATAACGTATGGAATCCTTACCAGGGAAATCAAATACGACAACATTCTCTTTGCCATTGAGCTCCTTGTGCAGTTGCACATGCTCAACACGCAACGAACAGCAGCCGACGGTGTCAGCTTGATCCTCGTCCTTTTCATTGCCCGCTCTCAGTGCGAGCTTATCAATAAAGTAGAGAGCGACGGCACGCTGCCGCACACGCATCTCCTTGGATTTCCATTCGTCGCGGTATGTGGCGCGTATTTTGTCAATAAACTTATCTAGCCTGCGGGCTGTCTCGTATTTAATATGATCCTTTTCGCCCTTTAGCTTGGACGATGGATTCAGCATAATGTATTTCACCTGACCCTGTACATTTTCAGTCCAGGAAGCCAGCCAAGTGACGGTATTGTCGTGACGCACCTCCTTCCAGTGTTCACCAGGTGGTGGCTGTGGCACCTTTGATTGCTTACCACAATTAATGGACACATCGGCGGCCGCAATGCGACGCTTGATCATGCCCATTTTTGGATGCTCGCCGCGGCCGCGAAACAGGCCCGGCGGCTCTAACCGGAAGTTACCAATCTTCTCTTTGTGACCATCAATCATACAGAAACCGTACTCCTTGATTAACGCTTCGTTTTCATTCTTCTTGGCGAGCTTCTCCTCTTTGGTGGCTGCTTTGCGTTTTTCAGATTCAGCCAGGAAGAATTGATGCATTTCTTGGAAATTGCATTTGCGAAAATCTTTAATAATTTCCTTCTCCTTGGGTGTCATAGACTTGCGGAAATCCTTAAAGAAATTATTATTGAATACGTCCTTGGTGCAATAATCGTGATTTAACATCTTTGCATAGAATGTGGCCGCCTCCTCGGTCTCCTCGCTGAGATCCAGCGGCTTGCCATCATAATAGAAGCGTACATTGCGGGGCACGCGCTCATAGGGTGGCGCAAAAACGGGTCCTTTATGCTCAAGCGTTGTCCATTTGACGCCATCTTCGCGCTTCTCCTCTTCCCACCTTAAAAGAGCACAAGCACGTTTTGATTTAGTCTTCTTGTTGCAATTGTCGCTGTTGCTGTTGTTGTTGCTGCTGTTGATATTCTTTTTTACACTGGCAGCAACTGTTGCTCCTCGTTGCTGCTTGAATGTAACGTAAAGTTCACGTTTTGCAATGAGCAGCAGCGACAGCGACAGCACAGTTGCCATTTGCTGTGCCAACAACTGTGCTCACATAACGCAATCAAAAGTGAAAAAAGCAACGAGTATCAACATAACCTCAAAACTTGTTTTTTTTTTTTTTATTCCGTTTGCACAGCTGTTGCACGCGTGCCGTGGTGAATGGTCAAAAAGTTTACACACTCATCGCAGCCGTCTTGTCACTGCCAAATGTGACTTTCAAAATATATAGGTCAGTGACATTCAAACTGAGCACATACGCACACACACACACACGCACACGTCCACTAATCAGATATAAATGAAAACGCACACAAACACCCACGCACACACACTTGCATGTTAATAAAACCATTTTTTTGCATACATTTTGCTTAATAACACGATGCGTTAGCACTTTCTGTTCGTAGCAGTTCGTATTCTTTTCGAATGTAGTTAAAAACCGAAAATCAACATTCAATTTTTTAAACAATTTTGAAGGGTTTTACTTAAGTATACTAAAGAAATAGTGTTCCATTATATTGTACAACTTTTGATATAAAGTGAGGTGTTGTTAAAATTGCAATGCAATAAAAATAAAAAATTCCAATAAATTTGTACAAAAAAAAAGCATTGCCATTAAAAAATATTCAATGTTGGTTTTCGGTTTTAAATTAAAATTAAAATTTTTTAAGTTAACTAGTTATTTACCATCTCCACACCTCCTCCTCTTCATCCTTTTTGTCCTTGCGCGAACGCTTGGTAGGGGAAACAGGCTCCGCTTTGATCTCATTCTCCTGCAAGAGGCAACGTTTTAAAAATTTATTAAAAACCCTACTTCATGCATTGCTTGCTTTTTGTTTACCTTTTTAACCTTTTTCTTTTTGGGTTTGGCGCTGCCGTATTCGTCATCGAGCTCCTCCTTTGGGCGTTTCTTTTTGTTCTTCTTGTCCTTTGCTTCTTTTTTGATCTTTTTACGCGCAAGCAACGGAATGTCGTCATCGTCATCTTCAGCGCCGTCCATTTCATCGGAGCGTTCTTTTTTTCGCTTACGCATCGCCAACGGCGTATCCTCGTCATCATCGTTTTCATTTTCATTATCATTATCATTATCGTCGTCGTCATCATCATCGTTTAAGGCGCTATCATCCTCCGTATAGTTTGCCTCCTGTTTGGCCACAAACGATGGCTCATCGGCTCTAAACTGCGACATGGAGTAGTCACAGGAGCTGGCCTGCGACAAGTCAAAGTTATCCTCTTCCTTTTTAACATCCACAATGTGCTCCTCATAGCCATTTTTATAGCCATTGCATTCAGATTGCTGTTGGAGCTGCTGGAGATGTTGTTGTTGCAATTGGAGCTGCTGCTGTTGCTGGAGCTGCTGTTGTTGCTGTAGCTGCTGCTGTTCCTGTAGCTGCTGCTGTTGCTGCAGCTGCTGCTGTTGCTGGAGCTGCTGCTGTTGCTGGAGTTGCTGCTGTTGCTGGAGATGCTGCTGTTGCTGGAGATGCTGCAGCTGTTGCAACTGAAGTATGGGATCATCATGGTCATTCGTGTGTGGTTGTGAGACGGGCTCTGGCTTAACGAACACACCATCGTAGGAGGGATCTTTCGTGGATGAGCCATGTCTAGAACTTGAACTGGAATGTTTGCTTTTCGATGATGATGAAGACGATGATCCCTTGTGGCGTGAGCTCGACGACGACGAAGACTTGTGCTTATCTCGACTGGAAGAACTGCTGCTACTGCTGCGATCTTTGTCGCGACGCTCTCTGTCCTTAGACGATGAGCTGCTGCTGCCGCCGCTCTTATGATGATGATGGCTTGACGAAGACTTGTGCTTGCCGTCCTTATCGCGATGACTGGACGACGATGACGATGAGCTGCGATGTGAGTTACTGCTGTCGCGCTCCTTATCCCGATGCTTGTCCTTGCCACTCGATGAGCTGCTACTACTACTTTTATGCTTATCCTTATCGCTGCAAAAAGTGTTTAATTGTATGCATTAGCCCAGGGGCATACAAAGAGTATAATGTGATTTGGAACACCTACCGACTGCTGCTACTGCTGCTTTTATGTTCCCTTGATGAGCTAGAGCTCTTGTGCTCGCTGCGTTCCTTATCACGATGCTTATCCTTGCTGGATGATTTATGTTTACTGCTGCTGTTGCCTCCACTGTTGCTGCTGCTGCTATGATGATGATGATGATGGTGATGGTGTCCATTTGTGGTTACACCATTCGATTGCACTTCGCAGCTGCCGCCATTTTGCACGTGTACATTCTGCAACGCAAATCATAAGCGAACAACAAATAACAATAAAGATGGAAAAATGTGGGATTCAATTTGAAATACAGACTACTTGTATAGAATCCATCGCAGCTATTTACGAACAATTTCGCAGTCGTCAATACTTTGTTATATATGCATATATATGTAGTACACGTATGGAAATATTTAGAACTCTACAATTCTTCGACTTATATTTATGTATGTAATTTTTGTGTGATTGTATGTATGTGTGAATGTAATACTTGCTATAACTGAAAACGAAATGAAGCATTGACTACCTGTGCGATGGAAAGCATTGTGTGCATGTGCATGTGCATGTGTCTGTTTGTGTGTGACACATTTAAGTAGCAACTCTGCAAGTCAATTGTCAATGATTTACAAAACTCACAGCTCTTTATGTAGCTATGTGTATGTGTGTTAATATGTAAGTGGATGTAGACACACCACACCACACCACCACGTGGTGAAAAATCAACCCTAACAAATTCAAATGTATTATGTTTCCGTGCAAGAGAAAATATTTAAGTCAAGAAGAACACATGGCGGCGACAGTTAACAGGATACAAGGGGAAGGGAGAAGGGCACCCCTTGCAGCACTGTTGATTTTTCTGACGTTTGTGTTCATACTTACTGCCCACTGTGACTTTTAACGTGAGCGGTGTAACAGCAGCAGATCAAGGCTCTTTTTTTTTGTGTGTGCATATGTATGAGTGTGTACAAACGTACGTACACATGTGATTACTTTGGCACCCTGCGCAGTGTGACCAAATTTTTACAAACGTCAAAAATACGCAAAATACTATAACACAATTCACAAAATGTATTCGTTCGAATTTATTTTCAAAACCAAAGCGGCATCTACTTTAAATTAAATATTTTTCCTTCACTAATGTACTTTTCTAAAGTTGAACAGTATATATATATACATATCGCAATGTGACAAAGTCTATATTTATGCACAAAAAAGCCATCGTAGTCATGAAACAATTGTAAAAATAAAATATATAGCACACTTCAGAAAATTATTGATGCCCGCAAAATACCACACTAGTATTTAGAGCAGCGAAAATCGGTCACACTGTGCCAAATACACATTGTCGCTGTGTCGTTGCCGTCTCTCGACGATTTCCTACCGCCTGCCTTTGCCTGCTACTACTTGCATGCATTGTCGCCATTTTCGTAAATTACCAAAAGGCCTTTTACTCTTTATTGCAATGCGACTACGCATGATTTAGGCGCAGGTCGGACGACACTTGCATTGGTTGCAAGTACTTATGCATTTTTTACATGTGAAAATTATCAACACATTCGCACCGTTCGTTAATGCACTTGCTGAACAGATGAAAATTACATAAAAATAAATACGTCTCGAAATTACTTACATTTTCAGCAGCCACATCCCCACTCATTTTGCACAATTTCTCAGTTGGCAGTGCGGCGCTCACGGCTTTTTCCCAACTTCACTTTTTTTAAATAATTTTCTACACCTCTATATGTTGTAGTTAATATATATTAGTTTTTAAAAGCCGTTGCACACGACTGCAAGTGCTACTTGTGCCTTTGCATTTAGTGCGCGATGGTACAAAATGATATTTTTTTTTCCCAAGTCCCCAATATTACACTTAGAACAGTCTCTTTCTTTTACAGCGCGCAGCGGCCACGCGAACACGTTCGTACCGAATCTACTTCGAACTGTATGCTGTTTGGAGATGTGCACATTGCACGCCAATGGTTTTCGATAGTTTTCGGACACCAGCATCGATAAGTCGAGTACTAGCTTTATTTTAGTATTTTTTAATGGTAATTTTTGCAAACGTTTTGGGTGCACACTGTTGGCAATTCACAAATTAATACACATAACATACGTATTAAGAGTTTTTTTTTTAATCAGATAAAAAATAAGCTGCAAATCAAATGGCCAGTCGTGGTGCAACTAGTCTTATCACCGCCACGACTGGCATTATTCATACCACTGTAACGTCAACGGTAACGGCATTGCAAACAATCACCAATGTGCTCAACGTTAGCTCCGTGCACTCAAACAACGTGAACATCTCAAACAACACGCACATAGGACTCGGAGCTGCCGGAGGTGGAGGCGTCAGTGGAAACGATGGTCACGGGCCGGATGGCGATACAGCCAAACCAATGTATCCGCGTCTATTCAACAAAATTGTGCTAACGTTAGAAAACAGTCTCATACCTGAGGAGAAAATTGATGTGACGCCGTCCAGTCAGGACGGACTCGATCATGAAACGGAAAAGGATCTGCGCATACTTGGCTGTGAGCTAATACAAACGGCGGGCATACTGCTGCGATTGCCCCAAGTGGCCATGGCAACTGGCCAAGTGCTTTTCCAGCGCTTCTTTTACTCGAAGAGCTTCGTGCGCCACAATATGGAAACGGTCGCCATGAGCTGTGTGTGCCTCGCCTCCAAAATTGAGGAGGCACCACGTCGCATACGCGACGTCATCAACGTCTTCCATCATATCAAGCAAGTGCGCGCACAAAAGTAAGCAAATCAATTAAAACAGTAAGAGCTGCCTACGGCGGACAACTTCTTTAGATGGGCAATTTTTTGTAAACCTAAATTATTTTCTTACTTCTGCAAAGAGCTTTCACTGTAGAAGAAACTGTCATTCCACATATACAACATATACATATATTTGCATGTTTGTTTTTTTTCGCAGGGAAATAGCGCCCATGGTGCTGGATCAGTACTATACGAATATGAAGACTCAGGTTATCAAAGCGGAGCGTCGTGTGCTCAAGGAACTTGGCTTCTGTGTGCATGTGAAGCATCCGCATAAGCTGATTGTCATGTATCTGCAGGTGCTGCAGTATGAGAAGCACGAGAAACTGATGCAAATGTCTTGGAACTTTATGAACGATTCGCTGCGCACGGATGTCTTCATGCGCTATACGCCGGAGGCGATTGCCTGTGCGTGCATTTATTTGAGCGCACGAAAGCTCAATATACCGCTGCCGCATAATCCGCCGTGGTTTGGTATATTTCGGGTTCCAATGGCCAATATCACGGATATTTGTTATCGCGTGATGGAGCTTTATACGCGCGCCAAGCCGGTTGTGGAGAAGCTCGAAGCAGCCGTCGAGGAGCTGAAGAAGCGTTATATCGATGCACGCAACAAGACCAAGGAGGCAAATACGCCGCCTGCTGTCATCACGGTGGATCGCAATAATGGCTCTCACAATGCCTGGGGTGGATTTATACAGCGTGCCATGCCGCTGCCCACAGAGAAGTCGCCGAAGAAGGACTCCCGTTCACATTCACGCTCCCGGACACGCACGCAATCACGTTCGCCACGCTCACGTACGCGCAGTCATTCGCCAAGTCGCGAGCGATCGAAAAAATCGCATCGTGATCGGGATCGTGATCGAGATAGGGACCGTGACCGCGACCGAGAACGTGATCGGGAACGTGATCGTGACAGGAGTCGCTCGTCCAGATCTCGGTCGCGGTCAGCGCCCAAACACAAAAAGAAATCGCGTCACTATTCGCGCTCGCCCACGCGCTCCAGTTCGCCGCACAGCAAGCATCGGAAGAGGTAAGTGCCGCGCATCCGGAGGGATGGCTGCAGCAACTTGTGCATATTAACCTATTACCCCATTCCACAGGAAATCGTCGAGAGAGCGCTCCGATTACTATGTGAAAAAGGAACGCTCCAACAATACGGGCAACAACAACATTAGCGATAGCGACAAGTACCGCAACTCCAGTTCCAATGCGGGCAAATCGCACAATCGCTACTCACATCGTGGCAGTGGTGGGGGTGGTGGTGGCGGAGGAGGAGGAGGAGGCGGCGGCGGTGGTGGTGCTGGTGGTCATAACAGCCGAGGTGGGCACAAGCATCGCGAGAGCGATCGTACTAGAGATCGCAAACGTTGATGCAAAAACTCTATACTAATTGTACCGGAAAATGCTTTTTGATTTTTTTCTCCATTTTTTTTTTGTATTTATTTTGATTGCAACTCACATTTGCGCTTTTAGTTGTAAATTCAAACTATAATTTTGAACGTCATTGTAAAAATAAAGTAAAATTGATAAACAATAAGTAAATGTGCACAATATATTGCGTGTTTAAACAGAGGCAGGTTCTGTCTGATATAACTGCAGTCGAACTATACTGAAGTGCCTACGAAATATTAATTTATCACTGTATTAGAAATCCAAATGGATTTTCAGCTATTCAAATGGGGGACAAAAGCATTGAATGACTTAGTAGTTCACCCGTACAAATAGATCACAGTAATGCGTATTACAAAAAAGAGACATGTTTACAAAAAAAAATTAATTTAAAAATCAATTCGAATTCCTTTTGGTTGCCAAGTGCTGTTTGAATTTCAATTTCAACTCTAGTGCAGATTTATTAAAACTTTTTTACTTTTAGCTGGACAGTCAAAACGCATGCAATGAATATATATATATGAATATATAATGGGTGACATGTGTATTGTGCAATACAATCGACCGGCATGTATGCTTCCATTATGAGCAATTTTGACTCATATTTAATTAACCCTACACTACATATTGGTACTTAGGCAATAGATTATAGATTTTGGCGGCCACAGCAGCAGCAGCAGCAGCAGCACGCATATCCTGGGTAGAGCATGCTGTTAGATTAACGGCGCAGCTCTGACTGGGACCCGCTCTTAGTTCTTCAAATAAGAGACTATATCGACATAGGAGTTCAATCACATCTACACTTCCATAGTGAACGAGAGCAGCGAGATTTGTGGATGCTGCAGCGACACATCCCGGAACTCGGGCGTAAAGCTTAGTATGAAAAAGCTAAATATGGTCGCTATAATCCATTCGGAAATTGTGCTTATCACATGATAATACCAGCCGCCATCCGAGGGATACCTGCAAAGGGAATGAAGTGTTATTGTCCTGCCCAAGCCATGATTTCAACGGCTTACCACTTCCGTGGGTCTTGTCCGTCAAACAGTATATGCGACATGACACCAGTCACTGCCAGCATTATAAACAGAATAGTGCAACAGACGGACATACCCAGGCGTATGTGCGCAGTCTTTTTCGTGCCAGCCATGGGATATATCGAGTATGTGATTAACGCCTGCATCCAAAAGTATAAAGTGCCGCAGCCGAAGCAGCAGAACGCTCCAATAAAGTGGACAATGCGCACATTGGTTTCCTGAAAGTTGCCTACAAAGCTAATGCCCAGGCAGGACAACATGCCGAACCAAAAGGCTATACTATTGTGGCGGAGCACAGTGGTGCCCAGATCCGGATTATGTTCGTGTAGTTGCAATACATGACGATAACGCACATAAATTGTGAGTCCCACTGGAAATGAAAACAAGATCAGTACAACAACAGACTGTGTGAGGCACTCAGCACATGACTCATGCTTCCCCGACTCGAGATACGAGTTGTGTTTGGGAATGCAGCGATAGCGAACTCACAAAGAACACTGCCAATGTTAATTAGTTGACCGAAAATACAGCTCTCCGGTGAGTAAGTGGCTGCATCGCTAATGTACGGCACTGTGGGCACCACATGACCCTCCAGGACAGCCACAATATAACTGTGAATTGGCAAAAAGGGTATAGAACAATAACAAACGGTACTTTTTTGGAAATTGAGAGGAAAATAACCACTTACGTGCCCAGAAATGTCACTTGAAAGATGAGAAAGACAGCAACCGGCAATAGATAAACATACGACATTATGCCAGCAGCTATGCAGCGAGAGAAACAAATACGGATATTTTATTGCTGCGCAAAACAGATTTCGTGCGTTGGGGGTTTTTTTTTCATGTGAATGCAACGGCAACTGCAGCACTGCCAACTTGACTCATAAAAAGACTGGCCAATGGTAGCACACGAATCCAATCGGCAAATTGGTGCTGCCCATCACTAATTGTAAGCAAAGTGGCATTTGAAATTGAAATCTTGATAAATATAACTAACATATATAGAAAAAAACATTTGAGAATTTTGCTGAAATCGGTAGGTACTCGTGTTCGTGTGTTAGTGTTAGTACAAATTGTTTTAATTTATGTGTACCCTTGCAGGCAACTGGGCATGAGTTGTTTTGTGGAAATCGACGGCTCCTACTTGGAAGGTGGCGGACAGGCTCTGCGCAATGCTTTAACTCTGAGCGTAATACTAAATCGTCCGGTGCGTGTGGTAAAGATACGTGCCAATCGTCCAAAGCCGGGACTATCCCATCAGCACTTGCATGGCGTTAATTTGCTGCGCGACATTTCGAATGCCGAGGTCAACGGAAATACGTTGCACTCCACAGAACTGACGTTTACGCCGCGCACGATCGCCGGCACCATGTACAAGGTGGACACACGGACCGCCGCCAGCATAACACTTATATATCAGATGGTCATGCCGGTGCTGCTTTTTAGTGGCACATCGTCACGCATTGATGTCACTGGTGGCACAAACGTATCGTTTGCCCCGCAAGTGGAATATATGCAGCAAGTGCTGCAGCCTAATCTGAAGCGTTTTGGCGTTAGTTTTGATCTCAAGGTGCTGCATCATGGTTTCTATCCACGCGGCAATGGCCGTTGTATGCTTGACCTGGAGCCGCTGCGCTCACTGAATGCCGTGCAATTAAATGACTTCGGGCAGTTCCGATCAGTCAAAGGTGCCGCCTACTATGCCGGCCGGTTGCCAAAGTGCATTGCCTTTGATATGCAGCATTCGGCGGAGCGTGAAATACATCGCCTGTGGCCGGATCACGAGTGCAATATACAGGTGTTCAAGCACCCACCGGACAGGGCGCGCGATAACGGTGCCGGCATCATACTGACCGCGCTAACCAACACCGGCTGCGTAGTGGGTGCGGCCACTGTGGGCGAAAAGAACATCGATGGGCATTTGATTGGCTCGAATGCCTCATGTGAACTGGCCGGCTACATTAAGAACGAAATCTGTGTGGACACCCACATGCAGGATCAGCTAATCATCTATATGGCCCTGGCCAGCGGTTGCTCGCGCATCCGTGCCGGCGCACTGACCAAGCACACACGAACAGCCATTTATGTGGCTGAGCAAATGGCTGGCGTTAAGTTCATCATTGAGTACGGCAATTTTGGGCAAACGCTTATCAGCTGTGAGGGCATTGGACAACGGAATGCATATATGTAAGGGCGGACGGTATACTCACACACACACACTGACACACACACACTCACACTCCCACGCACACACAAATAGCGAGAGTGTACAATAATAAACGTCAAGTCTGTAACACACTTAAATTATTTATGTTAAAAAATATATATAAATATATATTTGTCAAATAAATATGTATAACTGCGCCTAGATGCGGCGGAATATAGCCAAGAAATGATCACCCTTATTGCGCACCACCTTGGCGCCCTCCTCACTGCTCTGGTATAGCTTGGGTGTAATAGGATCGGCATTCTGCAAAGATATAGATATACAGTTTAGATTTAGATCTATATGGATAGATAGTGAGTATAGTATTTTAAGTGAATTTTATATTTCAAGGGGAAGAAATCGCAAATGCACTGATTTGATTTCATGCATGTTTCTTATTGGAATGTTAATTTTTGTAAGTCGATTCGTTTCCGGTTCCCAATCAGATTCTATGTTCGGTTGCCAAAAGTTTAATACTCTTCATTCTTTACGTCTACAAATATTAACTTTTACTTGTTTCAAATATATATGTATACTACTTTGAACCTCAATTTTCACTCAATGGAGCTAAAATATATCGCATAGATCTTCGTAAATGTGGTTGAAGCGGTCTTATCTATATACTTACAGCTTCCTCGTCCCTGAGTCGTTCATACAATGGATGCTGTGTCATGTGTGAGACGATCCACTTGTGAAGATCCTCCACATCCGTCATCGTATAAACCAGCCCCTGCGGCAGAAGACGGATATTATTAAATTATTGTGAATTAACGTTTCCGATTAAGTTCTTACCCCGCTCCGCAGAACGTATGCGTATTCGGAGAGCAGTGCCTGGTTGATGATGCGCCACTTATGTTTGGCGCGCTTGAAATGCGGATCGGGATACAAAAAGAACATCTTCTCGAGTTGGCCCTTTTGGAAATAGTTTGGCAAATATTTCATCGCATTAGTGCGTATGCAGGCAATGTTCTGGTATGCGGTTGTTTCGGCATTTTTCATCCTTAGCGCCGCAATGCGATCGATTACATAGTCGGACACTTTGACTCGTATCTCCATGCCAATGGCCAACTTATCGGGATACATTTCACCCAGGGTGACTAGAAAGCCGCCGTAACCGCAGCCTATGTCAGCAAATTCGACTTGCTGCTCGTCGCCAATGTTAGGGTACAGTGAGCGCCAGTTCACATCCTCTGGGCGGGCGGGACTGTATTATAGTTAAACTTAGTAAAGCTAGTTTTATGAAGGCTCAAAAACTTACTAATCAAAACTGTGATCCGCTATGGGATTTGAGTGCGCCCGTTGGCGATAGAAGCGCTTCTGTGGTAGCCCAGTTACCGACGATGTTGCGGGCAGCGTCTCGCCATCCTGGCTGTTGGTCACCATTTAGATAATTAATTCTAAGCCTAATTAAATTTGTATCAACAATTGGTTTAACATGCAAAAGTGCATGCGGCACATGAGTTATTATCGATGCTATCAATAGTATCGATAGCTTGTAATCTGTTTTTGACAAACAAGTTGGCAGTCCCAAAATGCGAGCTGCCATTGTGACCTTATCGATTGTTTTGCAGCACTAGTTGCCATCCCTAGCGCATTGTGTATGCATTACGCATTTGCGAAATTCACCAGCAATACGTTTTAAGCCAATTTAAACCCAATTGCTGTAGCGGCGCCTGTGCTGAAACCCTTACCAATTGCAGCTGGCAAACCCGCCACACCTCAGCTAACGTGGCCATGTACGCCACCAATAATGGCAGCACAAATAAGGCGCCAAATAGGTAAGTCTCTCTCGCAGAGCTCGAATCGGTGTACAGTGTGTACAATTTTCTGTGTGTTTTGTGTTTGTGTTGTTTTATTTTTTTAGCAATGCCACATCGATGTTTGACAATACCATTACTGTAACGCCGATCAAAATGGAGCTAAGTGACGCTCTGGCCAAGTCAGGTTCCACAGCCACAACGCCGGCCCTGCGGCGTCCAAACGCCGTCATTGTCACGTCACAGCAGCTGACAGTACCCATGCAAACGGGCTTGTCCGTAACGAACAGCGGCGGCGGGAATGCGGCATATACGACGGGCATGAGCGTGACATCCACCACAGTGACAACGACGGCGCCAAAGGAGAAACCGACGAAAGCGGCGCGCGTTCAAGTGGTACGCAAGCCGCCGCCAACGATTGAAAACTTTTGGCCGAACATATTGAGCGAGGTGAATGGCATTGGTCAGGTGGATGCCAAGCATCAGGTGCTGCCGCTGGCGCGCATCAAGAAGATCATGAAACTGGACGAGAATGCCAAAATGATAGCGGGCGAAGCGCCGTTGCTGTTTGCCAAGGCCTGTGAGTATTTCATCCAAGAGCTAACAATGCGCGCCTGGGTGCACACCGAGGAGAGTCGTCGCCGTACACTGCAGCGGTCGGATATTGCGCAGGCGATTGCCAATTATGATCAATTTGATTTCCTAATCGATATAGTGCCGCGTGAGGAGATCAAACCCTCAACTACGCAGAAAACCAAAGAGCCAACCAGCTCGAATGTATCGGCGGCGGCTGCTTCCGCCGCAACTGCAACTGCTGTTACCAGCAATAATAATCCCAACGCTAGCTTTACAACCGGCAATGTTGTGAGTGGCGCCAATGTACCTGTGGCTACTGCTGCTGCCGCGTCTGGCCTCAAGCTGGACGCCACTGCGGCCGAAGTGCTCGGCTTCAGCACAGTCAATCCAGATCTGTTTGCGGCGGCAGCCGCCAGCAGCAATCAGCAGCTGCAGCAGCTGACAACGCAACAGCATCAGCCACAGCAAGTGCAGATCATACAGCAGGGCGCCGGTACACAGCAGCTGCAATACTTCATAGCGCTGCCTGGGCAGCAGCCCACGCAATTGGTGCAGCAGCTCCATCAACAGCAGCAACAACAACAGCAGCAGAACAGTCTCGGCCTAAATATTGTTGCACAGCAGCCGACGCAGCAGCTAATACTCACCGCCGGACCCAATGGTCAGTTGACAGCGACGCCGGCGCCCACAACAGCTGCTCAGCAGCAAACGGCGCTGCTCCAGAACCTGGCCCAACACCAACAACAGCAGCAGCAACAACAGCAGCATCAGCAAATACAACTGCTGCAGCAGGTGGTGACGCCAACGGGCGAGTTGACCAATGTGCCGGTGAGTGGGTTATGAGTTTGCAATTTTATGCTCGTTGCTAAATGTTTTATTTATAAAATCAACAGATTGCCATCAGTGCCAATCAGCTGCACTTGCTGCGTCTGCAGATGCAACAACAGCAACAGCAGCAGCAACAACAGCAGGTTGCTGCTGTGCAGGCAGCAGCGGCGGCGGCAGCGCAGCACAATCAACAGCAGCAGGTGATAATACCAACACAATTGCTAACAGCACAGCAGATACTGCAGCTGGGTGGCACGCCCACAAATGCAACAACTGTGACACAGCAGCAGCTGCAGCAGCATCAACAGCATCAACAGCAGCAACAGCATCAACAGCAGCAACAGCAGCAACAGCAGCAGCAGCAACAACAACAACAACAACAACAACAACAACAACAGCAGCAGCAGCAGCAACAACAACAACAGCAGCAACACCATCAACAGCAACAGCAGCATATACACATAAGCAGCAACAATCCAAACAACAGCTGTAACAACAACAATAACAACAGCAGCAGCAACAATAATAACAACAATGCAGCGTCTATATTCATAAATGCGACGGCGTCGAACGCCCAAGTAGCGACGCAAGCGCAAACACAGGGCATAACAACATTAACCACAGATCGTACGCTGAACAGCGGTTTTCGGTAAAACCCAATATAAAGCGAACATTAGCTTAAGTGAAAAGCAAAAGCCCAAAACAAAATACACCCAACATTGGACAGCACACGACACCAGCAACCACCTAATTGTTAAGGATAAGTTAAAATTTAAGCTAAGTTTAACATGTTTAGCATTGAATTCAAGTCCAAACATTTTGGGCCAATTAGCAATCATATCGAAGCATCAGGAGGCAATTGGTAATAGCATTTGGCGTTGGCATATTGATTGCGCCCGTGTCCTGCCATTCAGTTTCGTACTAATGTATACATGTGTATATTAGATGCAGCGGAGAGAGTTTAATTAGCTAGCTCCTAAGTACCAATTAATTTAGCAATTGTATAAATAGAAGATACATTTTTATTATGTAATGTATTTAGTGTTCAGCAGCAAGGTGAAACCCAATCCAGCCCAAGCAGGCGGCCTAGCAGGGAATCTCTTTATATAATTCGAATGTGTCCTGCCTAATGTACATATCATAACGAATTGAACTATATTGGTTTGCCCAACGACTCGCACACGAAAGCATCTAGCTACAATTTCAAGTTGCCAACTAAATTCTTAAGTTTCACACCCTTTCTATAGCTGTCTGTGTGTGTGTGTGTGTGTGTGTATGTATGTATATACCTAAAAAAAAAAAACAGTTCTAAACATTTAAATGGCATCGGCTCAATTAGCATTTCCTGGCTTTGCACCTGAGCTGCAGGTTTCACATTCTATTTTAACAATACGTAACAAGAGAAAATCCCCCCAAAAGAAAACATTTTATAAATATATATCTATATATTATATATATATATATATTGTACTTGTATAGTTAAATATTAGTATTTTGCAACATAACTCAATTCAATGTGGGTTATCTAGGCGTTAGCCAACCAAGCTCATCTCCCTGTCTTTAAACAAAAAGTACAGCTCTCTGATTTTCTCGATTAGAGGAATATTCGTCTTCTTTCTGTTTGTAATTAAGTTAAGCAATTCAAAGAAATACAAAAAAAAAAAACAAAAAAACAAAAAACAAAACAAACAAAAAATCAAAAAAATGTATAATCAAATGAATATTGCTCATTTCTTGTTGGCCAAAATCTTGTTAATGTCCTGCAGCTCGCGCGTGCTCCACGGCTCCAGCGGATCGGGCGGCGATTGCGGTTTCCGCCCATGTGCCGAACGTCTGCGCGACGCCTGCTGGCTGCGTTTGCTTTCCAGTTCCGCGTCGCTCTCCTCCGGCGAGACTCTGCAAAGTGTGGGCCACGAAATACCCAGGTATAACATGGTATATCAAATATTTACAAAGCTTTAGCTATGATCAACAAATTATATTCATTACAAGAAGAATGTTGCCAGCTTTAGATGCCAAAGTCATTGAATTGAAATGTGTGTATGTAATTATGTATGTATGTATGTGTGTGTGTGTGTGTGTGTGTGTGTATGTGTGTGCGTGTGTGTATGTATGTATGTGCGTATATATGTATGTATATATGCATGTAAATTGTCTTGTACACCAAATTTAAATAAGATAACGTATTTATTATAGCTGCCCTCCTCCTCGATTCTCAAAAATGTAAGTAAGGCTTGCAGACTTCACCTATGAATTAGTCGCAGGCGGCATCAACGCTGGAAGCTGAGGAGCAGGAGTAGCATGTCGGAGGAGGAGCACCAAGGGGGCGGATCAGGAGGCGTATGTTTGTAGGTATGTAGGTATGTAGGTATGTAGGTATGTAGGTATGTAGGTATGTAGGTATGTAGGTATGTAGGTATGTAGGTATGTAGGTATGTAGGTATGTAGGTATGTAGGTATGTAGGTATGTATGTATGTATGTATGTATGTATGTATGTATGTATGTATGTATGTATGTATGTATGTATGTATGTATGTATGTATGTATGTATGTATGTATGTATGTATGTATGTATGTATGTATGTATGTATGTATGTATGTATGTATGTATGTATGTATGTATGTATGTATGTATGTATGTATGTATGTAGGTATGTATGTATGTATGTATGTAGGTATGTATGTAGGTATGTAGGTAGGTATGCATGTATGTAGGTATGTATAAATGTGTGCGTATGTATGTGGGTATGTATATATGGATGTATGTGTGCGTATGTATGTGGGTATGTATATATGAATGTATGTGTGTATATATGTGTATGAATGGATATATATATATGTGTGTGTATGTATGTATTTTCACATGAATTTTGACCAAGAATAATGTTGCCAGGCCTTGCCCGTGGTACAATTAAAATAATTCTCTCAAATATCTTTGAAAATGAGTTTGTGGCCGATCGGATGTTAAACAAAAAACTAGCATACAAACGTTTTTTCGATTTTCCACACATACGGGTGGAATTCCCCGAAACCCCGGGCTGTCAGTCAATAAGTCAGTCAGTCAGTCAGTTAGTCAGGACAAACAGTTATATACATATACATATAAAGATAACTAAATTTCATTTTTTAAATTGAAATATTTAAAAGTATTTTTAAATAGAAAAACAGACAACCTATTCTTGTTAGCATAGGAATTTTAGTCTCAAGCCTGGAGCCGTAGTTCTAGAGAAACCCAATGTGTAATATATAGCCTACAACTTGAATCTTTTAATAAGTAATCAAATTGTTTTTCCCATGAAAAGTTTTCCATAGGAAAACAAAAAACCCCATTTCTCAGTGTTGGTAAGGTGTTTAAAATTTCGATTTTAACGGGAACTTTGGCAGGATTAAAAATCAAGGAATATGCATTAATTAATTGCCTAAGATTGCTTTACTTGCATATGATCCGCCGGAATCCCCGAATCCCCCAATCTCCCGGAATCCCCGAATGCGGAACTCACTTGTTTCTGCGTCGAATCCGGGCGCTTTTGGCGCGATGCGCTGCCTCATCCTGGGCTGGCTGGCATTTGCGTAGATGGAACTGCTTCATTGTGGCATGCACCTGGTCGGCTGTTGGCAAATCATCGCTATCGGCGCCGCCATTGCCATCCTCGGTCTCAACATCCGCTTCCTGTTCAATGGTCAGCACCTCCTCGGCGACCGTCTCTTCGAAATTGAAGCCCTGGAATGGCACGATTTGAGCAGCTTGTGCCTGGGATGCATAACCTACCGTCACCGTGTCCAGATCCGGCAATTGCTGGCCCCAGACCGATGACATATGGGGCTGTTGGGCATCGTAGTTGGGCGACCGTTTGATGTCCGCCTTGGAGAGTGCGTTGTGTGTGCGCTTGGCCAGCGATAGTTTGCCCAGGATGGGGCCACCGCTGTCGCTCTCCTCCGTCTCGACCTCGGCGAGCATGTTCATGAACTCCTCCAGCTTCTTGGGGTCCACGATTTCCTTGGGATCTTGAAACAAATTGGTCAGATTGCTGGCCATGGGCACTGGCAAAGCGGGTGTCGCTGCCTTTGCCGGCTGAGCTGAGCCAGCTCCAGCTCCAGCTGCAGGTGCAGGTGCAGGTGCAGGTGCTGGCGATATAGTTGCTCCAACTGCCGACACAGACATCTTTTTGGCCAGCTGCGGCTGCGTCTTAAGCGTCTGCTCGACAAGATCGAACGCCCTGTTCGCCAGCTGCTGCAGTCCGGCAAAGTAGTGCGGATCATGCGTGTCCGGTCGTTGATCGGACATCAGGATCAGCTCACGAAACGGATCCGGCATCGCTGCAGCCACAACGGTTGCTGTTGATGTTGTTGTTGTTGTTGAGCGCAGGGGCACACCATTGCTGGCGGCCGGATTGCTGGCAAAGGTGAGCATATCCATGGCATTGGTGAAGTCGGATTCGGTGTGCAGATTGTATGGGTCCTTGAGCTTCTGTTTGGTCACCTTGACGGGGCTCGATATGGAGGCGCGTCCCCACATCAGGCGACGCATCTCCTCCCCAGTCATGCCGCGCTTCTTAAGTGCCGTCAACGTGACCCGTCCCACCCGCTGCAGCCGGAACAAAACACAACACGTGAGATTGCATTAAATGCTGGACAGGATCTGGCCGGGACCATGAGCTCACCTTCCAGTTGGAGACGGCGCCCTTGCGCTGCTTGGCACGCGTCTTGCTCTTGCTCTTGATGACCATTACGCCGCGCACCTCGAAGCCCGTATCATCGGCGGGGCCCAGCGGTATGGAGTATGCCTCCAGATAGCCCTTGGCATCTGCCTGCGGCACGGCACGCTCCAATGTCACAACAATTTTGGCCCATTGCTTCATCCACTCCTTCTCCGACTGCTCGATGACGGTCACATAGGTATTACCCATCATGGCAATTAACATGTTCAGCAGCAAAATCGGCACGAATATCATGAATATGACAAATACGGTTTTCGATAGATTCGGATACGTCGTCTGGTTCAGATCGGGATACTGTTTCGAATATTAAGATTTGCTTTTTACTCAGAAGATGATAACGAAAGATGTCAAGAAATATCTCCCATTAGTTTAATATTTAGTTCTTTTTTGAGGTTAAGTTGGGTACAGTCCCGAAGAGTTGTTGATGTTTGAGGTTAGTTTAGGCAAAGTTTCAAAAAGTAAGGTTAGATTCGGATACGTCGTCTGGTTCAGATCGGGATACTGTTTCGAATATTAAGATGTCAAGAAATATCTCCAATTAGTGTCTTTAACATTTAGTTCTTTTTTGAGTTTAGGCTGGGTACAGTCCCGAAGAGTGGTTGATGTTTGAGGTTAGTTTAGGCAAAGTTTCAAAAAGTAAGGTTAGATTCGGATACGTCGTCTGGTTCAGATCGGGATACTGTTTCGAATATTAAGATTTGCTTTTTACTCAGAAGATGATAACGAAATATGTCAAGAAATATCTCCAATTAGTGTAACATTTAGTTCATTTTTGAGTTTAGGCTGGGTACAGTCCCGTTGTTTTTAAAAAGTAAGGTTATATTTTTAGGTATTTCAGGTCAGGTTAGTCCGAGTTCTCAATAGTTTTTTTTTGTTTTTGTCTGCCACTAAGACTAAGTCAAGTTCAAAAAGTTATGTTCTTATATTCTGCTTTGAGGTTAGTTGAGTTCAAGTTTGAGGTTAGGCCCGATGCCAAGTAATACTCACATTGTAGTCGCCGAGTGTGGTCTGGAAGAGGGCCATCCAGGTGCTGGTATAGGTATTAAACATGGTCGTCTGCACCTGCGGATGACCCTTGTAGAGGAAATAAAATGCCTGCGAGAAGCCGCACAGCACAATCGAGTAAATGATGCCAAAGGTGAACATGTCGCCGGTTATCATCGAATAGATCATGGTAACAAATGGACCAGTCAGACGTATGGCACTGCAAATGGGAGGAACATAAATGGACAGCGTTGGGTTTGGCTGATGGGGATTTCTACCCGGCAAAGAACATGAGCAGAAACCAGCTGCCGGGCACAGCGAAGATCAGGATGGCCTCCTCGGTGTCCGTATCGCCAATCAGACGGAATGGTATGCACGCCAGGATGAGTAGATTGGAGAACAGAAAGATTGCCTTGGCCGGCGCATGTGACTATCAAATCAATATACACAAACAATGGAAATATTTGAACATGTTCATGTGGGGGAGGGGGGACCTACCAGCTGCTTGAGGAATGCGGATAAGCCCTGGTTCTTGATCTCGTCACCCTGCTGAAAGATCACATAGCTCAGGACGCCCGCTATGGTCGCCAGCTCGGCGCAGTAGCGCGCCACAGTTTGCGCATTGTAATCCTCGCCCTGCCCATTCCCATTCCCATTCGCATCCAGTTCGGTGAGATGTGCCGCTGACGCGGACGCATCGCCATTGTCGCCATCTGCCGGTTCGTTGCCATCGTGTGCGGGTCGCAAATAAACGGATACGGAGAGGCACAGCAAGTGCGTGGACAATATGAGCAGACGCTTCAGGAACTGATTCTGTGCAAAGGTCTTCCATTTCTCCTCGAGCAGGCGCTGTATAATGCCGCCATCCAACATGTCCAGATGCTCCGGCTTGGTGCCGTTTAAAATTATGAACAGCGCCGAGTTCCAATCTGCAATCAAATGCATAAGAAGAATTTCCAAAAATGTGTTCTGTCTTGGAGCCCAGCCGGATCGGACGACTCTATCACATAGGAATATGATCGGGTAAGACTTAAGCTCAAAATATCTTGCCTTCCTATTCCTCGGACATATGTTCAAGATTTGAACAAATACGAGAATACGATATCATATAGCTCAACCGGAGGAATCGGAGTACTAAATAATGAGGCAGCTAGAGGAGTAATCTCTAGGCCACATGGTTGGGTACTCACTGGTGCGTCCGTCGGGCAGCAGCGTGTCCAGGGCGTTGAGCGGATAGCCGGAGCAGGTGATGTTGCTGTAGCGCCAGAACTCGCGGGCGGACAGCTCCAACATTTCGCGGAAGACCTCGGCACGGCCCAGCTTGCAGGCGAGGGTGAGCGGAGTGAGACCCGTCTGGTTGACAATGCCATTCTTGGCCGGCGTCTTCGGATGCCGCAGCGCATAGCCGAACATGTCCAGCTTGTCGCAAACGACCACCATGTGGAGTATCATGTTGCCAAAGGAGTCCTGGGCATCCGGATCGGCGCCGCAGTCGACGAGCAGATTGTAGACGCTCTCGTTGGCACAGCAGGCGGCCCAGGCCAGCGGATATTCGCCCATGTAGGCGAGGCCCTCGTAATCTGTGCTCTTGGCCGGATTCGAGCGCTGCTGATCGCGTGGCAAGAAGAAGCTGCCGATCGCGCGCTGATTGATATCGGCGCCCGCTTCGATCAGATCGGCGACCAGCTCGTTGTTGCTGTACGCAATGGACAGATGGAGTGCACTGGCGCCGAGATACTCCTCGCCCTCCATCACGTCCAGCGCCAGATTGGGATAGACGCGCAGCAGGACGCGCGCCAGCTTTGTGTGTATCTTCGAGTCACAGATGATCAACACATGGAGCAGACTCTCGCCGAGTGCGCCGCGGTATTGCATCTGCCAGCAGGCCTTGTGATCCTCCCACTTGCCAAGCGGATCGTGTATGGATAGCGAAGCCTCAATCGGTATGGTCACCTCGGTATGATCGCGATATTTCCAGCGCAGGAACTCGGCCCGATTGATCATCTGGCCCTTGCCATCGTTATACATGAACACGCCGAACTGCTCCCGGATCAGCTGCTCGACGGCAATCAGTCCGCCCGTATTGATAGCATCGATCAGATCGCCACCTGAAATGGGCCACATCCATGGGCTAGCTGCGATTCTGTCAAGGATTGGCTGCGTCATTGACCTTACCGCGCTTGTAGTCGGCCAGCTTGTAGAGCAGACATCTGCACGCCGTTGCCGAGGACTGCGAGATGACCGCGTCCAGTATGGCGCCTGGCTTCATTTCGGGCGCCTTCTTGCGCAGACATTTCTTCAGCAGAAACTTCATCCTGCCAGCAAGTCCACTGGCTTTGTCGTCCGTCCACGTACCTTCTGCCAGAACACAGTGCAAGTTTGTTTGTTCGATGGCGATTCCAATCAATCTCAGTGGCTCCGTTGTCCGGGTAACCCCAAAAGCCCCCGACAGCCCCCAACTCTGAATACGACTTGTGACAGAAGTCTAATAGGGAGTAGCCGACTAGCAAATACCCTCAGCTCTCCACAGGACACAATTTCTCTTCCCTCGCTTGATTTATCTTCGGTGCTTATAGTCCGATCTTTATGATATATTCAGGGCTTATAAGTGGTATGGTCTTTATATACCAAGGCGCTTCGTGGAATGGGGGTAGGTATCCAAAAAGTGAAATATTCCTAATCTGTATATACTATGCGAGAGCCTATATACCAAGTTTGGTCTCTCTAGCTCTTCTAATCTTCGAGTTGTGCCTAAAAATCCATGCCTCAAAATCGATATTTATCGGTATTATGAAAATTGGATAGCATATCGTACTCAATTATTTACTCGTTTCCAGTTATGATTATCCATAACCGATATTTTGAAACTTAGATAACATATCGAAAAAGATGATCAACTCGTATTAAGCTATGCTTAAATCGATATTTATCGATATTATGAATATTGAATAACATATCGTACTCTATTATTAACTCGCTTGGATAACATATCGAAAAAATGATCAGCCCGTAACAAATCGATATTTATCGATATTAATAACATATCGTACACAATTATTAACTCGTTTCTAGTTATGATTATCGATATCGATATCGATATTATGAAAATTAGATAACATATCGAGCCATGCCTCAAAATCGATATTTATCGATATTATGAAACAGATTGGATATATCGAATATAGATGCTTCCTTCTGCCTGTTACATACATACGTTTGCAGCAAACGATGATACCCTTTTAACAAGTTTTCTATTGTGTGCAGGTTATAAATCAGTCAATTTAGGCCATATACCCTGGATATTTAATGGCTGGTAAATAGTAAATACGGTCGATTATGTATTGCATTTTCTGTTTTTTATTTAATTATGTATATAAATATATTTGTTTTTGTTTTTGTTGTCACTTAGGGCTAGAGTATTGATATCGGATATACTGTAAAATAAATTGTATAATGTATGTGTGTATGCCTTGTTTCATTTTATTTATTTTGTTTTGTTTTGTTTCTTAGCTTTCTTCTCTTCGCTTTCCTTTTCACTCTGCTCATCATTTCTTTGCCTGCGGCTTGCCTTCTAAACGTACTTTTAAATTATTTGCAATGTAATTTGTGAAGAACGCGTTTACAAAATCTTTATTTTATTTATTTTTGCTTTTATTACATATACATTTATGTATACATATACATGCTTTGTATATATATATAAATATAAATAAGATTCAGAAAGAAATACATATATATATATATGCATGTATATTTGTAAATATGTTGTGTGTTCTATGTACCATATCTATCATATATATATATATATATATGCATTCTTTATCAGCAAATATCTTTGTAAAATACAAAATATATATATATCATAATATCGAGACCGAATATAATTATTTTTGTTGTATTGATAAACAAGACAAAAAAAACAACACCACAAATTACAAAATCAATTTGCCCCACTGTGCACAGTGGGCTGCATCAACAATATAAATGGCATTCAAAAAATGGTTCAAAAATTTGTATATATTTACCCTACCAACCAACTCAAGTCGAATGTTTAATTAATTGTAAATTTCAATCAAAAATTGTTCTCAATACTTTTCCGTTTTCGGGTTTCTTGTCAGATCTTGTCAGAATATGCTATAATTTGGGTAGGCTTTCTCTTTTGTGTATGTATATGTTATATGTGTGTGTATATATATATATATATATATATATATATAAGTACTAGATATGAACAGTATGAAAATATGTATGAAATGGAAAAGCCGCGAATGTTGAAAGTGTTGAATAGTTAATAAATCTGTTTCATGCATAATTCTTGTGACTAAATGCAACGTTAATTAATTTGAATATTGTTGTTGTTGTTGTTGTTGTTGCTGTGTTGTGACTTATGTTGTATATATATGCTATATGAATAGAGTATACATATATAGCTCTAGGCGTATAAGTTTGGGCTTGGTCATTAAATTGTTGTTAATCAGTCGCAAATTGTATTTCATTTCTGCTGTTGTTGGCATTGTTGCTGCTATTGTATACAAAATATATACTTTAATTATATGGTACTATATAGTAAGATGCCAATACAATCTATATGTATATATGTGTGTATATATATGTATATAAATATATGCATATAGTCTTAATGGAGCACTTATAGCTCGACTTTCTATTGTTTTTTTGCAAATACACAACAAATGTTCTTTAATGGCAACGATGCGCTTTATCGCAAGTCTTTTCGTTAAACACTTTTGGAATTGTTTTCAGTTTTGTTTCTTTTTTTCTCATTCTTTTATCAATACACTTTTCTTTTGTAAGATTTTGATTTGATTCTGGCGTTACATATTTGATTTGATTTATTTTAGTGTCATTTTACGCTTAGCTTTACGGTTTAGTTTTAGTTAAGTTATGTTAACAAAATACTCGCTTGATTGGCTTACGCATAAAACGTTTTAGTGTCCAGTACAGTCTATAAGTTCTGTTGTTGTTGTTGTTGTTGTAACTGTTGAATACGGTTTGGGTTATATTTCTATATATGTCAATGCGCACGATTTTTTTTTGTTATCGCAAAAGGGAAGCAACGAATTTTTAGTAGCGAATGCGAATGCGTTTTTCTAAAGACAAAGACTAGAAAAGTTTAAACCATAATCGAAAGCGTATGACAAAAAGCGAATTTTTACAAAAAAAAAAAAAAACAAGAAAATGTCTTTTATATATATGCTATAAAATACATAATGTAGAGAGTTTGCAAGTCTGTGTGTGTGTGTGTGTGTGTGTGTGTGTGTGTGATAGGCCCGGCTGAGCTGCTCCCCAAGGCGAGAGAGTTATATCGCGTCGCAATTAACTAACAAAAATATATGTTTATAGAGAGCACACATGATATAGACTGAGAGTTGAAAAAATACATTGTAAAGCTCTAAAAAATATACATGTACACGGCATTTGTGTACTATACATATAAATCAATCCTGTTACTAACTTTCGGTCCATCGTCTTCTTTATCAACATTATCAACAGCATATATGGCCACAAACTTATGCGAAAATCATATAATGTGTAAAAATTATATATATAAAATGTTTATGTAAAATACGCTTAACTAATTTGGACTAACTACTTAAACAAACACAAAAAAAGATATACTTTTATATATATGTATATATATATATTTATATATATATGCATGTATATATATATAAAGAAAACAAACACAAAGATAAATACGATACAAATACAAAAAACGAGCAAAATTAAACGAATCTGCCTTAACATTTGTAATTTGGCAATTATTGAGCAACTGCAGTTGGGTATATATATTCGGGTACAGGGTAACTGCGGGTATATTGGCACACAACCAGTTAGCAGTGCATACAATAAGTGTGTATCTATCTCTCTCTCTCTCTCTATCTATCCCCCTTACTCTCACTCTCTCTCTCTCTCTCTTTCTCTATTTGTCTCTCTCTAATTTCTAGCAGCACCGAGCAGTTAACACCGCGTTTGCTATTTACATGGCGTTGGCCCAAGTTTTAAAGGCAGCCTGCGTGCGCGCGGGGATTTCATGTTTGGCGTAAAAGGGGGAAAAGGAGCAAAGCTCACGAATATCCTAACCGTCGTCCTTGCCGGGTCGTGTGTTTGTCAGTGTTTGTCTGTATGTGTGTGTGTGTTATTGTATAATATTTATGCATCGATTATGCATATACGAGTTGAACTTATCTATGAGTGTATATTTAATAATATAGCTTATGTGTATGCGATGATGGTTGGCGCTACTCCTGCCATTCGTTCTCATCGACGCCCTCCATTTCATCCTGCTCCAACTTGGTTGTGTACTCCATGCGCGCGCTAACCGATTTTTGGATCTGCAAGCCAAACCGAAAAGTGAGTAAGAGACAGAGATTGGAAAACGTGAGACTCACCTCCTGCTGCTTGTTGCTTTCATATTCGGACTTGCTGCCAAAATTCGAGTGATCCGGCTTTTTAGCTAGCGCCGGAACTTGTTGTATGGAGGATACTAAAAATAATCAATTCAAAAAGAGAATGAGGCAACTGACAAAAAGAGAGAGAGAGAGAGAGAGAGCGAGAAAGAGAAGGCAGTTTCTTACGCGTGTCCATGCCCTCCGGCTTAAGGCTAACTTTGGCAGCGATCTTGTCGTTGCACGCAAACCAATCCTCAGCAGACAGCGTGGCGCTCCATGTAATGCGCGTGGGTGGGAACAAGTCATCCTGGAACAGTTCGCTCTGCAAATAAACAATGGAATATAGACATCGATTTCCAACTGTTTGTGTGCCTCAAAAGAAAGCTAGTTTCTAAGTTAGGTACCTTAATGCGCGGCACTGTAAAGCTGAGCGGTTCGATGGTTGTGTTTGTCAGCCTGTATGCCTTGGAGAACTCGACGCTGGCCACATCACAGTGGTTCTTGGTGAGAAAACTGAGGCCCTGATGCAGCGAGGAGCAGCGATGATGCGACAGCGGGCATATATATGGCTCCTCATCGGTTATCTCATAGCAATAGATGGTGGAATCGCCCTTGCCGGTGACAAACAGTGTGGAGCTATCCTCATCATAATATGGTATTAGTATCGATGGCGACACATCCAAGCTGGCCGTATTCAACGGCGCAGTCAATTTTTGTGCATTGTACACGCTAATCTGACGTTCCGAGACTCTGCAATGGTTCAATGTGTGTGTGTGTGTCAGTTAAATATATGTATATGTAGGATAGGGTATAATGTGAACGTACTTATCGAATCCGGTGCAGACAATGTAGTGACCCTCAAGCGCCCAGGTGATGCGTGCACCGCGCGTGCCCACGGGTCCGTTGCCCTCGCGTATGGGCGTCTCGGATTTGCGTGGATTGTAGACGCGTATTTTGCCATCTTTGCAAACGCTGGCGCCCAGCTTGCCACAGGGACTCCAGGCAAAATCGAATATCTGATCCGTGTGGCCGGTTAGTGCGCACTTTTCGGTCATGGTGCGCAAATCCCACAGCTTGATGGTCATATCATAGCTGGCTGTTAGCAGCACATCGGCGGCCAGCGGGTGAAAGCGTATAAAATAGATCTTGTCCAGATGTGCGGTCAATTCGCCTTGCGGCGTATTTGTTGGCTCACTCAGGCCACCCTCCTCGATGTGCCACAATTTGACAATGCCATCGTCGCACGCAACCGCCAGACGCTGTGCATCAAACGGATCCCATTGGAAGTCCATAATGTTGCTGCCATTCACCAGCGACGGTATGACGCCATCGGGCAGACGCCCGGGCCGGCTCAGCTCAAAGATGGCAATCTTACCGCCGGGCCCGGATAGCGGCACAGCGACACGCTCATGATTGGCATGAAAGCCATTACATTCGCCCGGTATCTGCCGGCTCAGATTGCGCAAATTCTCAATGTGTGTCGACTTATGGCCGGGCGTGCCCTTCAAGTGACGAAACTTGGACACCTTGCCAAAGACGGTCGATGTCCGCTTGGTGGACGCCGCACTGAACGCCGCCTCTGTGGCCGATTTCTTGAGACCAGCACCATTGCCGCGCTGTCGATGCTCCTCCATTAGCTTGCCCTCGGGCACCGAAATGCGTTTGCTGTCAATGCCGCTGGCGGGCATAACATTGCTGTTGCCGCCCAACTGCTGGCTGGGCTTCAGCGGCTCCACCTTGGAGCTCTCGCGGCGACTAAATGAAACAAACAGTTTGATTTAGCTAAGTGAATTTCTTAAAAAGAATAATTCATAAATTTTAAAAGGTTCCCAAAAGGAACTCGTTGCTTTTGTTGTTGCAGCGAGTGTTTACTCGTTAGTTCTGGATGCAGACTCGTTCGCTTGTGCTGGCGAGTAGAATAAAGCTTGCTCTATAAGAAAACCAACCATATGTTCGCGGAGAAAGCTGCCAGAAACTAGGTTCGCACCTATTTGAACCCCTTCTAAAACGCGCGAGTAGTCAATTGACATACTTTGAATGCAGCGAGTGTTTACTCGTTACTTCTGGATGCAGATTCGTTCGCTTGTGCTGGCGAGTAGAATAAAGCTTGCTCCATAAGAAAACGAACCATAAGTTCACGGAGAAAGCTGCCAGAAACTAGGGTCGCACCTATTTGAACCCCTTTTAAAACGCGCGAGTAGTCATTAGGCATACTTTGAATGCCGCGGGTGTTTACTCGTTAGTTCTGGATGCAGACTCGTTCGCTTGTGCTGGCGAGTAGAATAAAGCTTGCTCTATAAGAAAACCAACCATATGTTCGCGGAGAAAGCTGCCAGAAACTAGGTTCGCACCTATTTGAACCCCATTTTAAAACGCGCGAGTAGTCAATTGACATACTTTGAATGCAGCGAGTGTTTACTCGTTATAACTTGAATTCTAGACGGGGTACTCACAGTGGCACCGGCGATTGAGCCTTGTCGTCCACCTGGCTTTTGGAGCGACTCTCGTAGACGCGACGTCGTTCGGCGATGCTGCTGCGCACCGCTGAAAAGCGTCGCAGATCGGCATCGGTGCGATCCTCGCCCTCGGTTGAGTTCTCCGATGATTCCGAATTTTGTTCGAATATCTAAATAAAATTGTGGGCAAAGAGAAGTTTGGTTGTAAGCAATCTGAATGTTAAGTTAAATTCGAGCACCCTTTTGCAGACCTTATCGGATGATTCATCATCGTCAGCCGAAGACTAGAGTTGTTGTTGTAGTTGAAGTTGTTGTTGCAGTTCGGGTTTAAGTAGACAAGTAGTGAAAACACAGAAGTACACAGCAGGAGCAGGAGCAGGAGCAGAAACAGGAGTAGTTGAGGTGTTAGTTAGCAGTTAACATGTTTTGGTTACAAAAACAAAAGTATACGAAAAACGAGAGAAGAAACGAATTTTGGCACAGGCATGTAAGAGAGGGTTGTAAGAGAGTTGAAGATTAGTCAAGTGTGACAATAAACATATGTGGCTAGCCCCTAGGCATATAGATATTATTGGATCTCGCTCAATTACCTTGCGGCGCTCCGATGTCGTCAATGACTTTTGTACGCCATTTCCATTGCCATTGCCGGCCACATTTGGTTCGCGTTCATGGCTTTCTGTGATAAAGAGAAACAATTCAAATCGTTAGCCATACTCGTCACTCGCTACTCGCCACTCGCTACTCGCTACTCGCTACTCGTTTACTTACTTTCAATTTCAATTTCCACAATGAGATCGGGCTTGGCACCTGGGGCTGGCACTTCGCTGCAGTTCTCCTGTCCAACATTCGATATATTTTCATGGGAGCCGGGCGCAACGGGCACAGCAAACACTTTGTCAAAGGAGACGTCGCCAGTGTTGCTAGAGAAGGGCTTTGGGCCGAGGCGGGGCTGCAATTAAGAGAAGATTTCGTGTTATGTTTGTTAAAAAATAAAAAGAATTCAATTATATATATATATACAAATAACAAAAAAATATCTATTCAATTTATTAAAATAAAGTACATAAATAAAATCATGGTAAAGGCAAGTGCAATACAAAATGGCGAAACGTTGGAATTCAATTGAAATCGCAACCGTTTCTTATGAAGAAACAATAAAAATGAAACAAGCTTCGCCAAAACATTTCGCTAGATATAAAAAACAAAAGTGCAATACATAACTATTATAATGGAACGAATTAAATTCAAAAATTTCAGTGATTTTGAATCAAATCAATTGGGAAATAATGGAATATGCAAGTTTCAGAAACAATGCAAAACGAAACAAAAACACGAAAAACAAGGAAAATCACACAAAAAAATTTGTTGAGAAACGATTCAAATTATATGCGAAATGAGAATATTGAAACCAACAGGAATATAAATCACATGTCCCTACGTTTTTTGTCTTTGCAATATTTCCGTTGGAATGGTAAAAAAAAAAGGATTCTAAACACAAAATTTCACTAAAAATCAAGAATAACAATAAACAAAAAATCGAAAGTTTCAGAAACGATGAAAATAAAAAGCAATTTACGGCCTATACCTCGTCTCGTTGGAATTGAAAATGTGGAATAAATAAATAGTGGTAAAAAGGTGAAACAATTTCACTAGCTAAAGAAATATACAAATTTCACTACAAGAAAAAAAAATCAAAAAAAAAACGGAAAGTTTTGCTCTACATAAGCTTCACTGTGGCACCTTGTAAGCGGCCGCTGCAGTCGTGCGTGGCCGGGGACGTGGCGTGTTGCACTCGCCAGCTGAATCGTTGCCGCTGCCGGAACCGCAACCGGATTGCGGATTGCTGGCTTCGGGCAGCGAATTGTTGCGCGAGGTGCGCGGCATTGGCTTTGGCGGCGAATGGCTGCCGCTGGCCGAATTGGTGTCCAGTGCCGCCGAGGAGGAGGCCTCCTCGCTGCTGCCGGTCGAGTGCTCGGTGGGCGATTCCTTTTCATCCGCCTGCTGATCCTTTTCCGAGTCCGTCTTATATTTCGCCTCAAATTTGCGTATTAGCTCGTTCTGGCTCAGGCTGGACTCGTCCGCCTGCGTCTTGGGTTGGGCCACACGCTTCTCACTGCCGTGGTTCTCATTGCCGTTCTTCTCCTCCCCGTTGTTGCACTTGCGCAGCATCATGAAGTGCTCGTTGTCGTTCCGCTTGGTCGAGGTTGTGGCGGGCTTTTGATTTTGACTCTTGCCCTTTGCCTTCTGGTTCTCCAGGTTCTTGATGAAATCGCTCAGATTGCCGCGATGTATCTAAATATGTTGTTGGCAGATAAAAGTTGAGTGCTAACTGCTAGTCCTTAGGCTTTTCGTAAGTTTTTCAAAAGAAAAACTCACCCAATTTAACCAATAATTAGATTAAAACAAGTTGCGAATTACATTTGTAACAAAACTAACGCAAACCGAACCTGAAGCTGGTTCCTTTAGCGAGTTTCAATGAATCTTAAATTCATGAACTTCGTCTAATCTCAAGAAACTTTAAGGAAAACCCTTTACCAGCTTATTAAGTTGCTTTACCTAATCTTCTACCTAGTTCTGTTAACATTTCATACTTGGAACTCAACTGATTGATGCTATACTATATCCATATATATGTATATATAAAAACTTACGACAATGGGCTCATCGCCAAGTTCGCGCTTCGCTGGATCTAAATTCATTTTGGGCACAGCCTGATTGGTGCCATTGAGCCACTCGCTGGCCACTAGCTCTGTCCTGTAGCCCGTTGTTTCGGGATAGAGGTCAGCATGGAAGTCGCGATAGGTCTATAGCGATAAACGGATTAAAATTTACAATCGGTTCACATTGGATTCTATTTGATGCGCTCACCTTGCGCGGCACTTGGTACATGATGGGTATGACCATGTTGGAGGTCAGCTGCAGCACACGATTGACCTCCGCCTCCATCACTTTGAGGGCGCGCTTTGGCACAAGGCATGCGCCCTTGGTTTGCTCGCCCGTATGCCGCAGTCCCTCGATTAGATAGGGATCCTTGTCTGTTATCTCCAGATAGTTAATGGTCGTATCGCCCTTGCCGGCCAGGAAAAGCATATTCGTATCGGCATCGAACAGCGGCATCAGTATGCCCGTCGAGCAGTCCAGCTCCAGCGTCTTCTCGGGCACATTGAAATTGCGCATATCGCGTATGATCACCTGACGCAAACGGGCCGCATCGAAGCCGGTGGTCAGGATGCGCGACTGATTGCCCAGCCAGACGACGCGCGAATCTTTAATGCTCTGATGCGATTCGGCCAGCATTTGTATGGGTGAGCCGGCGGCGCGTGGATCGAAAATGCGCACGCATTTATCCTTACAGCTGGTGGCCAGCACGGTGCCATCTTCGCGCCAGCTGGCCGATTGTATCACCTCCGGATGTTCATTGTTTGCTGCCGGTTGCATGGTTGGAATATTAATGTAAGTCGATCGAAGCATTGGGTTTCGCATTACTCACAGAAGATTTCCTTTTGGGCAGCAATATCGAAGAGCGCCACACAGCCAGCCGCTGTCGAATACATCAAACCATCGGCTGTGGGATGGAAACCGACCGTCTCCACGCGCCGTTGCTTGTGTGAGAAGACGGCCTCCGGATCGGAGAGCGATTGCTCGAGTCCCTTTTCGGGTATGTGCCAGATTTTGACCTGCAACAATATGATAATGTCAATAAAGTGCAGTTAAAGCGGCCCTAATCTCTCCTAACATCGTATATCTTTGAATTAAGTTTCAGCTCAGTTATTCCTTAAGAGAGATTCTCCTGGCCTATTACCAGGTGCCATCTTCGACACCAGAAGTTGTGTGTGAGCAGGTCTACACATTTCCGTCCGTCCGTCCGTCCGTCTGTCTGTCTACTTCTGTCTTTAAGTTCTAGAGCCTTATCTTTATGAATCTCCAAAATGAACCATTTGATTGATCGTTGTTTCTTTTTAAAGATATCTTGATCAACGGGTTTCATTGTGCTGACATTTGAGCAAACTCTTATCAGAATATTATTTAGCCGAAAAGTGAGTAAATAAAAATGGAAATAAATTGGAATCTAAAAATACTGAGAAACTGAGCGCTCGGGAGCTTTATTATGCCCCCCCAAGCAAAGGCTTATCAACATCGAATTTCTATATATCATAAGATAAGGATTGAATAAAGAATAGCTGAAGACGTGGTTGTCCGCTCAAGGGAGCTTTTACTGTATATATATATCTATATCGATTAAAGGACTTACGAGGCAATCCTGCGATGCTGTGGCCAGCAGTCCATCGTGAAACGGCGAGAACTTCAAGTCTGTCACCGTGTCCGTGTGACCGTGCAGCAGCGGCATTGTCTTGCTCTTGCGGCCGCAATCGTCCAGCGGCAGAACGGCGACACTGGAGCCGCTGTGCTCCCAGTTGAAGGCCATAAAGGCCGCCGATGCGGCAATATTGTTGCCATAGGTTTGGTAGCTGCCCACGCAGATTTCGCGCACGCAAGCCTCCGCTTTGGGCACAATGGGCGCGGCATTTTTATACTTCGAAGCCTTAAAGCGCCAGGCCATGCTGTGTGTGTGTCTCTGTGTGTGTGTGTGTGTGTGTCTGTGTGTGTGACGGTGCGTGTATTGTGTAGTCCGATGCAAGGCAATTGCAATTGCTCACCTCGAATCGCAGCTACCGTTGCTGATGTCTCACTTTTCCAATCTGAGAAGACGAGTTCCACACAATTCGCTTGTTTATTTTATTTTTAATATATTTTCCTTTTGTTGTAAATTTATTTATTTACTTGTTGGCTTGTGGTTCGCGCGGCTAGAATTGCAAATATGAAATTCTATTATTATTATGATTATTGCTAAGTTTAGTTATCGCTTGCCCCGCGTTGCTGCAGCCGCTAAATGATTCACCCAACCAGTGTTGGCAATTGTGTGTGTTTTTTTTTTTCTCTCCTATCGACAATTTAGCGGTTAGCGGGAGTTTTGTTTTAAACGGCTATTTTTTTGTGTTCTTATTACAAATGTATAAGCAAAATATAAAAATGACATCTTTTTTCGCGCTGTATTCATTTCTATGCATTTTTAATGTGACTAAATCTCTCTTCATACTATAATCATCAACTCGTTTGAATATAATGCGAATCGGAACTACAGGGTTTTTAAATCAGATATGTTAAATATAGAAGAAACAAAACAAAATAAAGTTGTAATACGTAGCTTTTTATATGACATACTGCAAACATTTGATTATAATTAGCGAGGTAAGCTTAGATTGAACAGGCAGCTCTTTCCGCCAAAGAGAATATACGATTGCTTAAAGCTACAATTTACAATACACTTTATCATAAATTTATATTCTTTAATTTCTCATGAACAAAATAGATCTTTGCAAAAAATGATCACATATGAAACTATCACAATTTGTGAGTATTCACTGTATTTCAATCAAGCTTGGCTTTGGCCAACAAATCTGGAGTCTGGAGTAATTAAAAACCAAAAACAAATATGTGCATATTTTAAGCTCTCATGCGAAATATAATAGAACTGAGCTGTTTTTTTTTCGCTCTTTTCCTCTAACTTTCTTTAACGAAAAGAAACTAGCTTTTTTTTTTTTGCTTGTCAACACTGAACGCAACGCACAAACGCACACGCACACGCACACGCACACATATCAATTGATAAGCAGTTCTGTGATATGATGTTGCTGATGACTGCCTGTCACGCCCACACTTGAGCCGCATTACTCACAACATGCCAGACAAAAGCAACAAAAGCAACAACAACAGCAACACAAACAACAGCCTCAGCAACAAGCCATACACAGAAAGTTTAAGTGCGGCAAGAATAAAAATGGAAATGGACAACAACTTGGACTTGGACTCGTCTGTCTGCCTGCTCATGTTGTTGTTGTTGTTTTTGCTGCTGCTGCACTTGGCTACAATTATTGAGGACTTGCACACTCGAAGTGTGCATTGATATGTGTGTGTGTGTGTGTGTGTGCGTCTTGTTTGTCGCATGAAAAGAGAAAGCACAAAACAAACATCAACAATTGCGTTTGCGTCCGCGATGCGAGGAGAATGCCAAATGCCGATTTACGATTGACGATTGGCACAGAGATGCCGGATAAGCTCACACACACGCACACACACGCACACAAACGCATGCATATGCCTGCACATACATGTGTATGTGTGCTTGTGTGTGTTCTGCTTTGTTGCGCCCTTCGCCTTGTCCTTTTTCCGGTTTAGCTTTTCAGGCATAAGAATTGTGCTAATCGTTCGTCATGTTTGCCACTTGTAAGCGCCTTTATAAACAAGTGCCACGCCTCGTAAATCACATACACAACTGTATATGTGTGCGTGTGCGTAGGTACAATGGGTCATTTCTGCTTGTATACTCGTATATATACATATACATATATGTATGTATTTGTTATATGCTTGTGTTTGCGAATTAGTTCCGCTTGAAGTCTAATCACATCTCTACATGGAATATAATAAATGCCTTTTTGGCAATAATCATCAACAAATGATTCATGCGCGAATTAAAAACGAAATTTGACCAAGAATTTATCAGTATTGCTAAAATATTGATAATTATTCTAAATATATGTATGTATATACACGCACGCATATATGAGTCAAATATTGTGGAACATTTTTATTTCTACGGATTCCAGCTTATCGAGCAACTACTGTATGTGTTTAGTTCTACCTCTTCTACGTTCTATATACAGTAATATATCATCCAATTTCTGTACTTTACAGGCATATAGATGCCTTTGTTTTCTAATAGATCTAAAGATATCTAGTAAAAGATCATTTTCTCCGTTAAATCAAATACAAATTGGAATGCTACGATTTCATAGGTAACTATATATATGTACATCTTTCAGATAAGACTTAGTTCTCAAAATCAAAAAACAGATGAAAATAACAAAATTATTCAAAGAACTAAGGTTTAATATGGGTTTGGTTTGGATTTTTTTTACCCACAAATTATTAGGCAAAAAAAAAAAAAAAAAGAACGTAAGATAAGGGCAACATATTTTAAAATGGATTTAAACTCTTTTTCTTTAAACATTTTTGGTATTTCTTTTCTTTTTTCAATTCTAAGTTGAAGCACTGGAAATTTGTGGTTCTTTTATTGTCTTTTCTTTTAAAAAATGCTTATTTATGGTTCACTCTTCAACAGAGAATTTGGCCATTTCCGAGAGTTTCTCACTAACACACACACACGCGAACACACACAAACACACATACACAGTGCAAGCGCTGGAAACACGAAGTCCCAATCTGACCAAATGCCTTCCGAACAGTTGGTCAAGCAATTTATCCTAAATTCAATTGTTACTTTAAATTTGCTCTTTTTCTTCTTCGGTAAATTTTGTTTTTTATTTGCCGCAGCCAGCGGTTAATTTCAAGTGCAGCCAGCGGCTAGTAATGTACAACAACAACAACACAACAACAAGCTGGCACTGAACTGGAGCTAAATGTATTGGCAAACACACCAACAACAACAACAGCAACGAGAAACGAAGAAGAAGAGACACAGTTGCGCTCACTTGACGACGCGTGCGCAAATTCAACTGGTTCGTTAGAAAGCGGCAAAACAAATGACCATCATTGGCTGTTGACGTTGCCAGCCTGGCTGACTGCCTGCTGCGGCTGGCGGTGGTGGTGGTGCAGCCACCAGGTAATCGGGTCAAGTGATTTAGAAAAATATAGAAAAAGAAAACTGCGCGCAACTGGGCGGAAGTTGGGTGGCAGCGACGGCGACGGCGACGGCAACAGAACTGTTCGGACATTGGCAAAAAGGGAATTGAAAATGAAGCAGACCAGCAAAATGAAGAGGAAGCAGAAACAAGTGCACAAGTGCTGAGCACTGCAACCTGCAGGAGAGCAGCCAGCGGGAGACAAACGGCAGAAGCAGCATCCGTGCTGCAGCTGCGAGAGGACGCAGGCAAAGAAGAGCTAACGAGTGAGCGAGCCAGAGCGAAAGTGCGCGTGTGTTTGCGTCTGGGGGTCTCTCTTTATGGCGCACAGGGTGCTACAAACATGTGTGTGTGTGTGTGTGATTGAGTGAGCGGGTGTAAGCAACTTTGTTGGGGGTGGGTGGCAACACCGGCACCGGTACGCCGGCAACGCTTTGCTCTACTGTTTTACTGTTTTTTTTTTTGTCTTTCTTCTTCCAACACTACCCAAAACAAGCAGTTAGAGTGAGAGAGCTGAATTAAGAGCAGGAGGGTAGAGCACAAGTGGCCTCCTGGTGGTGGTTCCGTTACGTGTTTGTTGTTGCATATGCATTTATTGACATTTTTTCTTCTAGCGTTTGTCATGCACTTAATGCTTGTTACTTTCTGGTTTTGTTGTTTTTTTTTTTGCATTTGGTATGTAGCCAAATGCGTGCAATTAATTAGGCGTTGTTTATGCACAGCACAAAAAAAAAAGAAAACACAAAACGGATGTGAATGTAAAAGGAGCTGCTGCTGGATTTCAACTGGCTTGTTTGTTGTGTTCAGCCGGCACACACCCTTTTTAACACTGGCGCCGCTGGCAGCGACACAACTACAACTACAACAACAACAAGAACGACGAAGCTGAGCCGAAGCTGCGTTCTGGGCAAACAAAGGAGCAGTTTGCACCCGATTCATACTCACGCACACTCACTCACTCTCATACACACACCCAAACACGCACACCGAAAATGCAAAAATTGAAATGTTGCACACACACACACAGGGTGGACAATAATTGAACAATGCAATTGAAATCGCAACAACGAAATAAATCACCGCACACAAAACACTTTGCACTCACAATTATTTAGGCACGCCCCTTTGACCAATTTCACCGCAACTGCACAATTTCTTTTAATTTTTGTATAAAAAATGTTGCATCGGCTTTTTTCGGTGCTGTATTGCCCGCTGTTTAACACAGACATCGATGAGTCGATGTTATTTTTGTCAGACACATCGTTGTATCGATTTCTTGTCGATTACCGATTCGCAAGTGATGAGCACAAGCTTCAGGTCGTGACACGAGGGGTAATCGGGCGCGAAAAAATTTTTGGATTGAAACACTCTATATAATGCTATGCAATATTTCCTTTTTTTTCTAAATGCACCGTTTTATTTGTTTCCACATATCCCACGTCCAAATTTGATATTTTTATTGAATTGCGTCCAACTTTATATAGACATACGCAAACAGTTTCATCGGACCTATCGATATTTAGAATAGCGATGTGCTACAACATTCTTAGCCACTGCGTAATGCTGTGTACATACTATAACATTTTTTATTTTAAATTTCAAATAACTATGCCATAATTTTATGTTAATTGATTAATAAATTTTATTTACAAATTTTAAAAAATTTGACTAAATAGTGTGACCGCAGTGTGACTGATGGTGTTGCCACTACAGTGAATGAAGATGGGCGATAAGTGTGTGCAGCTCTTCCAGCTACAGGGCAGCATCGCAATAATGCGCTTAAGTGCGCTTAGCACTGTGTATCGATAGTAACATAACGATAGTGCCATCGATTGCTTTGCTGCCCTAACTGCTGCAGCAAACTGTATTATTTTTTTTTTGTTATTTATTAAATGAAGCTGAATTAAGTTGATTGCATCGCAATGTCAAAGTTAATGTCCAACAAGAAGGCGTACCAGCGGAATTGCGCATTGTGATAACGTGAACGTAACGTAAAACGCGAGCGATTTTGCTGCTCTTTGCGGGTGTGCGTGTGCGTGTGTGCTTCTGCCAAGTGTATGTGTTGTGATTCTGCGTATGTGTATGTGTGCGTGTGCGTATAATTTTGGTGTGCGGCTGCAGAAGGCAACGACACGGCGCGCCGCTGGCCAGCAGCAGCAGCACCAGAAGAAACAACAACAGCAAAATACAAATCAAAATCAATGCTGTCAACAGCCAAGGAAAGCAAAATGAGCCTTTTGCACAAGATGGGTAAGTAATAAAACAATACAATATTTAAAACAATTTAAAATGTATGTGCTGGACAAAATGGGTAAATTGCCGCATTCGAATTTTGTTGTTGCCTTGCCCAACACCTGCAGCAGCAGCATATACAGCTTAGCTGTATATGTATATACACACACACGCAGCAGCAGCAGCAACATAATATGTACATGTGTGTATGCTGCAGAGGCGCTGCTTAATCCTACCCAAAAATGATTCACAATAAGCGCGTACAACAACAGTTAGACAAAAGCCAAAATCCTGTTTCTTAATTGCTACTTGACTTTGCCCACCCACACATACACACACACACATGCACACATACGCACGCACGTACACATTGATGTCTTCGTTGGCCCAAAATGTGCACTCGGTTTATGCCGTTGGTTTATCAACAAGTCTATTTTTAGTGTATGCGCCTCGGAAAGTGTTAAAAGTGAAGTAGCCCAACAAATGTCTGTGTGCGTAAGTGCGTCCCTCTGTTTGTGTGTGTGTGTGTGTGTGTGTGCGCGCGTCCGTCTCTGTATGTGTTTGCGTACACACTGTACCAATCCTCAAAGCACCGCCCCGCACCGCGCTTTGCTTACCAACTGCCGCTTGTTGGCTTCTGCTGCCAACGCCGCCCACCTCTAGCAACTCCTTGGGCTGCATTTTATTTTAAACATCTCTACCCCACTCTCTCTCGTTTTCTCTTTTTCGAATCTATCCCGCGCTCTGTCTCGCATACGCTTGCTGTGATGTGCCTTGTGGCGCTCATTGAATTCGTTAAAAAGGATACCAAAGACTTGATTCGAAGAATCGTCTGCATTTGCAAATGGACTGGATAATAATGTACTATATTAAATTTCTTGTTATTCCCGGTAAAGGCTGAATGGCTGGCGTATGCGTATACACATACATACATTGTATGCATTGAATGTGTATATGTGCATGTGTGTGTGTGTGTTTGTGTGTGTATGCATGTGCATGGATATATTACATGAACTGAAGCTTGCAGCAGTGATGAGCTTTTTGTAAAACGGTTGCTTGGTTGGGCGGGTAGGCAACCTAACGGTAATTTGCTGACAGCGCCAAGCAAGTTTTGACCTGGGTCAATTGTAAGAAGCTTCAGTTATTAATTCGCATTAGAGTTGGGCCCGTACCGTTATTTGCTATCGTGACACGAAAAAAACACGTAAATTTAAGCTCAAAAGCGTTGTTAAGCATAAAATAATTTCTTATCATTTCGGGTAAAAGTGGGAACTGGGAACACAACGTAGAAGACTATATGTGTGTACGTTAATGTAGCTCTATGTGTGTGTGTCTGTGCGTGTCTGCCAAAAGGATATGTCCGACACGTGCTCATCTCTAATGCAAAATATTCAATCAGCCGGCAACACTGGTCGGTGTGAGTGAAGGTCACTCTCGGCTGCCGCCCAACGTTGCCAGATTATTTATCAAATACGAGTCGCTTAAGCAAACAAATTTACATGCTTTAATGTCAAATTAATCGTACAACGAAACGCTTATCAGTTGAGAGATAAATGAGCGATACGGCCAACAGGCCGAATAGCACAAATGGCCAAAACCGTTCAAGGTCACAAGGGATATTATAGTTATTACTGTATTGTATTATTGGCAGCAAGCCCAGCTTTGGGCCTGCTTTACACACCCTATTGCAATAGGTAAAAAAATACGAACTTTACCGTTGATCGGGTAACACACTTTGTTGTTAATCGGTTAACAATGTTATCAATGGATGGGCAACATTCTATATAGCGCCGCCAACGCCCGGCACCGACCCCCCACCCCACCCCACCCCACCCTTTCACCAACTTTAGCTGCAGTGCATGTTCCCTGGGTAAGTTAACTGTAAGTGGGAGCTTTTGTTATTTTGGGCTTTGGGCTTTGGGCGAGCTTTCGGCTTAGACCGTTTTGCGCGCTTTTTTTGTTGCCTGTGCAAAGTCTGAGACGTCGGCAGCCGCCGCAGCGGCTTGCAAAAAGTAAGTAGTTTATTTTAGATTTGATAAGAAGCCAGCTTATTACTGTGTGATAATGAGGAGACAACAACAACAAGTGTCAATGCTGCAGCCGACTGCGCAATACTCTCTTCTAAGTGTGATACCTCAAAGTGCCTGAAAAAAAAAGACAGAAAAAATTAAAAGTGTTTTTGTGTATTGCATGTATATCATGATTCCAAAACTTTTTCTTCTTAGTTCTTAGTTTTAGTGGGCTCGATCCTAGAATGTGGCCCATTTGTAATCTACCTGTCGAATTTGTTTGGCTATGTGTGTGTGTGTGTGTATAGATATAGATATAGATATAGATATAGATATATATAACCGACACTATCTGAAGCAGTTGAACAGCAATATGTACAGTGAAAACTATCAAGCTCAATTATATGAGAAAAGCCCAAAAAGCTGGCATTCACTTTATTATAAAAATTCATTTATAAATGAACTTTTCTATTTGGTAAGGCCACAAAAAAATCACAAACTGTCTGCTGTATTGAAATTGCATTCAATTGCATTCATTGTATAAAACTTATTCTTTTGAAAGTTCAATCTTACTAAAACTTGGGACCATTCGAAAATATTGTACAGTTTTTAATAAAAATAAAATAATGAAAAGCCTGCTTTAAGGCTCCGTCGGAGAAACCGGTCTTGCACATCTCTGAACCAGCTTTTGGTTCAAACCCTGCTTTGTTATGTATTCTCAAAACTTGAATGATTAAATTATTAAATTATATTAAATTTTCAATTGACATTTGCCCGTTCTGCTGAAAATATTGCAAGCTGTAGATATTTTCGTAAGGAAGTCGCAGGCTAAATTTGAGTTCTACCCAAAATGAACATCTGCCAAATATGGTAAGATTATGCTTTTGGGCAGAGCCTCAAAATATCAAAGGTCAAATGCCATGTCCAATCGAATACTTTACGTAACCAATATACCCTTTATCGTTTAGCGAATAGAGTATAAAAACAACAGGCACAACGACAGCTACTGCAGCAGAGACAACAAAGCGTCGCATCAGTTGCACAGACAGACATACACAGACACACACACACTCACACATTGATACACACACACACACACACACACTGATACTCACACACACACGCACGCCATAGGGCAATAGAGAGCAGTTCATTGAAAGTGCAAATGTTTTTGTTGCTGCTCAGCGGGCCGTGGGGCCGCCCATTGGCCACGCCGCCCTGCGCCACGCGATTAGATTGTAAAAAGCGACGGCGTCGAGCGCTCGCCGCTCAGCACGCTCGCGCTGGGGCTCAGTTAGTAAACAGACAGACAGTCGGACAGTCAGTCGAGTCAATTCAGTTAGTCTCACGCGAAATATTCACAACAACGCTGGCAAAAACAGAAGAAATCTAAATAAAATAATAATAATAGTAAAAATAAATAAAAATAAAACGCAGGCGCGCGCGCGCGCGCTCTCAACTCCGCCCCGCGGTGATATCATCCAGCAGTACGCCACACAGCCAGCCAAGAGGGGGGGGGGCGGCGATCCTCAATGTCACATCAATTGTAATGCCAACTAAATTGATGTAGTGTGATTTGCATTTTTTTCTTCAGTGTTTTTGTTGCTTGTTGTTGTTGCTATGTAGCAAAAAGGCAAAGTGAATATTGAATATACAAAATCGATTGAAAATCGTTGATGCGTTCGCTCCAATTCGCATGCATAGTGTTGCAAAGTGCGCCGAAAGCAAAAGAGTAAGAAAGGAAGAAAAAAAAAAAACGAATTTGGGCGCAAGCGCGATGCGCGTTCTAAGCACAGAGCTGCGCTTGCGCTTTCAAAAGCGCAAGCCGCGTCCCTTCAATCGAGCGGCCAGCGCAGACGATGCGTCGACAGCGGCAGCGGCAGCGGCTGAAGCAGCAGACGAGCGACGAACTAACGGAACTGCTAGCATGCGTACGTATTAAAAGGATTGCGAGTGCGTATGTGTGTGTGCGTGCATGCGTGTGGGTGGCGGCAATCGATAAGTTTTACTCGCTGTCAGATGCCAGCGTCGACAGCGGCAGAAGCAGCAGACTAGCGACGAACTAACGGAACTTTTAGCATGCGTACGTATTTAGGAGTGTGAGTCTTTTTCGGCAATCGAAAAGTTGTAATCGCCGTCATTTGAATGACTCTGACCTTGACGGCTGTAGATCGACAAGTATGTAATTTTTGCCTATTTCCAGAGGCAAGTGCTCTTAATTGTTTAATTATTAATTTAAAGCGTTACATTTATGCATGTACATGGCTATCGAATAGCGGGGGCGGGCTTGGGGCGGTCTGACGCTCGCTCAATTGATCAATTTGCTTTGCACTCACAGCTGAGTGAACAGCGCGACAAAGTTGTGATAGTGCTCAATCGGCTGGAAGTGGCACCGGATGCTGGCTCAATAAAAAAAATATATACATATATACAAATTGGCAAATTGTGTGGTTGTGTGTGTGTGTGTATATATCCGTTAGGGCGGCAATTAATGTCGGCATGAATCGTATTTGTTTATCGTTATCGATAATAAGCAGCAAAGAAAGTTTAATCTAATCTTATCGAATCGATTGATCAACATTTTTGGCATTTCACCGGCATTTCATGCATTCATGAATATATTGATTCAATATTGGTCAAGTTGTGGAATGCATGAAAAGGGTTTTGTTTAATTGTTGCTGATTGAAACGTTTTTATTTCACTGCTTTCACTGCACTTTCTAATGGAGGCTGTCAAGCGTAGGGTACAGAGAGAGAGAGAGAGAGGGAAAGAGTGAGAGAGAAAACCCTGTTGAAAAGAAAACCCATCAATATTTTGTAAAACTATTATTCTACAATACGAGTTGAACATTTGGACGTGCTCTAACATTCACAACATTCAAAACATTCCTTTCATTTTGGCAAATATTGATGATGGCAAAGTGCAAAAGCTGTTGACAGTTTTACTCTTTTTCAAGGCCAACAATGACAAACCATTTAAAGCAGCAACAATGCCAGTGACATGTGAAAAGGTTATGTGGCCACAAATGTGGCCAAACAATATTTTCAAAGCCCAAAGCTCATCAATTCTCTGCGTGTTCCATTGATTGTCTGACCCATAACCGACAGCTCGTACTGTCAATTATAATATAATAGAGTTTAACCGACAATCGTTTAACGTATCTTTGAAATATTGTTGAACTATTGTGATATATCATGTGAAAACCGCAAATATATCGAATTGTTGCAGCCCTAAAAGGCTTCTGCATATTTCTGGTTATGAACTGATTTCCTGCACAGTTGGCCCACAAACAATAGAGTTTCCTGGAAATCGCTTTACATACAAACATATATTATATATATACATATATATATAATATGTAATATATGTTGAATATGCTCATGCAAATGCCAGGAATACTTGACACCAGAGTTTGTGGCTTATTAACTCTGTTTGCCTGCATATTTCATTTGCAAAGCACAGCAAATGCTTTACATTTGTGTGGGCGTTACCAGGAATTTTCCTTTCACCGTTAAAGAAAAACCAATTTGTATACACAAATGAGTTTAATTGCACGCATTGACAGCTAATTTAACTTGTCAACAAGAGGAAAAGCGTCTGCAATATTGTTTTTGATTTGCCTTTAATCACGCTTGATGACATTTGCCCTTCAATATTGCTTGATTAACTCGCTTAAAAGCTTGTATGTTTTATTTTTGATGTAAATTGAATATATTCTATATATAAATATATACTATATGAGTGTAAGCTGTAACTAGCTCTTAAATTTGTCGAGTTATGCTTCAAAATCCAGGTACCTTATGTGATGGAGACGGGGTTTCGGGAAATTCCACCCGCATGAGTGGAAAAATCGCGAAAAACGTCTGGCCTCAAACTCATTTTAAAAGATCTTTGAGCGAATTTGTCCGTGAAGAGTCCATGTCTCAAAATCGATATTTATCGATAGCTTAAACAGTTTTGTTTTATTGATTTTGCTTGTATTGAAAACTCGCATTGAATTTAAAATATGGCAAAACATAGCAATTATCGGTAATAACATTCAATCCCCCAGCGTTCTAGCTAACGAGCGACCACTGTAACTCATTAACACAAGAAAAGTTGAAATAATTAGTACCTTACCAAGTTGCAATGTCCAATTAGTGCTTGTTTCTGGATTTTAAATAAGGTCAAACCATGTGCAGCAAACTACTTGGAACTCGATATTAATGCTGTCTAATTTGTTTTTAATGCAACAAGCCACAAGCCGCAAAAGCTTGCAAGGTCAACTAACAAATAACTAACAGTTTCCCGAGCATCATTAAACATTTACCTGGAAATATAACTTAATACGGTTCTATTCCTGTGCGATTGGGGCTTAAAATGCTTGTTATTTGCTCGAGGTGTTCCTTGAGCATAATTTAACGTGAATTTTCGTAATGATTAAATAACAAATAATAGACGTTTTCTGATAATCGCCTCAATTTACAAAGTTAATCAAACCTTTGGGGCTTGTGGAGAAGTGTTAAGGTTAGGTCAGGTAATTTCTATTGATTTCGGGGTATTCCTGAAGTTCAATTAAATGCCTGCCACATGCAACAAAATCAAGTTTTCCAGATAATCTGAACTCGATTAGAGTTAAATAAGAAAAGTGCGCAAAAATATGTTAAAGCTCATCGTGATCTCTTGAAAGTTCTAGACTAATGGAATTCTGGTTCGGATTCCGATTCGGGGTATTCCACAAGCAGTTAATAAAACTTATAGATAAACGTTTGACTTGTGACTTATTGGAACTTAAAGAAAAAGAAACCAAACCTTTGGGGCTTGTGGAGAAGTGTTAAGGTTAGGTCAGGTAATTTCTATTGAATCAGGGGCATTTCGGAAGTTCAATTAAATGCCTGCCATATGCAACAAAATTAAGTTTTCCAGATAATCTAAACTCGATTAGAGTTAAATAAGAAAAGTACGCAAAAATATGTTTAAGCTCATCGTGATCTCTTGAAAGTTCTAGACTAATGGAATTCTGGTTCGGATTCCGATTCGGGGTATTCCACAAGCAGTTAATAAAACTTATAGATAAACGTTTGACTTGTGACTTATTGGAACTTAAAGAAAAAGAAACCAAACCTTTGGGCTTGTGTAGAATATTTAAGGTTATGTCAGGTAATTTCTATTGAATTAGGGGTATTCCTGAAGTTCAATTAAATGCCTGCCACATGCAACAAAATCAAGTTTTCAAGATAATCTAAACTCGATTAGAGTTAAATAAGAAAAGTGAGCATTAATCTGTTTAAACTACACTCATGGAATTTGTATTCCGATTCGGATTCCGATTCGGGGTATTCCACAAGCAGTTAATAAAGCTAACTGATAAACGTTTGACTTGTGACTCAATGAACGACTTAAAGAAAAAGTAACTCAGTTATTCTTGGTAAATGCTGTTGATTATGGCATCGAGAACATAGCCCAGTGAAATCTGAATAGCTATGCCGAATCGTAGCAATATTTTTACTATAACTGGGTGTTCGGTCGGTCACGTATGGCACGGCGCTTTCCCTGGTCGTGTGTGTGTGTGTGTGTGTGTGTCTTGTCAACTTGATTGCGAGCTGCCTCTTGACTCGCACACACACATATATAGTTATATATATATGGATAGTTATTTATTTCTTTTGCTTTATGCATTTCACTCAGCACTTTTGCTTTCCGATGGATTTCATTTTCATGTCTAATAACTGGCCGGGCGTTTGTTTTCTTGGCTCGAGCTCTAAACGACCAGCCCAACTATGTCATAATTGTTGTTGCCCCTCCCCTCCTCCCTCCCTCTCGCTTTGCCTGAGCGCCTTTCATGTGCTCACATACTTGAGAGGTTTTTAGTTTATGTTTTTGTTCTTTTTTTATAGACATGCATATGTACATATATTTGGCTTGTCCATTGTCCGACTCTTGGCTTGGCTTTCTTCTGGCCCGTCGACTTGGCGTTTAGTTTTCTTTGTTGCACAAAGCAAAATTAAATACAACTTTCATTATTCTTTGCCTTTTTTCTCGCCATGGGCCATAGGCAGTAAATGGTTAGCATTAAACATTTTTGGCAAAAGTTGGCTGTGGCTTGAGTTGAGTCCAAGTGAACCAGTTAGTTAACCAGTTCCGGCTGAGTGTAATCGATAACTTTATTGCTGTATGAGTTATCGATTTATTTTCTCTTCATTTAACGACGCAAGTAGCTGATATAATTGTTAAACTAGAGTCTGGGCTCGAAATACAGGGTATAAATACATATATAAAAAGTCGGAATTTCAGTTTGAACCAACTCCCTGCCTTAAGGTTAGGTGCGTGAGTTCGGTTCTAGTCATTCCTCTGCCCGCACTTGAATAAAACAAGTTCATTTTCAATTGACATTTGCCCGTTCTGCTGAAAATATTGCAAGCCGTAGATATTTTCTAATGGAACATGCGGGCTAGATTTGAACTCTACCCAAAATTAATATCCGCCAAATATGGTTACATAAAATCCAAAGTTTATAACTATTTTTGAGAAATATTTATGGCTCGGTTCAGCTGTTTTCGGGGCAATACCGAGCTACGAACTAGTTCGATTTATAAGCAGGCTTTCGATGACACGAAATATGACTTCTTTTCTCGACCAACTTTCTAAATATGGTTTAAAAGCATAAAAGAAATGAACCAATTCGAGGGGGGGAATACAAAGCTGGCAAACTAACGGTTATCTAAAAATATTGAGCATATGCAAATAGGCTTCTGACCACTGTGCAGCTCCGATAAGACTCAAAGCCGCGCCGGGGCTGGGCGCGTGGGTGTTTGGTGTTTGGCTTTAGTTTGCTCGTGTTTAAATTGATGACGGTCGCAATCGTAATACATATACAACATAGATGTGCCAACGACGTCATAGCTGTTGTCTTGTTTGTTGTTGTTGTTGTTGTTGTTGTGGGTGACGTGCAACCCGTCAAGAGATACACACGCACACCCTCCAACACACACACACGCTCGCATACACTTAAACTCGGGCAGTCATTCAATTCTCTGTAGGCCTCTCTTAATACCCTGTTACCAATGAGCATGAGTGAAATGGGCATAATAGCCTTGTGCCAGGCAGTTGGAGACACTTACGATTCCCTTATTCCATACATATTCCTAGCTCAGAAGACGAACTGCATTGTTACAGCCAGAGCTAAGACTATAAATGCAGGTAATATCGGGCCATTGATAATTTCCTCCATTGTGCAATTATCGATATATAAATCGATGTTCAGCTATGTTGCTGTGCGAGGGGTTGCTTACGTCATGCTTAGATAAAGTTTATTTACAACTATCGATAACTTTGCCAGTGAAGTCGCTCAAAATCGATAACCAGCACAACTCTGAGATTTTGAGAATCTAGAGATACCCAATTAGTAATGTAGCTACTCGTAGAGTATATAAAGATTGCGAGTATTTCACCCATCCTTTCAAATATTGAGACTCTAAACCAAAGTCATAAATTGATATCTTCACAAATATTGTTCAAGACACACAAAAGCTATTGTAGGGCAGAAGGAGCTTGAGTACGAGTGTGTGCTATCTGTTTATAGGGCATCTGCTAGTCGATCAAGCAGGACTAGGCTTGTTACTAGGTTCGGTTTTTGTGTGTTTAAATGAGTGTGTGTGTGTGTGTGTGTGTGTGTCATATCTCCTATATAGCCTCTCATGCCTAGGCTCTGAATGTCGTTTCGTTTCGTTTTCGTTTGCGTACCGAGTTCTTTTCTTCTGCTTTTTCTTGCTATTGTTGTTGTTATTATTTCACTCGCATTTGTTGGTTTCGTGTTTGTTTTTGTTTCTGTTGTTCGCGCATTATTAATTATGAGGCGCTCTGCTCAAAAGTTATCTAACCGTTGCCCGGCAAACACAGCGCTACGATTCAAATAAGCTAAAAAACGGGCGAAAAACCCAAAAAAGCGCCTGAAAAATACCCAAAAAAAAAAAATAAAATTAACTCAAAAATTTCCCAAATAAAAGCAAGCGCGAAATGCATGTGAAAACAAAAAGTTCTTTTTTCCCGTTATCGTTGCGCAGTGAATGCCAAAGCGTAGAAGAAGAAAAAGCATAAGAATTGGAGACATAGTTGTTTTTGTTGTTTTTCTTCTTGTTCTTATTGCGGACTGTGACGAATCGAACTAAAGTGTTAGAAGAAGAGCTGAAACACTCATATTTAAAGTATGAATAAGTATTTGATAAATTCACGAAAAAAAATTGTTTGTTAAATGAATGCAATGTGCATTGCTATATAAATATATATGTATATATGTATGTATGTACATGCATATGGTCAGTGTGTGGGTGAGGGGGCGAGGTTGTGCTTGGCAATTGATTGAATTGAATGCCTGCATGATGACCGCACCTGCGATGACGTCATGCCGAATCTATATCTGCCTGTGTGTGTGTGTGTGTGTGTGTGGGTCAAATTTAGCCCTAAACAGCATGCTAAGCCCATGTGTTTGCGCATATGTATGTGCATGCGCGCGCGCGTGTGTGTGTGTGTGTGTGTGTGTGTGTGTGCGCGGCATGAGAACGTGTCATGATCAATGAACTGTGTCGACCCAAGTCAAAAGTTATTTCAGTTTTTCTCTCTTCTTTTTTTTTTTGCTCTTCATTTTATTTCGTTTTCTTTTTTGCTTATGACAAATTTAACGAATTGTTGTGTCGTGCTGCTTTTTTCTTGTTGTCTTTTTTATTATATTTTATTTGTTTTCTTTTTGTTGTTTTTGGCGTTGGCTCGTCAACAACAGAGATTATGTCATGTTTGATGTAGTAGTTGGATGTAGTTACGTTTTATGCCACGCAAATGGCGTGCAACGGGGCGTATACGTGTCGTTAGTCTCTGAAGTCTTGTGATAAAATGTGAAAGTGATTGTATAAGTTTTGTGCTCTCATTCTTAATTAGACAAAGTGCAACAAGTTGTTTGTTCTGCATTTACAAAGTGGAATTACATATGTATATCTATCTATGAGTTATTTGTGATAAATTTCATAGCATACCCTAAGGATTTCGTTGGGCTTAAAGAACGTTATAAATATTTGTATTTTAAATGTAGTGTCTTATAGGCCAGAAACTATACATATACTATATATAATAAAGTTAACCCACATTTCTTATGCTTGATCAGTTGTGCTTACAGAGCAGCATCTTTTTATTTATCTTACCTTATCTTTGCCTTATCTCAGTCAAGCTTATGCAGTAGAATATGCGACATACCCTAGTATTAAGCAGGATAACAAAGCACGTGCTCGAGTCGTACATGAATTTCTGCTTGCCTACAGGGTATCTGCCAGTCGAGCCGCCCTTTAAGCAGACATGTCTAGTAACTGGCTGTGTTTTATTTTATTTCTTAATTTTATTTTTTAGCTGCTTTTCGCATTGTTTGGGGCAGTGTTGATTATCGCTGATTGCTGATCGCGAATCGCCTTGTTGGCAGTTAGAAAGCATAACACGTAACCCACACACACACACACACACACACAGCAAATTCCGCAAATTCCACAGCTGGCCGCTTGGCTGATGATTTTTTTTAGTTTTGTTTTTGGCTGCTCGCCCTCTCCCTCTCCCTCTCCTCTCTCTTACTCTCTTGCCGTTTGTTTTGTTTTCATTTTGCATGCGGCAAACGTTGCCTCTCTCACGCTCTCACTCTCTCGCTCTCTCTATGCTGTGGCTCGCTCCCAAGTCGATTGCTCATCGTAAACTGGTTGAAGCTTAACTGTTCGGTCAGTCGGTCGACTTGGACTTGTTGTCCACTTCAGCTGGAGGCCATTTGCACAAATATTGGTCAACTTGAAGAGTCCGAGTTTTTGCATAGACAAACAACAGCAACGGCTGCAGCAAGATTGTTCGATGATCATCATCTCATCTTCATTATGATCGTCGGGTGTGCCCAATTGTGCCAAAACTAGAATCCGTAATCGCACCTGTTTAATGCCAACTCGACTGGTCGAACCCGCTTAAGCAGTCGCTTGTCGCTGATCCAATTTTCAAAGTCTCGAATTTATGCCAAACGGTTCAGGTTAACCCCCTCCCTCCTCCCTCTCCCTTCCTCCGCCACCTATACATATATATATATATATATATATATGTATATTTATATGAACGTTAGCTTAAACCCGATTCTTGATTTATGATCGCCACAAATTGAAATTGGGCGTTTATTATAGGGTAGTCGAGTGTCTTTTAAGCAGTGTTGCGAAATGTTCAAAGTTCTGAAAGAAGACCCAACTGTCTGGGAATGAAATTTATTGCAAATTCTTAACATAATATTATAGATCGTGGCACTTAGAGGGCATAACTATGCGAAACATCAAAGAACTCGGCGAACTGTCATTTGGCAGATGAATTATATACATATATATGTATGTATATAACATATACATATGTAGACAATATATAAGAGCTTTTTATGGGCGAATGTGGTTACGAGCTCTTGAGAAACACATGAGGTTATTCAACATTTAATTCAATAGTCCAACAATCTTTATAATGTGGGCTAGTCTATATAGTGATACGATCAGCATAAAGTATGCCAAGCATTATCAATATACTTACTTCTATAAGATCGGGGATATGGGCTATTATTATTTCTGTCCTGTCTTATATAGATACATATGTATATAGATATTTCTGAAATTGCGATTGTCTCTCATGAATGCTATGGATTAGATTGATCGACTTTAAAGCAGTTGCCATATTTTCACTTCTCTTCAATTTGAACCGAAATTTTTTGGGCGTAAGCTTGTTAACTGTTTTTTTTTTTGTTTTTTGTGTACTGTTTTTCTTCTTCTTTCCTTCACTCTATTGGCGGCGCCTTCAACTTCAGCTTCCATAAACACATTTCAAGGCAAGTCACGATCGCGCGCCACTTGAAAATTGTAGAGAAAAAAATCCCCAGCATTGCCGGGCCCCAGGGCCAAAGAAAGAAAAAATTAAATAAAATAAAATAGAATACGATTTAAACAAAGTGTGAAAAGGCGCTTGTCGAGTGTGCACGACTAGCAAATACCCTGTATTTGGAATATTATTTCAATCGGGACGGCAAACTGAAAAAAAGTCAGCGTTTCGGTTCACATTTCGAACCAGCGACTTGCTTTTAAGTTCGGCTCGTTAAGTTCCTAAACCTGAATTGGGTTCAAATCTATATTCTACAAATTGTTAAAAAAAAAAACAATTATGTCTACGGGTTGATTTCGTGAAGGTTTTTGAACAATTTTATGAGACGAAGTATTTGAAAAATATATAACAATATTGTTAAAAAAAATATAATTTTAAAAAAATAAAGAATTTTAGATAACTATAACCTTTGATTAGATACATACACATGTTTTTATATATTATGTATATTATATACAATAAAATTTAAAAACAAAAAAATTGAGTTTCAGATTTACGAAAATATTGAAATAATTTTAACTACATATTATTATTATTACAATATTATTTACAATTAAATTAAATTCTAGATCGGGAACATAAACTTATTTGAATATATGATTTATCCTTTTCCTGTTATCAACTGTACTTTAGCCCAATTTAGTTCATTTTGTTGTTTATAGGGTATGTCACGCAAACACACCCAATAGCTACAATAATGGGTGGGCTAAAGAAGGAGAGCGAAAGAGAGAAAGAGAGAGAGAGCAAGAGAGAGAGAGGGAGAGAGAGTTGACGCTCAAATGATAACAGAGAGCAAAAGCAAATGGACGCGAGAGCCGCAATGTTGTTTGTCTATCAGTGAATGTTGGGCGAGTATGAATGTTGTTGTTGTTACTGTGTTTGTTGGTGTTGTTGTTGTTGTTGTTGTTGCTGCTGCTGGACACGGCTTGTTGTTCATGGTTGTTGTTGTTGTTGTTGTTGCACGAGCAAGTCTCAAGTCTCAAGTCGAGTTGTTGGGAGCGAGTGCCATTTGATGCGCTGTTATATGTATGTTGCTCTTTACGACGCGCTGCTGTTGTTGTTGTTGCTTTTGTTGTTGTTGTTGTTGCTGCTGCTTAATGGCTGGTTAGCGGACCTGGCGACTGGCTGCTGGCTGCTGGCGATTGCCGTTTGCCGTTTGCGGATTTTCATAGTTCAGTGCGCTTTCCAGACGACAACGCTGACGACAGCAGCTGGCCGCGTCTTGTGTCTAAATATATATAATATTAGTATTTGTGATTTATTTTAATTGGCAAACAGCACAAGAAGCTATAACAAGCGGCGGCAATTGCTCTTAAAAGCTGCCAAAAGGAAAAAAAAAACCAAATATATAAAAAGTTACTTTAGAGCTCGTAAAGTGCTGCGAATTTAATGCAAGACTAAGATTACTTTATATATATGTATATATATAACATATGTGTGTTATGTGCACTAATTGTTGTTGTTGCTGCTGTTGCTGCTGTTGTTGCAGTTGTTGTTGTTATGCAATCGCAAAATGCCGCAATTTGATGAGTCTTTCCTGAGCGACTGCGCGCTCGCCGAACGCTGGCGTTTCTATTCGTATACGGTGAAGCAACCAGTGCAAGATGAGCCAAAGCCACATCAACCTCAGCAACAACAACAACAACAACAACAGCAGCGAGCACTGTGGTCCACGCGCGATAACAACAACAACAACAACAACAACGGCTGCGGCAGCAGCAGCAACAACAACAACAAAGCCACGCTGCATGACATCAAATTCCACAGACGGCGCAAATATAAAAAATTGCCACGTTTGGCTTTATCAGCAGCAGCAACAACAACAACAACAACACCATCTTTATGCACACCATTGACACCGCCAGCATCGTGTTTGCTGGTCAAGAATGTGTTGCTCTGTAAGTGAAAGCTACAACATAAACAGACACACACATGCATGTGTGTGTGTGTGTGTGTCTAGGTGTGCACATGCCCCAACCCACCGCCGCCCTCCATTAGCGTGTTTTGTGGGCTTTTCTTTTTGTCGGTCTGTTATTGGGCGTGGGCGTCTATGGATCGTTTACCGTTCGGCATTTGCTCGATTGCCGTGTGGTTGCCCATCGTTCATCATGCAAATCAGCAAAAGAGCGGCGCACATGTGCCATATGCTCTACACGATAGAGCATATTCGTTATCGATTGCATTTGGCATAACGAAGCGCTGAAAAAACGAACTGTGCTAAGTCACTCTTGAAGCAATGATATCGATTTGTGAATCGATGAGAATTTTTTCTATTGATTGCATCTGGCATAACGAAATGTTATTTGAAGCCAACGAAGCACGAATAATTGCTGAAAAAACGATCAGTGCTAAGTCATTCTTTAAGCAATGTCATCGATAGTGCTTATCGATTAGTGAATCAGTGACCATATTCGATATCGATTGCATTTGGTATAAAGCTAATAAAATGCGATCAGTTGCTGACGCACCTGTTAATAAACTGTTATCGATTGTGTTTATCGATTAATTAATTGATGCTCATATTGGTTATCGATTGCTCGTACAAATACAAGCAATTGCTGGAAAAGCGATCTCTTTGAAGTCACTCTTTTAGAAATGTTATCGATAGTATGTTTCGATTAGTTAATCGTTGAGCATATTGGCTATCGATTAAACAAACTCAGCTAATGCCACTCAATAGCAACTATTATCGATAGTTTCCATCGACTAGGGGCATGTATCGATACATTCAACTTCTTAACTGTTTAATAGAAACATCTTTAGCTCTTTAGTAGCTGATCTTCCTTAGTTAAACAACTTCTGCTGTTGTTGGTTTTGGAAGAGTCAGTAGTGCAGGTTATCGATAATAGTATCGAATGATCCTATGAATGTATTAAACAATGTAAATTTGTAAGCAAACAATTGATGTGTATCCCCTGTCGTTCAAACTTATCTGGCTTTATCGATTAATGAACATATCGATAGTATTCGAATTATATTTGTTAGACAACTTCAATGATATTATCCAATCCGAGCAATGTCAATTAGCTACAGATAAAAAATCGAATAGATGCTCGTAAGGCTTATTTAGTACGGAATGTGTTATCCGTGTTGTAAAACGATGATAATCTCACGTCGACAACCCAATGCCTATCGATATTTATCGATAGTGCTATGAATTATAACTGAAATATAAAAAATAGAATCTATTTGAGCAGACAAAAGCTTAACAGCAATTAATGTTCAAAGTTTCTTCGCCAATACATTTTTGTTTTCGGTAGTAAAAATTTGAACACATTTGCATAGAGTATCTCAAGTTTGGCCTTCAGCCAGCTAGTTCCACTCTTTCTCTGTCTCTTTCCGCATTTCTCATTTGATTTCTATCATTTTATTGGCGATTTAAAACAAGCATTGAATAAACAACACATCAAATGAGTGTGGATATATGTGAAATTTTTGGTGAATATGTTAAAAAGCGACACGTGAAGGTCTCTCAAATACGCAAATTCGATGTCTATATATCCCAAATTGTTCTATACACATGCTATATGTTTTTCGATATACTTATATATGTATATATATATCGGAGAAAATCAAAAACAAAAGTAGACAAAAATAAGAATATTCATTCAGTAATATTTTTTAAAGTCCCTGTGAGCTCTTAGCTTAATCAAACAATGAAGTAACTGTAAGGTAATATATATATATATATATATAGATTTATACAAATATACAACTATCGAGAAATCTTGAGTAATTGCTTACGTTCCTATAAAATCACTTGAAACCGCTTCGCACTTCGGAAACTTTGTAGTTATCGTTACTTAAACCCGTGCCGAAATGACTGTTCGATTACAACAACAAGTAAGCAAGCGGACGCACGACTATTAGATACTCTGTAAGCAGATCTAATAATAGACCATACTTATGTCATACAATAGAGTCTTTTTTGTCTATCTGCATATAGAAGAGAAAGGGGATGAAACTAAAGTAAAGCACATGCATATCGCCTATTTCAGTTCAAGACAAACAAATCTATTTTCCCAGGGAAATGCCTAACGATTTGCCAGGTGAATCGCTTGCGGTTGTGATTATTAGCATGGAAATATTTGTAATATTGTGTATTGCTTTTTCGACTTCCAGGCGACACGCTTAACTAACTTGTCTAAGCGGAGCTTGACGTTTTGATTTATATAGAAACATTTGCTACAATCATAAGTGAAACGTTTGGCTATTTTTCTCTAGCTTGCTTTATCTGCCAGGTGAATTGCTTTGCTATCTCCCAGAAGTGTCGCGCTCGTATCTTTCAAATATATTGAATTACTGAGCCATCTTTTCCGGTGATCGAATGCCAGCTAAATTGAATCTTAGTCATGTCCTCTTGTTCGTTCAAGTCGTTCAGGCTCCTGCTCTATTCCTTATAGGGTATACGAATGCAGAACGTGTTTTAGACCGAAAAGCGGTTCGTGAACCGTATTCCTTTTATTCGATAAGTGCTTAATACGCAATGCATAATCTCACTGAATCACGCTTGAGTTATGATTCATGAATGCGTGATAGGCCTCGTGTGTGTGAGTGTGTGAATATGAGTGTGTGTGTGTGTGTGTGTGTGTGTTGCCAATTGTTGAGCTGGAGCGCATGAAATAAATATCCAGTTGAATAATCCCATAGAGCAAATGCAGATCATTCGGTCTTGATTCTTGATTTAACATTAATTATTGAACGCCATGTTTTATCCTAAAATAGACGGCAGCATCAGTTCTCCATCCACGCCCAACAACTGCTCGGCGGGCGGCGTCGGTGGCTGCGGCAGCAGCAGCAGCAACAACAGCATCAACAGCAGCGGCGCCACCAACACCGTCAATTACGCGGGTCACACAACCAGCACCTCGTCAACGCCCCCGCCGCAGCATCCGCAGTACCAGCAGCATCCGCAGCAGCATCCGCAACAGCCGACGTCGGCGACGACCCCACAGCAGAGCGGGCGAACAGTTGGGGGTGTGCCGCCAGCGCCGCCAAGCAGCAGTACATCGTCGTCGGGCTCGTCGGGCCATAAGAACAGTCTGAAGGGGACAAAGTTGGCGCGACGTGCGCGCTCCTTTAAGGACGATCTTATTGAGAAGATCTCACTGATGCGCACCACAAACAATACGCTCGGCCGATCGCATTCGCCGCACAGTCCGCGCAGCAAGCACGGCTCCAAGCCGCCGCCCACCACCGAGGAGGTGCAGCGTTCCACGCAAACGCTGGAGACGCACGTCAAGGATATATCCAATGCACTCAAACATTTTCGCGATGTCATACACAAGAAGAAGCTGGAGGTGCTGCCCGGCAATGGCACCGTCATACTGGAGACCATTGCCAGCATGTATTCCGGTAAACTACAACTGACCCGAATCGATTCTATTAATATTCTCTAACTCTACCTTCTTATTCTTCTTCTTCTTCGCAGTCATTCAGTCGTATACGCTGAACGAGAACAGTGCCATCATGAGCTCCGCCACACAGCAGGTCTATCAATCGCTGGGCAAGCTCATCAAGCTCTGCGACGAGGTCATGCTGAGCGAGAAGAGCGGCGAGTGCGCCTCGCTCAGCAACGAGAATGTCCGTGAGGTCATCGATCTACTCGAGGATGCAGTGCGCGTAAGTGTGAACCCAGTGTCCAGTAGCCCGTTTCCTCAATGTCTCCTAAGCTTGACCAACACTGCAAGCCAGTGTGTGCACACATCTATATGGGTTGGCAATGCTGTCAACAAAAAATCACTTTAGGCCTGCTTTTGGCTTAAGTGTCACGGAAAATATATTTAACGAACGGTTCAAATCTTCCAAATTCCAGTTTAGTTGTTTATTCATTGACCAACACTGCGCGCCAGTGTGTGCACACATTTATATGTGTTGGCAATGCTGTCAACAAAAAATCACTTAAGGCCTGCTTTCTTAGGGCTTGACAATCACGTAAAAGACACGTAGGTGTCTTTTTAGAATCACGTAAAATATATTTAACGGGCAGTTGAAATCCTATTTCCAGTTTAACTAACTGCCAATTGACCAACACTGCGGGCCAGTGTGTACACTGACTGAAATATGTTCTTTTTATGTTTCAATTTAAATTGCTGTCGTCTGTGCAGACACTGAAAAATTAGGAGTTTCTTATTTGAAATACGAAAAATCGATTATATTGAAGGTATAGAACATTATGGAACCTGAAGAAAGAAGATTATTTACTTGCAAACTTTGAACTTATGTGCCATTCGTATCGATAAACAGTCCAATGGATTTTAGCAGTTCAGTATTAACTAGTTGTCGAGCGAATGTTGCCAAGTGCCACATTACCCTGAGGATAACACATTAGCCTGAGGTTACCACATTATCCTGAGGATACCACATTATCCTGACGATTAAACTTTAAGTAGACACTGAGAAAAACGGGCTTCGAGCAAACGAAATTGGCAAACACTAACAGCACATATTATTGCACTTGCAGAATCTGGTCACACTGGCGCAGGGCAAGCTTAAGGAGCAGGATCAGTGCACGTTTCGTTACAGCGGCGCCGGTTTGGGCGGCATTGGTGCCGCTGCGGACATAATGGGCGTGGTGACCACCGCAAGCGCAGCGGGAAGCATGACTGGGCTGCGTACGCCCGCCGATGCGGCAGCGGCCGCTGTGGTGCAGCGCACCTCGCTGCCGGATATTGCGCTAACGCCCAAGGAGCGCGACATACTCGAGCAGAGCAATGTGAATCCCATGCGCGGCTCGCACAGCACGGAGAGCATACTGCGCGATACGAGCCCGCCGCCAAAGCCGCCGTTGCCCAACCGGGCGAGCAATCCGCCGCCGTTACCACCAAAGCGCCGCAGTCAGCCGCAGTCGCAGCTGGCGAATGCCAATGTATCCACCAATACCAATACGAACCCCACCACCAGCCACTCGTCGCAGGCGAATAGCCCGTTGCCCTATGCACAATCGCATAACATCAGCCTAAACTCTGATCTGGATTGCAGTTCGAATTTCTCGCTGCTTAACTATGGCGTGGATCGGTTAGTTACTCGCTGAACATGTTTACTCGCTCATTTGAATACTTATTTACTCGCCCATATTACTAACTCGCTTCATTTTTCATTATTCATTTACTCGTTTGACTAATTGACTCGCTTTTGTGCCCATTTAACTATTCGTTTCAATAACTTACTCGCTTAATTTATTATTTCAGTCTCTCATCACTCTTTATATTACTTATTCTCTTGCTCGTTTATTAACAATACTCAATTCTCATCCATACTCATACTCATTCGTTACACTGTCTCGTTTATTTACTCGCTCGCATTACTCGCTCGTTCATAAACTCGCTCATTTAATCATTTATTTACTCGCTTACTTTTTTACTTCCGCTAAACTCACTCAATTTCTTTCTATTTTACTCGCTGCAAACACTCACCTTACTCGCCCAAGTCCATAACTCGCTCCTTTACTCGCCCATTTACATAAACATATACTCGTTGAAATCGCACACTTTGCTAATTTACTCGCTTGATTTACACACTCGTTGATTAATTTCCTTATCGACTCGTTCGTTTGCAGCCTTTCGGTGCGCTCGCGCTCACCAGACGAGAACAGCCAATGCTCGTTCGACTCGGCGCTGAATCATTCACGCGAGGAGGAGGAACAGCTGCAGAAGCCGCCGTCTAGAACGCTACACCATCAATTGGAGGACGATGTGGATAAGCTCATCAGCTACAGTGAGTTCCCGCAAGCAATAGCTCCCAACATCAGCTCCATCTATAACTCAATTTCTCAAACTCGCTTGCGACCAGCAGAGGCTCCGGCTGAGGCTGGCGCTGCGCTGTCACAGGAGGCAGCCGCGTCCAGCGCTCAGATGACGCCGCCTTTGCCGGGTATCAGCTCTGCATCTGGTCCTGGCTCTGGCTCTGGCTCCGGCCCTGGCGCAGCCGAGGCCAACACGGAGCTGCGTAAAGCAGCCGCAGCGCTAACCAGCAATCGTCATTCAAACGAATCGGGTATTCCAGGCAATTACTTATATATCTACTGCTTTAACTACTGTCTCCCATCTGTGTGCTTAGATTAGTTTTTGTTTTTGCTCTAAAATGATGTGCCCAAAAGCTTCACTTTGTCAATTTGATCTCGTTATTTTTTCTTTCTATAAATTAAAGTAGTTATTTGTTTCTCACTTTGTTACCATTTAAAACATTTAATGTCTGAGATCAGCAACGAGTTAAAGAAAATATCAATATTTTATTCCAGTTTTTAGCATAAAACTTCGCTTCAAATAGTAGATCATATTGAACAGCGGCAGCGGGTATAATTTTGTTGTGCAAATTTAGTATGTGACAAGCAGAAGGAAGCATCTGCGTCTCCATAAAGTATATGCACATAATCCTGATCAGGATGACAAGCTAAGTCGATCCATGTCCGTCTATCCATCTGTCTGTCCGTCTGTGTGAAACTGCAAAAGTTAGAGACTTAAAGTTTTCAATGTAGTATATTCTCGTATATCATAAGGGAAATATATCATTTTATCTTCGATTTCCATAATATCGATAATTATCGATTTTGAGGCACCGTTTTTTAAGCGTAACTCGATAAAAAGTTAGTGTATGAAATATAGAATATTTCACTTATGGTTACTTTGAAGCTAGCATGTGTGTAACGGCAGCTCGTCAGGGTATCTGCTAGTCGGGTGCTCCCGGCTAGAGCACTGTCACCTGCTTTGTTGTGTTTGAATTCGCTTTGATCTTTATGTTGTATTGCATCCATTCAAGTCGCCTGCTGCCACTCATTGCTGTGTTTTACACGATTTGTATAAATTATAATTTGTATTGTTGTTGTGTTTGTGTTCCCATTATTTGACAATTGATTAACTTGTTGTGCATTTTGTTGTTGTTATTTTAAACTGCAGGCTTTGTATCGATGATGTCATTTCGTACCTCCACGCAGAGCGTCTCGAAACGCTCCTCGGAGCACAGTGTGCAATCCTCGACAAAGTCATCGAGCAGCAATTCGGAGATCGCCTTTGGCATTAACGAGATGACCTGCGCATCCTCGACGACAACAACAACAACGGCGAGTCGGAGCAACAGCGGCAGCAACAACGATTATCAGCAGCTAAGCCAAACGCAGTCAACGCAACGTCACATCACCAGCAACAGCAGCAACATCAGCAGCAGCATCAGCAGCAACGGCAACGGCAACGGCAACGGCAACAGCAACAGCAACATTAGCTGCAGCAGCAGCAATACAACGGCAATGGCAACAACAATTGCCAGTGAACAGTTGCTGGCGCTGGGCAGCAATTGCCCATCGCCGGAGCTGGCGCCGGCGTTGCCACCCAAGACGCAGCCGCGAACAACATTGTCACTCTTTGATGCGGCCATGGATATGCTGGACGATCCCATTTTGTACGTGTAGGCCACTGATGGCAACGCCAGCAGAGCAAAGTGGGAACAGTTTGCCAACAGCTTGTTGTGTGGCGTTGCCAGCATGATTGCGCACAGAACAATAAGAGCACTTTGCAATTTAATACTTTATTTTCTATTGTATTTTAATTCTTTTCTATTTTGGTTTTTGCTTGTATTGCAGTGAAATGCCGGAGATGCGTCAATTGTCGCCACATCATCAGCATCATTCTTCGTCGACGCAGCTGCATCAGTGGCAATCCAAGCATCACAGTCTCATTGAGCCGCCGCGGAGCGCCCATTTGCCCAGCAGCTGCAGCAGCGCCTTTGACAGGCATTTGGAGAAGCCGCCGCCGCTGCCGAGGAAGAAGAAGAACAGTAAGCACAGATTGCCAAATGCGCACAAATATTTACATTTGGTTTCTATTATTATTTTTTTTTTTTTTATTTTCTCTCAATTTTCTTTTTTCTATCATTTTTTTTTTTTGTAAACTGGTGTATACATGTATGTACGTGTGTATGTGTATAACAATTTGCATGTATTTAATTTATTTGCGAAACTTGAACGCTAGGTGTCGCCACAGGCAATGCCAAGCGGTGAGTTTTCAACTGTTTTTTTTTTTTTGGTTAGCTTTACTTTAGGGTGTGTGTGTGTGTGTGCCAACTGTGATACGATAAACTGCCTAACGCACACACACACACACAAACACACAAACACACACCTGTGCCAACACAATTTCTTCAGTCATATATCATGACTTTCTGTTACACTTCTGTTTGGTTTTGCGTTTTCCGTTTTGTTTCGCTTTGTTGTTTCGCATCCATTCACAACAAGGACACGCAACACACAAAACAACCCACAAAAACAAAAAAAAAAATTAAAATTAAAATGAAAATGAAAATAAAGAGAAGCCTGTTGAGCAACAGATGCAAACACGCAGCCCTCCTCCTGCTCCTGCCCAGACGAACAACAGCATCAACAACTGGCAACAGGCAGCATTACAACAACAATCAGCCAGCTACATCAACAACAACAATCAGTCTATCAATCAATCAATCAATCAATCAATCTACCAACCTACCAACCAACATCAACAATCAGCAACAAATCCATCTATATATACATTTTAATATATATATATATACATATATATATATATATTTGTTTTTGTAGTTAGGCAGTTAAGAATTTGTAGCAAAACTTTTATTTATAGCACTCGTAATGTTGCCAATGGGCAATACAAAAAAAAACCTTGCCAAATTGTTGTACGCAAAACTCTAACCCATCTAAATTATCGTTCCAATCAACATCTAGTGTTTCAAAGTGTCGCATTCTCGGGTAAGTCTGGCTGCTCTCGAGCTGTTCGCCTTTCATTTTAGTTCGTTCTTTTCTTATTCGTCTTATATTTTCAATATATTTTTTGTTACGCTTCGACCAGCTTCGAATCTGTTGCATATCCTTTCCAATCATAAATATATATTTACATATTTGGTTTGGTTAGAATTGGGTTTAAGAGAAACGTGAAGTAAAGGAATCCGATTTTAAAGATTTTCCCGTTATTAAGGATAGTCCCCAAGAGTTTTCCACTTTTCCAACGTGTTTTAGTGCCTAGCTTTTATTTAATATAAATATTTCTTAAATCATTTTGCTCACATAAATGTATTTTTGTTTCTTTAACATTTTGGTAGTAGTTTTTATTAAAACTGGAAAGGGTATACAGTATTCGTTACGCATTGCAGCTTCTGCTCCCTGACGCCGTTTGCTGTTGTGTTGCGCCTTCGCCGTGGAACTAGTTCCATATTGGTTCTCGTTTGTCCTGGCTTTCACTTTTGTTATTGTTTATGTTGTTTGTTGTTACGCGCTTACCTGTTGCATACTCTTAGCGCAGCGAGCTTTGCCTAGAGATGGGCGCAAATCGATCAATTTGAAAGAGCCTCAAGTTAGAACTCTCAAAAGAGTTGAAGACGGTTCGATTCGTGAACCTGTTTTCTACGTCCATCTTATTATATTTAAATGTTGCATCTTTCTTGATTTTTGGTTTATTGTAAATTATTAAGCATGAGATTTGTTTTTTTTAAATGTTTAGGTTAAGTGAATTACGTTTTAGGATCGAATCGGGCGAATCATGGCTTCAAACCCGACCAAAAGTTTTTGCCTTGCTCGGTTCATAGTTCAACCCAATGGCGCGCCCTAAAGTTCAGTTCGCGAACCTGATTTCTTATATACATATGTACATATATAATGTAAGACTTGGGTTACCCCTTGAATAGCAATCGGAGTCAATATAAAGCATATTGCGCCCATCTCTAGCAGCATTTCAATACATTCAATACATGGCGCCAAATGGAGCGCAGATCCCCCCCAGTCACTGATTGGAACTGTTGTCAGCTTGCACGCTGTTCGCGCTGTGCTTGTTTTGTTTGAATTGTTGTGACAGGTGCATTAAAATTGTTCTTTTTTTTTTTTTGTTCTCTCGCCCCGCCCTGCACCAACGCACACCCACTTCCATACAAACAGTTCTGGCCTACATGGAGATCTGCTCGGCGAATTCGCACTCTGTGGAGCAGCATCGGCATACAATGCACGCGTACAACATCAGCCGCAACATGTCGCATAGCCAGACCATGAAGTAAGTGCTCGAGATTGCAGTTGCAGAGAAGTTGAACTAATTGTTGTTTATTTTCATCTTTGCCTGCAGCATAATGTCCGTTAGCAAGGATCTGTCGCCGGAGCAGGAGATGCCGCCAGCGCTGCCGCCCAAGAATTACAAGCAGCGCAAACCCTCAACGACCACGACGACCACGACGACGTCGACAGCAATTCCAGCAGCGATCATTACAACCCCACCGGCTAGTCCGAAGCCAATGCTTAGCGATGGTTCTCTAAGGGGCTGCCGCATGACGACCGTCTGTGAGGAGCTCAACGATCCGCCAACACACTCGGATGAGGCAACCGCAGCAGCTGCTGCTGCGGCCGTAATGGACAGCAATGAAAATGTCAACGCTGCCGGCGGCCACACCTACTATTGTCACTCACATCAGCTGCCCAGCGAGTCGGCGAAGGCTGGGGCAGGCGAGCAGCCAGCCACGCCCATAAGTACGCCCAAAATGCTGGACACCAGCGATGTGGAGCAAGGTGTGGCCGTGGATCAGCCCTTGCAGCCAGGCGAGCTAGAACTTGTAGAGGATGAGGAGCAGGATATCGATGGGGAGGAGGAAGAGGAGGAGGACGACGACGAGGGAGAGGTCGATAATCAATTGCCAAATATGCTGGAAGAGATCGACATAACGCCATACCTAATACTCAAAAAGAAGGAGGAGGATGGCCCAGAAGTGAAGGGCGGCTACATTGATGCGCTGATCGTGCACGCCAGTCGCGTCCAGAAGGTCGCCGATAATGGTAGGCATCATCGTCGCAATCGCAGTCGCAATCGCAACCACAATACACATTCAAGCAGCGTCCTTTCAATCCGTAAACGTCATCTAAACCAAAATCCATTTGTTGTTCATTTCGCCCATGCAGCATTCAGCGAGGCCTTCATTACAACCTTTCGCACCTTCATTCAGCCGATCGATGTGATCGAGAAGCTGACCCATCGTTACACATACTTCTTCTGCCAGGTGCACGATCAGAAGCAGAAGGCCGCCAAGGAGACCTTCTCGCTGCTGGTGCGGGTCGTCAATGATCTGACGTAAGTTTTGACTATAATAACTTTGAAGCCCAAAATATGATTGCATTTCAAAACGAGAACTCATCTGTTTGACAGCTCAACAGATCTGACAAGCCAGCTGCTTAGTTTGCTGGTTGAGTTTGTTTATCAGCTGGTCTGCTCCGGCCAGCTGTATTTGGCCAAGCTGCTGCGCAACAAGTTTGTGGAGAAGGTAACGCTATATAAGGATCAAAGGAGCTACGCCTATATCCCAGATCAATTGGGCAGCGGCAGCAATACAAATCAGCCCAGTCTGCTCGACTTGAAGTCATTGGAAATAGCCGAGCAGATGACGTTGCTGGATGCGGAGCTTTTTCAGAAAATCGAGATACCCGAAGTATTATTATTTGCCAAAGATCAGTGCGAGGAAAAATCACCCAATCTCAATAAATTCACCGAGCACTTTAACAAAATGTCCTATTGGGCGCGCTCCAAAATCTTGCGTCTACAGGACGCCAAAGAGCGTGAGAAGCATGTGAATAAATTTATTAAAATCATGAAGCATTTACGCAAAATGAACAATTACAATTCGTATCTGGCGCTGCTCTCAGCTCTCGATTCGGGCCCCATACGCAGGTATTTACCCTATGGATAATTCTAATTGATTATAACTATATTAACTTGCAAAATTTCCGTTTTACAGATTAGAATGGCAGAAGGGCATTGCGGAGGAGGTGCGCTCCTTTTGTGCGCTCATCGATTCGAGTTCCAGTTTTCGGGCCTATCGCCAGGCGCTTGCCGAAACCAATCCGCCCTGCATTCCCTACATGTAAGCCATCGAATTATGCCAATCCATCTATATATATATATATATATATGTATCATTCAATTGAATCTATTGTATACCCTGCAGCGGTCTGGTACTACAGGATCTGACCTTTGTGCATGTGGGCAACCAGGACTATGTGTCCAAGGGTGTTATTAACTTCTCAAAACGCTGGCAGCAATACAACATCATTGTCAATATGAAGCGTTTCAAGAAATGGTGAATTTCACAGTCATTTTATTTATAGATATATATATATCATATATATAATATGGCTATATTTGTATTCTAGCGCCTTTCCCTTTCGACGCAATGAGCGCATCATTGGCTTCTTTGACAACTTTAAGGATTTCATGGGCGAGGAGGAGATGTGGCAGATATCGGAGCGCATTAAGCCACGCGGTCGACGCCCAGTCAACTATTAGTCTTAATGCAGCAACAACACCAACTACATTTAAAAGTGCAATGTTTACATACACACACACACACACACACACACCTGCTGTGTGTGCGAGTGTGTGTGTGCGCGCGCGCCGTGGATGTGCATAACTCCCTTAGACATAACACACGCCGTCGTCAACTTATCGAACTGGGTCTGAGTACAATCGATCATTCACACTACTCTGTCTATATACGTATATAAGCTATATATATATATATATATACGACTTATATATGTATATATCTATATATAGCAATAGATGCAGTTGCATATGTGCATGCACATAAAATGTACCTAAAAAAAAACGGGAAAAAAATACAATATATATTACTAAAAAAAAAAAAATACGGAGTTAAATACGATATGTGTAGTTTGAAAATAAAACAACAACAAAATGTAAATGCAAATATTAAGCATGCATGGATATTGTAAGAATTATATATATATCCATATATATGTATACATATATACATGTGTATTCGTAACAACCTACCTAACGGCTAACATAGTTACCGTTACGATATCTGGCAGCGCACATAAAATTCCTAATTACCTATGTTAATTTCTTCAAATATTCTAACTGTGTATTAACAACGAATTTTCGAAACGTGCTCGTTTTGTTTTTTAGAAACTATGTTAACAATATTTACGTGTATGTAGAGCCAAAAAACAAAAAACAAAAAAAAAAAAAAAATTTAATACAAATTACGAGTTTTATGTGTTTTTAATAAGCGCTAATTCGTCGAACCCAACGTATACAATCACCTAGAGACACCAAATCGAAAGAAAAAAAAAAAACACGAACAAATTCATGAGCTGATGAAATCTATAAGTAATAATATTGTGCATACGGCTGGCTAATTGGCTCTCAAGTAGTTTTGACTAACTATTTATGACTATGAATTGTATAAACCCTAAAGAACTCCCTACAGAAACCGCTAATTTACCTCCACCTGCGCATGTGTTTAAAGGACTCGCCTTTACGTGTCTTGAATTAAAAACTAATTACAGCCTCAGCTGTATGCACAACTGGCTAAAAGATAAACTAAATTCTAAATTCATTTGGCATTCACCTACACACACACACACACACGCACACTCAATTAGAAATCGAAACAACTTGAAAAGTTACAAGAAAAACAACAAAAAAATGAAATTGAAATTGCTTTTTATGCGTATAGCCAACTAAATATTTAGATACACAGCGATCAAATTCCGTTAAAATGATTAACTTTCCAAAAGCGAAAATATGAAAATGAAAAAAAAAAAAGAACAATTGCAAATTATTAAACTCTTTACAAAGTGTACATTAGTTAAGCTAAGCGATGATTTATATATACATATATATATGATATGATATGATATACTATATGCATACATATATACACTTACACACACACACAATCAGATGTATGAACTGCGTTTTAAACACACACACACACACACACACACACACACACACACAGACACACGCTTTCACGTTCAAGTCTCATGCACACAGTGTTACCAGCTGGCAAAAACAATATTCAAAATAGCTAAATATAGCTGATATAGCGGATAGCGAAATTCAGCTAGAAGTGCGTTAAATTGGCAACACTGATCATACACAAAAAACAACAACAATAACAACAACAACAACAACTAGAGCACACTATTTTTACCTATACATATATATGTTAATGTATATGTATATAAATGTGTATATGTTTATATACGTATGTATATGTATACCTACAACTTGCAAGTATACAAATTTTGGATTCTTTTATGTATATTTAATCTGTGTATGTGCTAAATACAGCGCTTTATATGTACCATATACATATGTATGTGTACATGAACTTATACAAAGCGTTACACACACACACACACACACTAACTCACTGACTCACTCACACAGACGCACATAGAAACAAGACTGTCTTTAGTATATATGTAGTAATATTTCATGTATCTTAACAAAAGCTACATATACGCGTATTTGTATGTACTGCCTATAGAAATTGTTATAAACGAAACTAGCCAAGTTGCATGCACAATATACACACACCTACACACCTATATATACACACACACACACACACACACACACACGCGCGCATTAAAACGATCCACCATATACTACTATATACTACAGCTACATATGTACACGACAAAAACAAAACAAAAAGCGAACCTAAACAAAATTGAATTAAAATTAAAAGCTACCAAACTAACTACCTAGCTATGTGCATATATATACATATATATATGTTTATGTATGTATATGTATGTATGTGTACCGATGTCTGTACGGCATGTAATGCTATTTAAATGCGTTCATATGTATGTATGTGTATGGCCAGCATTGTGCATTCTAAATATATTATATATCTCTGATTTAGTCATTGCTTTATATGTGCCTATTATAACGATTTTTGATGTATATTTCATAGCATCAGTTACCAGTTTTTAATAATTCACATTTTTATTATGTATGTATTGTAAATGTAATTGTAATCTATTGTAAACCCAACAAAATGAAAGCTACCAACTTTAAAGATATTAAAACGAAATTAAACAAAAAAAATAAATATATATTATATACGTATAAAAATTTTTTAAAAAAAACACTGCATAAAACTTGATGAATAAGCTAAACTTAACTAAATCTCCATTTTTTTTTTGTTTTTGTTTATTTTTTTTTTCAATTGTCTATATTTACATGTATCGTATGTTTAACTTAACTGATTAGTTCATATATACATATATATATATATATATATATATATATATATATATTGTCACGTATGTGTACTTTCGTTTCCCCTCAAGTAGAGCAATTTTTAATTGTAAATGTATTTGTAACTAAATGTTATACATTTATTTGTAAGAAAAAAAAAATAGCTACAAAATAAATGTATTTTTCCTTTAAAAAGAAATTTGTTTAAAATCCTTAATCAACGACAAAAAATTAACAATTTGTTGCCAAAATGAAATATAATAGTAATATGGTTTATTGAAGCTCCCCAAATATGTTATCTATGGGAAATTAGAGAAATTATTCGTATTTTGATTATTTGAAAGTATTCTAATTTTTTAATTTTGCGGAAATCTTAACCGATTCAATGATCGGAAACGGTTAGGAAAAGCCTCACTAAAAGCGGCCTTCAAATTGGTCAAATTTCTTGCAAATCATATAAAAAAATCACTTCAAAAATTAAAAAAAACGAGAAAGAAGAAGAAGATTTAATACCCTTGCAGACCCAACCTTTTCAAAATGCTCATAGTGCTTTGCCCGTATCTAAGAAGCAAAAATAGTTAATGCCGAGTATGGTTAAGATATCTTGAAAAACAAAACAGGTTTCCATACAACAACTTAATTTTCGACCGATCGTTCCTTTGGCAGCTATATGATATAGTTGTCCAATCTTAATAGGATTTTGCATATATATGGGGAGCGTAGTAAAACTAATAAGTACCGAGTTTGGTCAAGATATCTTGAAAAACTTAAAAATTTTCCATATAAAAACTTAATTTTTGACCGATCGTTCCTATGGCAGCTATATGATATAGTTGTCCGATCTTAATAGGATTTTGCATATATTTGGGGAGCGTAGTAAAACTAATTAATACCAAGTTTAGTCAAGATAACTTTATAAACAAAAATGTTTTTTATTCAAGAACCTACTTTTCGACCGATCGTTCCTATGGCAGCTATATGATATAGTGGTCCGATCCAGCTGGTTTTGACATATGAACTGCGTGCAACAGAAAGAGGGAATTCTGCAAAGTTTCATAAAGATAGCTTTAAAACTGAGAGACTAGTTCGCATAGAAACAGACAGACGGACATGGCTATATCAACTCGGTTGTTGATACTGATCAAGAATATATATACTTTATGGGGTCGGAGATGTCTCCTTCTATGCGTTACACATTTCACGACAAAATTATAATACCCTCTGCAAGGGTATAAAAATAGACAATCAGTCAAGCACCTTGTTTAAGATACCTTTAATATGAAGTTATGAGTTAAACGGTTAAGTTACAGACTTTCAAGAAGACTTTCAAGTACCTAATTCTTGGCCGATAGTTCCTATGGCAGGCTATTGATAATGTGGTCCAATGTTACTAAAAAATATTTAAAAAAAAAAAAAAAAATCAGAATCAAGCGGTCCAGTCTACATCAAAAACACATTCTTCATTAAAATCAGTTTGCATTAATCGACGAGGTTTGAAAATCTAGAAAGAGAATTTTGAAATTTTACAAGTAAGTAAGTAAATAATACCATATATACCATATTATATCAAAAAATTAACCAACTTGTGTTGCCTACCAGTTAGGTTAAGGTAAGAAAATTATATTTTTTTCAAATATTTGCCGATTTGAACTGTGGCCATGTCATAATCCGATTCATGTTAAAATAAAAGCCGTTACTTTAACATTAAAGTTAAATTTAGTTCAAGTAAAACTCAAAATGTTCTGCTAACTAACAGAGTTTTAGTATATACAGGCGCATACAACTGCTTTATTGCATTTAGTATTTTGTCGTTTTTGGCCATTCGCTGGCACCGGCCACACTGATCAGCAATACATCAACAAAAAGTTAATACTCGTCAACGGTTTCGAACGGTACTACTCGTAGTCCTCTGCAAACGAATTTGCAAAACTAAAATTTTTTTTGTTGCTGTTACATTAATGGTTTAAGCCAATGTAAATAAATAGAAATTATTAAATATTATTTGTATGTTCGTGTGTGCGTGTGAAATTCATAAAATTTGTCTGTTTTTGATTTAAATGCTGGAAAGCTGTGTAAGCTTAGCGAAGCTAAAGTAAAACTAAAATTCGCCAAAAATACGCATTACAAATAATTATCTAAATAGAAAGAAAATTTTTGTGAATTGTGAGCGCCAAAAAAATATTTTATAGCGCCAAAAATGGCTGTATATTCAACAAGACGAACAACAACAAGAACAGCAAACAATTTGCAACACTGTTGCCCGCTCGCAACGGTTAAATATCAATCGATTTCAATCATTGCCCAACACGATCGTTCAATTAATGTTGCGCTTGTCCCCATCATTTACTTGATTGCCTGCCCAACGATTTTAACGAACGTTCATGATGATTACGATTATGACGATGATTATGATTATGATGCTGATGGTGATGTGCATGTTGCAGCTTCCCTGCAAATTGAATGCAATAAACAACAACAAAACTGAAAGTGCGACAAAGGCGAAGCCGGCTAACAACCGATTTGTCGATAAATTGCGTAATGCCTCGATTCGAACCCTTTTTCTTTACTTTTGTTTTTTTTTATTTTTATTTTTCGCTTGTGACCCTGAGCGGTAATTGAGGCGTGCGTGTGTGAGAGTAGGAGAGAGCATTAAAGCTTTCAAGCGCAGCTTCAATAATCAGCTGAGCTTGAACTAAGTGATCCTCACAGCATAAGTACATGCAAATACACTGAACAAAACTGGTGCAACTAGTGCAACAAATTGATGACGAAAATTCAACTCCAATTGTGAGCTTTTGATGCGTTAACAATTTTCAATGAAAGCTTTGCTTATAAATATTTAAAGTTTGTTTGCGGTTTTGGCTTTGACTTTATGTGCGGCGCAGTGTATTAAATTCGACTTAGCCTTTCGATGGTGTTGGCCTTTTTATGTGAGTGTGTGTGTTTGTGTCTTATGGATAGCCGCCAGTTGGCCGCCTGTACTTGTTGTATATACATACATATATGTATGTATATATACATACATGCATATGTATGTACATGTATTTATATGCATTTACTTGCTGCTGTTGTTGTTGTTGTTTGCTTTTTGGCGCGCTTGAAAAGCGTGAAAGTCATTGTCCAATGTAGGCACAAACAGACGCCTTCGAACTGTTGCTGCCTGCCCCCAGTGGCTACCACTGGCGACGCATGGAACCGGTGCCACTGCCACTGCCGCTGCCGCAGCCGCAGCCGCTGCCACTGCTGGCATCGCTGACACCTTGGCTTGTTGGTAGGCCAGCCAGGCAGCCGGCCGGCCGGCCGGGCCACTTGAATGCTTTCCGTGTGCCAGCAACGACGACAAACAAATGGAATGGTGTGCAAAACTCTCGATCGGGATCGTATACAACACACACACACACACGCACACATACAGCAGCGGTGTCTGCACACACAGGCGCAAAATCAGTTTCTGTGAAGTAGCTTCTGCTGCTGCGCGTCTGCTCGTCTGTCCGATTGAACAACATGTCGCCCCCCGCCCCTTTGCCCCTACCCTTTCGCACCCTCAGCAGCCAGTTCGTACAAGCACGTCCCGCACCGTCCCGCAGCGTCTGTCGTTTTGTCTTGGCCAGCCTGCTTGTCTCGCGCTGGCTACTTGACAGTGTGCACTGGGCGCAGGCTGCGACGCCGACGCTGACAGCGACGCTGGCAGCGGTACTTGAGCCCACTTGGAGACAGTCGTTGTTGTTGCTTTCTGTGTGTGTGTGTGTGCTTATGTGTGTGTGTGTGTGTGTGAGTCTTGGGCTCTATCTTCTTTGGGCAACAGTTGGGCACATGGACAAAGTAATTCAAAATGTACATTTGATCTACAACCCGATTTTACACATCCTTGAACCCAGATGCTGGTTCAAATCTTGGTTTGTCATATATTTACAGCATTTTAATGAAACATTTAAACTTTTAGTTAAAAATTGCCCGTTCTTATGAAAATATTGCAAGCCCTTGATATTTTCTAATAGAAATCGCAGGCTACTTTTGGTCCCGAAATTGGCGATTAGATAAATCCAATGGCTGGGACCCAAGTTATTTATGCTTTGAGGCTGTCGCCGCAAAAGTTTTTAACTTTAAAACAATTTTTGATTGGCTAAAGGTTCGGTTCGTAGTACGTATATTAATTGGAATTTCCCATTTCGAACCAGCTTGCAGCCTTGCTTTGAACCTAGAATCTGTTCAGTGATTTTTCTAAAAAGGCTTATTTCTTTTCCAGAAGATATAGTCTCCTGCAAGTTAGAATATTTTTCGCTTAAAGGTAATTCCAATAGGTCCCTTTTTGCCAAATTAAATTGAATTAAATTAAAGCATAAGTCATACTTATTATAGATATTTAAATAAGAGAGCAAATCATATATAATCATATATAATAAATATGTGGCCTTTCTTGTAAGCAGAAAACAAAAAGGAAAATGTATAAAGCAAAATATCAAATATCTGGAATTTAGATAAAATTGTTATTATTCATTATTCTGAAGGTCTGATTTTAAAGTTGGTAAAAATAAGTTTTTATAGAGTATTTTTTTTGCCAATTAAAGGTATTTCCACTGCGCTCTTAAATTCTTTGTTTGACGCATTAGAAAATGCCTTTTCTCATTGATGGATAATTCCAATACAATTTTGAAGCACTGTATGCACAAAATGTAGACTATATATATATATATATTGTATTATAGCTGAAAATCAATGTGACACGTTGCGTAAATCGTTTTGTTTATCTATTATCAACGTTATCTTCTACTTCTAGACATGCCTAAAATGCATGTATGGTGTATGCATATGGTGCACTTTATAGAGCATACTATAGTCGCATATGCCCGAACTGCAACGTTTGCTGCCCGTTCGCGACTATTTGCTGAAGGTGTTTTTGGTGTTCATGTCAAGTTGCTGTTGCTGTTGCTGTTGCTGTGTGTTCATTAAGCAAACACTGCTGCAAGTGTTGGTCAATCTTCTTCTTCTTGCTGTTGTTAGCATCGTTTTAATCGGTAGCCAGCGAATTGGGCCCGATTGCCTGTGCCTCGAGGCGCGTTATAGCCCGGCCAGCCTTTTGGCATTGTTCAGTTGCTTCGCATTCAGTTAACGTCTGTCGACTCCTTTTGGCAAGCCGAGTGTGCCCGTCTCTGTGTGTGTGTCTCTCTCTGTGTGTGTGTGTGTGTGTGTGTGTGCTTGTGTCTGTCTTCTTCTGCTGTTTGTTGTTGTCATTTATATTGTGTAAGATTGTTTATGATCGCCTCTTAACAAACTGCTCGACTTCGAGTGCCCGGGCTAGTCGCCCTTCTTTTCAAGAGACATGCACACAAATACATATATGTATATACATGTACATGTACATATATACATATGTATGTATTGGTATACTGCAATTTCCAGAGCTCTGTCCGCTCTTACTCTGGAGCGTAGCCAGGCCGAACTCGTCTTGGTATCCATGCTCTCAGCCTGGTCAGCTTCTAGTTCTCACTGTCTTTATTTTTTTTATTTTCACATTTCATTGTCGCCTATTTGTCGTTGTTGTTGTTGCTGTTGTTGTTGCTGCTTCTTTATTTTCTTGGTAATAAGGTGTGAGAAAGGCAATAATCGTAAAGAGCTAACAAATTGTTGCTGCTGCTGCTGCTGCTGCAGTTGTTGTTGTTGTTGTTGTTGTTGTTGCCGCTGTCTTCGGTTTCACGCTAAAATGTTAATCGGTCCGTTTCAGCCCGTTGTCGCTGTCAATGCAATTATGTATAGATCTGTATTTGTCTAGGCATATTCGGTTCATGTTCATGTCTTCATTCTGTTAACCGTCGATTCTCCAACACGTGAGAGCTGCTCGCGCATATTGTATGTATGTATGTATGTACATGCATATATATTATATGATCTGTTGTGATCTGATCTTATGGCATTTTCAAATAGATTAGAAATGTGTGAAGTTCGTTTCACATTTCATCAGGCTTATTACAATTAGTATAAGCTACACTGGCTAACAAAAGTTGTTAACGAATGTTGCACACCTTATAGAATAGAACTTGAATAGAATGTAGAATGAGGCCTGTTATTATAGATATAGATAGATATAAAACTTAGCAACATTTGGCTTAAAATTTCGATAAAAGTTTGAAATGCTAGCCAAAGTTTATAGATAAAAGTAATTCAATTACATTTAGGAACAACAAATATTTAACTGGAGTTTATAGTTTAGTCATAAATGAGAACTTTCAGAATTTAAACCTAAAAATCCATATATTCAAACTTGAATTTTTTTTAAATTATAAAACACTTGAATATGGATTTTTTGTTTAATCTCATCATGGAATTATTGTACTCAATAAGTTTTCTATTTTGTGCTAGAAAATGAGAATATTTTCCATGCATTGAAATCATTTAAAAAAAAAGCGAGCGACCATTTTCGATTGCATTCTTATGCATTTTTCAACACTTACAACAAAAAAGCCATGCAAATTGAGGCGCAGCCAACTTAATAAGCTGTTAGTAGAAATGTGCAACAGCTTGTTAAGTTGGCTGCGCATCAGCAATTAATCAATTAAAGCCAGATTCATTATGAAATTTCAGTCATATTTCGAATACTGAATAAATTTACTATATGTTTATGATATTGTGCATGTCTACAATATATGTATATTGAATTATAGCCATGTTATAATTGTAGTATGGTAAGTGTTATTATGCCCAGTGTACAAAATGATTGAGCTAAGCATGTGACTCGGCCATGCTTTGGGTTTGTGAGGTCTCGTTTTATGTTTGTGCACTTGTTGCCTACGACTTAATAATCGCTTCATGTGAAGCGCTTATCATTTGAACATTAATACAAATAGAATTCGAATGAAAATGTCAACACATATAATACGGGCTATTTTTATGACCAAAACAAGCCGCAATTGCGTTGTTTATTTCTTGTATTCAGTCTGTCTTCAAAATATGCGTAAATTTAAATCCCAGCACTTCCGTCACAAGCACTTGAAGTCCGTCTAGAAATTCCGACTAATTTGTTCTTAATAATTCAGACGAAGAACCAATTAGCTGTTCCAGCTAAATAATCAGCCCATTAACCTCTAGATTTTCAATTAAAGCGCAAATTAAGCCTAATTGAAGCTTAAGCAGATGATAAAAAAAAAAAAAAATGCGAAACTTCGCCGAAAACCTAACCTCAAAGTCACAATTTATTTTGCTGTACAGAAGCGCATTTAAAATCAATTAAACTTGCCTTTAATTAATATAAAACAAATCGTATTTAATTGATAACTGCCTTTTTTTGCATTTGCATTTGCACAAATTTCGCGGTCCCGTCGCAAACATAACCTCAATTGCGATCGCAATGCCATTCCGTGTGTAAAAGCCACATGTCATTATCTTCAAGTAATTCCTCATAATCGCCATGTTTGATCTTATTAAGACACCTCAACTTGTTTTCCTGGACTCGGAACGTCAACCGTCCGCCTTCGTTCGCCTCTCGTTACGCTCATTCATATATGCGAGTACGTGCTGTGCTCATGCCCAGACGAACGGCCAGCCAAGTGGACCATCCGTCTGGGCTGTCCGACTCTCTGTCTGTCTGGCCTGGCCCGGCTCGGCCCGGTCTATCTTGGCCCGGTCCGTTCACTTGCTCGCCTGCATATTTCTTTTGCTTCTCTGTTATGTTCAATTTGTGCGTCGTCTGTCGCTATGACTAGCCCCTTGTTGTCTTGGGTAACTCTTCACAGCACGCCAAGTGCTAACGATTTTGTACCTGCACTCGGTCTCCGGCTCTCAGGCCCACAGACTCTCAGACTCTTGTATCTTCCATTAATGATCGCGTCCGCATTGTGTTTTTTATATACCCATTGAAGATGTGTGCAAAGAAAGGGTATAATAGTTTTCTGCAAATGTATGTAACAGGCTGTAGGAAACGTCTTTGACTCCATATTATATAAGGTCTTGAGGTGTCATAAGATCATGGCGAGAAAGTGTCTTGATAGTAGAAGATACCTTTAGTTGATTATTATTATTATTATTATTATTATTTTTATTATTATTATTATTATTATTATTATTATTATTATTATTATTATTATTATTATTATTATTATTATTATTATTATTATTATTATTATTATTATTATTATTATTATTATTATTATTATTATTATTATTATTATTATTATTATTATTATTATTATTATTATTATTATTATTATTATTATTATTATTATTATTATTATTATTATTATTATTATTATTATTATTATTATTTTTATTATTATTATTATTGTTATAGTTATTATTATTATTATTATTATTATTATTATTATTATTATTATTATTATTATTATTATTGTTATTATTGAAATTATGGGAACTATTATTGTTAATATTATTATTAGTATTTTTATTATTATTATTACTATTTATCTTATTATTATTAGTATTTTTATTACTAATTCTATTATTATTTTTCGTATTATCTTACTACTATTATTATTATTATTATAATTCATGTGCAGCCATCTTCGATATATTATAACTCCCTCTGGAGCTCGGATCTGTAGCTTGCGCTGGCTCGAGAACTCCTTTATATATTTTTTATCTTTTCTCATATATATCTTCTGTCTATCTTTGATATAATTTATAGATTTATAGTTTTACAAATTTCTGAGCCAAGGCATAGCTGAGAAGGTGTTTGAGCTTTTGGGGTTCTAAATTCTTAGTCGGGCTAAAGTTAAGTATTTGGGTTACAACAAAAATAGAACTAGTTCAATACCAGATTTAAAAATGAATCAAATATTTGCTAAAACGGCTCAAAAGTTAATCAGGAATAAAGTTTTCGAACAAATTTGTTCAAACTGCGAGGAGTTTGAAAAGAAGAGTTTTTAAGAAAGTGAGCCTAGGTATACGAAAAAGTTTGACTGAATACAGAAAATTCAGAAATAAATACGACTAGCATGCATATATCTAAATGCATTAATAAACATTTATATAAATATATATATAAATGTATATATATGTTTTATATTATTGTAAGTAAACTGTTGATTTTGCTGTTCTAATTGGAGGGAGGGGCGGGGCAGAAACCACAAGACACAGCTGTCATATGTATAGCTATAAGTCTGATGTGTATTTAAACTATCTTTGTGGATAGCTCAATCGTACGATATTCGAATAAGTGTCCACATTGCAAAAATACACACACGGATATCAGGTTTAAATGCGCGCGTATTTGATGAATACTTAAGACAATATTTGCCAATGCGGCACTTAATGAAAAGGCATGAAAAGTAAGCAAATGGAAATGCAAACAATCAAATAACATTGATTGAATGCTGAATGATGAAGTTTTTATTTCTGCGGACGAGGAGGAGGAGGAGGAGGAGGAGGAGGTCTCTGGCAAACACAGACAGAACTGGGCTGGGCTTGCCTGGTGCTTGCCTATAAATTGATGATCTGCTGATCTGTTTGCTTATCATTTTGTTTGTAATTAGAAATATGCCACAGCAGGGATTTGGTTGCTTTGTCAAGTGGTTCTATGTGGTGCTAATTGTGCAGATCTTGTTCTGCATCGGCCAGCTCGAGTGTCGCCAGCATCACAATCGCAACAACAACAATAACAACAAAAACAACAACAACAACAACAATAGACGAGGCGACTCGGCCAGCTCGGAGGAGAACCACAGCAATGGCGATGATATCATCGATAACTTTGCGGACAACGACAGCAGCATTGCCCCTGGCCATGGACACCGGCGTGGTCCGCGCAAGAAACAGCAGGGCAACAACAATCACAATCGCCACAATCGCATGGAGGAGCAGGGCATCTCGCTCTGGATCAACGAACAGCAGCTCAAGATGCTAAGCGGTGAGTAACGCTGTGAGCCGGTGCAAAAGGCTGCTTTGAACCGGTTCGTTTGATTTTGTCTTCAGTGCAGCTAATACTCGTACCTGACTCGTTCTGGGTGAGTGTGTTCTTCTTAAAATTGAAAACTGTTCAACCTTGAACCGGTTTGCAGTTCAATACCTCGGTTTCAGAGGCTGACATTCAGAGTTACTGACTGGACTAACTAACCCTCAAAGTGTTATCGAAGTTTATATATAGACAGACAACAGACGGGGACTCTAGTTCAAACGGGTTCAGGCAAATTACAAAGTATGTTTCAGCTTTGAACCGGTTCAAAAGCTTGCCTGTTCAGCTCCAAAGCCGTTTACAGTCAAGACTTACAATTTCCGTAACAGCTTGAAAAAGCTGCGATGTTCATTTTCAAAGCGGTTCAACTCCGAACCGGTTCAAGATTGAACCAAACCGATTCGATGAAGGCACAAAATCAATACGCCAACCGGTTCGCAGCCCAATCATATACTTGCCCCTGTTAACGCCCCACCACTGACAATCCCCGCAGCGCTCTACTTTCCGCAGGGCTACTCGGATCGCATCTATGCCATACACAACGGCCGTGTGACTAACGAAATGCGCGACACGACATTCTATAGCTATCTGGTGATACCGTCCGAGGTGAACTATGTGAATTTCACATGGAAATCGGGTAGACGCAAGTATTCCTATGATTTTGATCGCCTGCAAACGATGGACGAGAGCATTTTGAAGGCGCCAACGCTCTCGATCAAAAAAAGCGGCCGGATACCGCAGGAGCAGAAAAGTAAGCGCAATCACGAGTCAATCAGTTATGGTAGCTGGCGCACCAATGTGGCCCATTTAATATCTATACAAGCTAGATTTTAGCATATTCCTGCCCTGCACCGGAAACAGCTCGGGCACCGCCTCATTCAATGTGGGCCTAAAGATACAGACTCGCAACAAGGAACCGCTATTGGGCACACCCATACGACTCAACTTCAAAAAGGAATGCGCACATAGAGGTGTGTATGATATAGACGCTTCCAACCCTACTTCACTAACAACTTTGCAAGGTAGTGTATATGAAAAGTCAATTAAATGCTTTATATCAAATTCCAACAAAAAAAATTACAGCAGAAACCGCTTAAGAGCCGGCCAAAATTAATCAACATTTACAATTTATATCTGGCTCAATATTTTTCAATTGAAACATTTTACATGCGTCTTAAGCGATTTCTGCTGTAAGCACATTTTTATCACTGTCGCTAATGTCTATGCCCACAATACTCTATCCGTACATCAATTGTTCGCTTTTACACACAAGCTTACGCCTACAACAACTGAGCACAGTCTCCACATTTCTTTCTCTCTCTCTCTCTCTCGCTCTCTCTCGCTCTGCTGGTTGGTGTGCCTCACTTAATCGTGTATTTACATCAGAATCACATGCAGGCTGTATAACGGTTTGCGATCTGATGTGCGGTGTGTGGGAGCCATCAGCTAAGCGCTTGGCTCTACTGCTCTCTCGTTCTCTCCATATCTATCTATGCTGCTCGCTCTGATGTGCACATATTTATGTACCTGCACAAGTATATTGATCATTATTTCAGCTCATATTTCGCAAAACTGTTGCCAAGCTTATTTACAACTCAATTTTCTGCACACACACACGCACATACACACAACACCTTCAAAAAAAAAACCCTTTAAAAAAAAAAGTGAAAAAAAAAACCAAACACAAAACCAAACCAATCGAACTAAACTAAAAAAACTTAAGCTCCCGATCCAGAATGCAGTTTAAAATGTGGCAAGAATGGGTATTGCAACGAGCATCATATCTGCAAGTGCAACGTCGGCTATACGGGCCAATATTGTGAGACGGCCTTCTGTTTTCCGCAGTGTCTGAACGGCGGCAATTGCACGGCGCCGTCGGTTTGCACCTGCCCCGAGGGCTATCAGGGTACACAGTGTGAGGGCGGTAAGTACCGTTACAGGTGTACAGATGTACAGATGTACAGATGTACAGACGTATATATGTATAATAGATATATGTATAAAAACATATCTTTATTGCTTAATGCTTCTATAACTGAACACACGCACGCACACACGTAACAATTTGATAGTGCCACAAATGGAGTTTAGATCTTTTTGGATATGGCAATGGCCGTTTTGCAGCCAAACTTGATGACCTCGGTCATGGCCTTGTAGAAGGGCGCTTGCTCGGCACCGCAATCTATGCCCGTGTCATGATGCTCCTGTTCCTCGTCACGAAATTTTGTTATTGTCTCGAGCAGTTCCTGGCACAGAAAATGAAAAACGAATGTCAATTATCTATAGCTAGCTAGCTATCGTTGATGGTGCATCCGACATACCTTGTCCGGATTGGGTGACTCCATAATTTGACGCAACTGATCGTTGTAGTGCTCCACAATGACCGTCTCAACGGCTACGGTGCATGCCATGGCCGCCTTTTCGCCCAACAGCGCAGTGCCCGCGCCCAGCGCAAAGGCAGCCACATTCCAAATGGGCGTCATTATTGTCGGTCGGACGCGATGCTGTTGTATCAACTGCTCGAATTGCTTGCGATGGCATTTCTCCTGCTCCCACATATGCTCAATGGTCTTGCCCATGGGACCGTTGCCCAATATGGCCATTTGGCCAGCATAAATACGATCGGCGCCCAGCTCGCCAGCATGATCCACGCGTATGATCTCATCGGTCATGGCATTGGCACGTGGACGCAGCGATGGTGGCGGTTGCTGCTGTTGCTGCTCCTGATTTTGGCTTCTGCTGCTGCTGCTTGTGGCAAGACAACGCACTGTGGGCACTGATCTGCGAATTTGTTGCATGCCCGACGCACACGCCTTTCTATACATGGTGTTGCGTGTTTTTAGTGTCCGGTTCCAAGCAGCTGCAAGGATATAGCAAATATATATAATAATGAATTTGTGTACCTGTTATTTTTTGTTTTTATTTTGTTGCGTTACGGGGCAGGTATTTGCAAGGAGAAGTGCCGGAATGGCGGCAAATGCATACAAAAGGACAAATGCCAATGCTCAAAGGGATATTACGGTCTGCACTGTGAATATTGTGAGTTTTGCCCTTTGAACTGGTTTGACCTATGCTAACTGCGCGATTATGTTTTGTTTATATAACAGCCAAGTGCGTGATACCCTGCAAGAACGGCGGCCGCTGCATTGGCAACAATTTGTGCCGCTGTCCGAACGGACTGCACGGCAATCATTGCGAAATTGGACGCAAACAGCGTTCCACCTGCAAATGCGGCAATGGCCGCTGCATGGGCAACAAGGAGTGTAAGTGCCCGGACGGTTACCAAGGTCGCCACTGTCGACGCCGTAAGTGGTCTTAGCGAGATGCGCATGCATGTGCTACTTTAGCAAACTTGACTTAACTTCGCCTCCCCTCCCTCCCCCCTCTATGTCTATGTGCAGGCATTCCAAATCGTGCGCATTGAGCGCTAATCGGGGCCCAAAGGACACGTAACTGAAATGTGACATGTAACATACACATGGAAATAAAGCAACAATTGGGCTCTACCATCAACAATTATACTATTTAAAATGAAATGGACAAAAATAAAATAATACTAATTGTGATACAAATTTTTTTGTAATTTAAAATTCTTATATAAAAAAAAATAAACAAAAACTAAAAACGAAATAAGGCGGTTAAGCGGCCTCAATTGATTTTTTAGTTACCCTAGATAACCTTTAGATTAAATTAACTAACGAATTCAATTGGCTGTGCGGCACGTACACAAGAAGCCAACACACAGGTTATTTGTGCTCTTCGCTGTCAACGTTCGGTGGCAATTGTGTGGTGAGTGTCCCCGCAACTGCAAATGCCGCCATTCATTGACAATAGGCACGTGCTTCTTTGCCGCAATGACTTACTTACGTAGCAGGTAAAAATTTTCAATATGAATTTTATGCAACAATCACCAGAATGTTTTTATTATTATTATGGCCGCCGGCTGACTGCCAGTGCTGTAAAATGTGAGCACAAGTGTTGCAGCTGCAAGTCAGCACCAGCTCAAACTGTCGAAATTGTCGATAAGTGTATCGAAATGTAAGTCATCCCTAAACATGAGCGTAGTTAACGTTAAAGAAGGGGTCCCGAATGGCATAAACAAATGCACACAAATGATCTGTCCAGTTTTTCCTCTTAAAAACTTCAAAACTATTTATATAAATATTTTTTCACTTTTTGTTATAATTAGTAATTATGAAATTGTAAGGAAACAAAATTAACCCCTTTGTTGTAGTTATGCCTACGCTCATGTCCGTTCGCGCAATTAAGCAAATGTCAGCTGACGCCTTGTTTTAGCAGCAACGATGTCCCCGAGGAATAACCACGATCCGACGTCCTCCGGCGAGTCGGGCAACACAAATGTTCAGGAGGCCGATCTACAAGGTAATATCGTATAATTCATGTGCACGTGTGCGTTTTTCCTAAATGGCGCCGTTTGCTATTTGCAGAGATGGAGGATGTCAACCAGAGTCTAGACGCTCTAAGCTGTGCCTTGGATGCTGTGGAGCAACGCACCGACGACATTTTGTCACAGCTACGCGAGCTTTTAAACTCCAATCGCGAAATTCGACGTCAGCTGGCTCAGAATAAAGACAATGTTTCCTCAGAGGCGGAAGGCGACGACGGGGATGATGACATGGTAGAAAAGCCGGATACTAAGGATGTACCCAGCGCAAATGTAAACTAAAATGCACAGTTTGCATGTTTTTTTTTTTTCTTTTTGCTATGAATAGCAATTCGTTTCTATACACATTTATTGTTTCTAAACAAAACATCATAATATAATTGTTAACCAAAATATCTTTAAAGTCTAGTGTTTGCGAGCTCTTTTGTTTTTCTTTGAGGCTTTCGCACTTGGTATATTGCCTGCAATGCTATTTATTTTTAAGTCCATCAAGCGTTTTGTTTCCAGTTTGAGTTGTGCATTTTCCGCACGTAATTTCTCGAGCTCCGCAAGCATAGACTTGGAATTGCGGGCCGCATCAGCATCGGGCATTTCCTCGTCATCATCATCATCATCTGAATCTTCCGCATCATCAGCTGAATTTTCTGCGTCATCAGCCTCCGTTTCGCTCACCACATCTTCGTAGTCGTCTGGAAGGGTCACAACCTTAAAATCAGCATTTCCATCGGTGCCATCATAGCTGTTATCAAAGTTTGGCTCTGGAAACTTTGGTGCTTTTGAATACTCTTCTGTGATGAGCAGCTCAATGCATTCATCATCATCATCCGGACTGATCATTCGCTTGAGATTGTCGGCAAAAGGTTTATGCGCCTTAGGACCTGGATGAAACATGGCGTTGCCGATGAGGCGGATATGCAGATTTGTAATAGCGCCGGGCTGAGATATGCTCTTTACCAGCTGTCGACTACCAACATCCCAGATGCACACTTGCTTATCCTCACCACCAGAAATCAACTGATTTCCATTCACTGCGAGAGCCAAGCATGTGATAGGTGTGCCGGCTGTGTGTCCAACAAAGGCTTGACTTTCCTCCTCTTCGAGATGGTATTCCTGTGAATTATAGACAAGCCCGTTAGTAAGAAACCAATTGTTAACAATTTTAAAGATTCGCTTGGTACCTTCATGCGTGGCACTTTTTCCATACTGAAAATAAGTATCTGACCCTCACTGGTGCCCACATAGACGCTGGTCTCCAACTTGTTTACAATGACGCTGTGCAGGGCAACTGGAAACACGACGCTCAATAGCATTGTGCCATCGCTCAAATCATACACCTTGCAGCAGCGATCCAATGAGACGGTGTACATGAAGGCGCGTATGCCACCAAGTCCAATATGGACATCGGTGACCGCCAGCCCGTGATCGTTGAAATTGTAAAAGGGTGCATTCTCTTCACTGTCGACACCACCCAGGGGGGCAACAGCACGTGTAAGATTCCAGACAAGCACAGCACCATCCTTGCCGGCAGTGGCAAAGTGCTCGCCGTTGTCCGTAAAACGTATACACGTTATGGGCTGGTAATGCTTGGACAGCGTATTGAGCAGGCGGCCGGAGTTGAGGTGCCAAACGTAGATGGTCTCCTGTATGCCAGCTATAAGGAAGGCACTGTCTGGAGTCAGTGCCAATGCGTTCACCTTTCCCGGCACAACGTATCGTACATTCGACATCGGTTCCTGGCTATTAATGGGCCACACATGCAGCAAGGGCTTCGTGCTGTTCGCCGCAATAACAAAGTGCTCCTCGAGCATTTGTAGGCTGTGAGACTGCATTGAGCCACCGCCTTTGTAACGCATCAGGTCGGTGCCAGTGCGCAGATCCTGTACGAAACAGGATGCACGCTCACTGTTTAATGTGCTGATAAACAAAGCCTCGGTAACGTTTTCCATTTTTAAATACACGTGCCGCCAATGCACGGAGTAAACAAATTGTTACAAGTGTCTCTCCAATTGATACTAAAAAACACCAAACTATAAACTCAAGATATGGGTGGGTCACACTTGTAGCCGGCGTTTAAATGACAGCCGATATTTTAAAATAGTCCCATCTCTAGCAACGATAACGTGTGTGCTGTTGAAAAATAAGAAAATAAAAAGCTTTAGATGCCTCGCCAGCTGATATCATCAGCAGCAGGCACATTATGAAGGGCTACTTTTGGCAATTGGTCGGCATAAGCTGTGCAATTAAAGTGCTGCTGCTGCCCGCTTAGTAAGTAACAACAAAATTATAGATTTACCGGCCGGCCGACCGGCCGGCATGTGGAGACATTGCCAACAATTCAATCAAACTGTAATTTTAGCTATTCCACTGATTTTGAGGTGCATCGCAATTGGCTGGCTATAACACACAGTTTGCCGCTGAATCGATGGTATTTGGACGCGACCAGCGAATGGACCCTGGACTATCCACCCTTCTTTGCCTATTTCGAATGGCTGCTCTCACAGGCGGCCAAATATGTTGATCCCAATATGCTTATCGTACAGAATTTGAATTATGCCTCAGTTAAGACGGTGCATTTCCAGCGCATTTCGGTGATTGTCATGGATCTGATATATATGCTGGGCGTACGCAGCTGCATGGCCGCCCTCGGCATTGTGCCATCCACCCAGAAACACATAGCCGGCTGCATGCTACTCTTCCTGAATGTGGGCCTCATATTCGTGGATCACATACACTTTCAGTACAATGGATTCCTGTTTGGCATACTGCTGCTGAGCATAAGCGCACTGCTCAGACAACGCTACCTCTGGAGCGCCTTTGCGTTCGCCGTCCTGCTGAATTTCAAGCATATATTCCTTTATATGGCGCCCGCCTTTGGCGTTTATCTATTGAAATTTTATTGCCTGGCTCAGGGCAATTTTGGACATAATATGCTTAAGCTGCTTGCTGTGGGTCTTGTACCATTCGTGCTGTCCTTTGGCCCCTTCTGGCAACAAATGCCGCAGTTGATGTCGCGCCTGTTTCCGTTTAAGCGCGGACTTACCCACGCCTACTGGGCGCCCAATATTTGGGCGCTCTATAATGCCGCCGATAAGGTGGCTGTGATTGCCTTGAAACGCACGACCGGACTTGAGGCCACCTCGACTACGTCCGGCCTGGTGCAGGAGGTGAAACACACAGTGTTGCCCACAATAACACCGTCCATTACCTTTGCACTCACATTCCTATTTATGCTGCCCATCCTGATTAAGCTCTACATGACGCGTAGCAGAGAGTAAGCACGCCTTGTACGCAATAACTACTTCATTAACTAATCCCATTTAATTGCCAGACAAGCCAAGCTGCTGTTTATGCGTGCTGTGGTACTTTGCTCCTGCTCCTCCTTCATGTTTGGCTGGCATGTCCATGAGAAGGCCATACTCATGTGCCTGATACCATTGTGGTGAGTGTGGAATACACAGTTTAGAATTTGCCGGAACTCTATAATTGAAAATCTCACACATGCAGCCTGCTTGCTTTGCTGGATCGTCGGGATGCCAGATTTGCATACATCTTGGCCGTCGCTGGGTACTACTCGCTGTTTCCCCTGCTCTTCGAGGTTGATCTGCTCGTGCCGCGCTACTCCCTGTACATGACCTACATGGCTATGATGTACGGCCAGCTTGAGCGCGTTTATAAGTGCAAACCAAACTTTCACCTACTCGAATGGATCTACTTTCTGGGCTTCATAACCATTCCCATCTATGAGCATATAGTCAGTCGTTTGTTGGGCCTGCATTTGCTATTCCCATTCATGCCGCTGCTGCTCACCTCTGTGTATTCCGGCTTGGGCGTGCTCTATTTCTATGTACGCTACTATATCTACGCCATGGACTTGAAGTGGCCGAGCTTTGGCAAGCGGCGCGTTACTCAAATCAAATCCTCTGCAACCAAAAGAAAACGCAAAACCAAATAAATATGTATGTATATTCTTGTTAAAACGTATTTGCTGTTTGTGAGTGTGTCTATGTGCGTGTGTGTGTGTGAGAAGGCGCCTGGCGCAACAGCCAAATCGGCGCCGACTGTCGACTGCCGCTGGACTAGCCAATACAATGGCTGTTAAGCGGAAACCTAGGTAGCACCACGGGCGGTGCTCGGCGTTAAATTGAAAAACTGTGCTCATTTTCGCCTACCTGTTGCTATGAGCAGATTATTTGTCGGACGCGTAGGTGCGGTGGGTCAGGTAACCAGTGGCGTGGGCAACGGTCATGAGTGGGTGACATTCCTGGAAAGCCCATGGAAAGCACCACATTCAATTGAATGAATTGAGTGGCAAAAAGCGACATGAATTCCGCTCTCAACTGAACAGTCTTCAATCGCGACTGCAGCGAACAGGTCGTCACGTCTACGCATCATGCAGCAGGAAATCAGGCAGCATCCATTCAAAATGTGAAGAGCAATTGGGCGGTATTTAAAGAAATTTGCATCACAATTAATCGTAAATTCAATTCAATTGCAGCAATCCAAACATTGAGTCGAGTGCCTGCTTTCGACGGGGCACTTGCATCGAGCTGTCAACAGGTGTATTGCGACGCGTGGAGGATCTACGCACCGAGGACTTCATTCAGTCGGCGCTGCGCAGTCAGCACTTTGACCTGAAGGAGGCGACGGTCGTTAAAATTGACAGAATATCAACGCATATCAACAATATAACCTTTAGCTATGATACGCAGCATTTGAAGGTGGGTGCATTTTGTGGTATTGAGTTGAGTTCATTAATGAAAGTTGATGTTTTAGGTTCACATGGAGGTGGCATCGGCTCATCCGCTGTTTGTTTACGGTCAGGGCTGGGCCTCCTGCAATCCGCAATTGTCGTTCGAGCTTTACGAATTAAAGTGCCAGCAGTTGCAGGTGGGCGACATTTGCCTATCGCTGGTGGCACACGAGCAACCACCGCCGGCCCCTGAGCTCCATCCGACGCCACTGGACGTACCTTATGCATTCGAGGCAAACTGCCAAGCTGCAGCGCTGCCCAGACATCCCTATCAAGTGTACGCAGAGATGGCGAACCTTGTGGCAGCCTATACTCAACATTTGATGGGCAAAATGAAATAACTAGAAGTGTAAACAGTTCTGTATTCATATATTAATTGTTTATTGACATATACATATGTATTAAATAATAAAGTCACAGCTATAAATATAATTAGTTAAGCAGTTAATATTATTCATCATATTAACCAGGAAAATAGGAAGAATCTCAATAAACAAATAAAATATAAATGTAGGACACATATTCTGATTTAATTTGCCAGTAGTTATAGTTTTGTAAACTTTTTATAATTACACTTATAATTGTGTTTATAAATATTTTCAAATAACCGCGAACTTTGCTTGCACGGTGCTGTTATCGATAGTCACCAAGAAAGACCATCGATATTTGAGTGTTGAGCATTATTTAAGATATATCGGCGATTTAAGTGTGGACACACTGCTTGTCAATGATTGACATCTCTATGAACTGAACGTGAAACCCGAAAACAACAAAAACAATTCGGTGGCGCAAATTTTATATATATGATCACCAGTCGTGGTGGTCTTTCAATGAAAAGCGCCGCTTTACCGCTGGATAATTGCAATAACGCCGACGAGGATGCATCGATGTTAACCGATGTATCTGGCCACAATAGCAACAAAAGCGACGGCAGCAACCACTATGGAAACAATAACAACAACAACATTAATATCAATGAAACAACGTTGTGGTCAAAAGCACACGATATGCAGGCGTCGTCAGCTAATGCTAACCCAGTGCTGCGTAATATAAACAATGATATGACGAAGGGCATTTCGCGTAAATCGCATCAATGCAAGAGTAAGTGTAACTGTGCCCAACTGTAATTTCTAACTAATCAATCGAATATTTCAGTGCAATTCACCAATGCCAATGATCGTGATGGCAAACTGGGCACGGATGACCTGCGTATGTCCAAAATCATGCGTCGCCTGCAAAACGAAACTAGCCCAGCGGCTGCTCTTGAACTCTGCGCCAAACTGGAAATGGCCGTGCGCACTCCGATCAACGTTGGCTACCTCACGCGCTCCTTTAATGTCATACTGGATGGGATGCTGTCGTTATTTAAGCAATGCCCGCCACCGGTGCTGGACGAGTGCAGTTCAATTCTTGGACTGATTGGGTATATTAATCGCATGTCATATCCCATCTACGAGGAGTTCATTGTGACGAACTATAGGACAAATAAACGCTTGCAAAAGTATTTAATTGTTGCGCTTCGCACGACGCTAAGGTGAGTGTCCTTGGAGTCCACGAATTGCCCGCAACCACGTCCACGTTTTGGCATTGTTTTTAGCTGCGACACAAAATGCGATCTGCACATTTTTTCGGAGAAGATAATGCTCATGCTTAAGGACTTTCTGGAGGGCGCGGAGAGCCCCGACAGTTTTATGAGCATTAGTGCGTGCATTGTTCAATTCTCTCACAATTATCGCGATGCCTTCGAGTGCCATTTCACGGATGTGGTGGACATAATTATTGGCTGGCAACTGGAGATTGGCCAGCCCAAGCAACTCAAGTCCCACTGTGCCTACGTGCTGGAGCAGCTAACGCCGTACTTTAGCAAGCAACTGGACTTTAGCTACGGCCTGTTAGCCCAATTTATTGAGGATATAACAGCACTGGACCCAACAGAGCGCCTTAGCGAGCGCATTGGCGCCTTTATTGGCGCCTTTAATTCGCTACTTAAGTGCCTTACCCGCATGCACATCACATGCGAGTCAATTGTTGGTCAGGCCCTAACACATCTCATCAAAATGATGCCCGACTTGCTGCAGCTGTCGGACAAAAACGATGATGCTTTGATCAACATAAATGAACTTTTCTGCATTTGCCTACTCAATGGATATAAGGAACCGGAAGCTGCCACCTTAAGTCAGCTACTTCATATGCAGTTCAAGCATATACATCATTTGCCGGAGCCTCAGCAGCTGAGTTGCCTGTATCTGTTGTTGTGCACAGTGCGCAAGCTGCGCACACGCTTGCCCGCCGCCCTGGTCCAACTGATCTTCCAGGCGGATGCTGCACAACGGCCATTTCTGGCGGACATCAGACTGCAGAACGAGACCACGGCGCACAAGCTGTTGTTGCGCACCTGCCAGGAGACGCTGCTGATTAAGAATGTGCCGCTGCTGCAGCAGGCCTACAAGCAGCTCGTGCAGGACGTGGACAACTGTGTGCTGCGCCTCGCACAGACGGCGGAACCACCGTCTGATTCTAGTGATGCCAACATTTTGCTCATCTTTCATTTGGCCGCCTTGGCGGCATTGGCCAAGCAAACATCCTCCATTATTGGCATGTATGCCTGCAAGCCATCCATACTGGAGCTATTGATATGCAATTGTCGCGCTCGCGAGCTCAACATGTGGTCGAAGCATGCGGCCACTCATCATGCCATACTCAGCCTGCTCGTGGTGCACTGCCAGGCGAATCACAATTTTCGGAACAATTCGAGACTGCTGCGCGATGGCGACAACGAGAATGCGCACTCCGCTAGTTCCACATCGCCGACGGCGCACAGTTTTGGTCACATACTCAAGTTTCTGGCTCACTGTATGGCGCAGGCGGCACAGCTGGCGCCATTAAATCTTAAACAGCTGCTCGCCTGGACAAAATCTTTGCTGGGCGAGTGCAGCACACGCTCCTCCATATTGTTGCAGCACGCGGACTTCATTGGGATTTGCGAGAACATTGCCAGCACGGCGGCAAAATATGCGCCGCTGGAGAGTGCCGTCTGCATACAAGCGGTGCTGGGCTATGGCATATCTAATCTGAGCCAGGAGCTGTTGCAATTGTATCGTGATACGGCCCTTCAGCAGCTGCAGTCGCTCGCTAGCAGCGCCCATGCGGCCTACGCCCAGATCTATGCCCAGTTGCCGCTGAGTCTGACTATTGAGCGACGCATCAGCGCTGGCATTGGCAGCAGTCACGTCTGCGTCTGGCAGCAGCGGCTGAGCCAGTGCAGCGCCCTGCGCGACATGGTCTTTCGGGATTTTGTGGAGCGTCTGCAGGCGCCGGAGCAGCAGCCGTTTGCCGACTGTCTGCGCGACCTGTTCATGCGCAGCTGCCAGGTGACGACGCTGGATGAGCGCCAAGAGAAATTGACGCAGTGCACGCGACGTTGCCAGCGCTTGGCCGCCGCCTGGCTGCAGTTTGAGGCGGCGCGTTACTGTGTGGACCAGAAGCTGCGCACCACGCTGGGCAAGCCGCAAGACACGTTTCTCGCCTTCGAGGCGATCGTGATGCGCTATGCACGCCTTCTCAGCGGCTGTGCCAAGGAGTGCGAACGTCAGACATTCGACGAGATGTCCCTGCAACAGCTGTCCACTACGCGCGCAAACTTGAGCATGCTGCTCGGCTTTTTGGACGCGCTCGAGAAGCTCATTTACAATGCGGCCGAGGGCAGCGCCTTTGCATTGCGCCCGCCCGAGAAGCCAGTCGCCGCCTTCTTTCGCCTTAACAATCCCACCTGCCAGTCCTGGTTCAATCGTATACGCATCGGTGTCGTCATCATTGCCATGCACAGCCAGCAGCCGGAGCTCGTTATACGATACGCTCAGGTGAGCTCTTCTTCTGGCACTACTTTGATATCGAAATATTTTTGAAAAGGCATCGCAATTGCACTGGGCAATTGTCTGCATGCTGTTATGAAAACCTCTCCAATGACCCAAATGTATTACACATTGAGGCTCCATTATCCAGTATCAATAGCCAGGTCGATCTAGTCTTCATTCTGTCTGTTTCTATTAAGACCAGTCTCTTAGTCTTAAGGTTGTCCTGATCGAAGCTCTATAAAAAGTTGCTGGTTCAAATTACCTTTCGAATCGGTTCCTGCCTTTTTAGGCTCGGTTCATGACCCTGGCTTACACATATCAGGATTTGGTTTAGTGTTTTATTGAAACAATGCAATTTATAATTTAAATTTGCTCATTCCAAAATTAATTTTGAAAGCCGTAGATATTTTTAAGTTGGAATTTGATATCCACCCAAAATTGGCATACTCTAAATTTAGATAAATGCAATGGTTGGGGCCTTAAGAATTTGTGCTTTGGGACTAAGTCTTCCATAAAAGTTTTTAATTTTAAATTGAACCAGTTTTGAAAAGGATTGGGTTAGGTTCGGCTTTGGGACCGACTGGTAATAGAACTATGCAATGGAAATGAGATTCGTGGCTCGAACCTGTTGGGCTCAAAAGCGATTTGCAGCCTGAGTTTGGTTTTTGAACAATTTGTTTGGGCATCAAGCAAAGACTAAACCAATTTAAACAAATTATAAACCAATTGTAAGCCCGACCCTAACTGATTTTGAAACATTTTTTAAACCTCTTTTGAACCAATTAAAGTTTAACTTTAACTTTGACTAACGCCCATTTCCACTTTCTCCCTGCACAGCAAATTCTGCTTACCCAAAAGTCACAGGACTGCACATACAGCCAGGCGATCGTCTACTTGGCCTGGGCTTTCATCAGCTGCAGGGAATCGGATTCGCTGCGTGGACTGTACGTGTGGGCGCGTTCGAAGAGCGATAAATGCTATAAGTGGCTGCAGCATGCAGCCGAACAGGCGGCCGGGCGCAAGGAGCTGGCACTGGCCGGCTACAGAAGTGTGCTGGATGAGGAGGAGCAGGAATCGGAACTGGAGCCGAATACGCGTCAGTTTGTGCTGGCGCAGCTTTTCGATTGCCTGCACAGCACTGGCCAGTGGACGCTGACTGTCGAGCTGAGGGCGCAGCTCAAGCGTGCCGGGGACAATGCCTCGCTCAATCCCTTCCTGCAGAAGAGCAACACGCAGCTGAGCCTGCTGGAACAGTTGCTGGCCAAAAATGAGTCCACATCGGATGAACTAAACGCTGCGCTTCACAACCTGAGCATCTGGCCAAGCGACAATGATGAGCATGCCAGCTTCTCGGCCGGCTATGTGCGCGAAAAACTGGAGAACATAGTACTGCAGCAGTCACTGGCCAGCGAGCACGAGCCATTCGAGCTGTCAAGCCCAGTGCAGCAGCTGTTGGACACCAACTGGCGCGAATGCCTGCTCAACTACAGCTGCGATCAGCAGCAATGGCAGCATCTGACGCTGCTCAAGCACATTGCCCAAAGGCAAAGCGGCCAGCAGGAGCAGCTAATCCTGTTGCCACTCGACAGCAGCGGAAACGAGCAGCTGCATCAGCATCAGCAGAACCAGCATCACAATATAACCAGCGGCTTGTTGTTGCGCTGCGTGGCCTGGACGCAGCTGTTGCGCGAACAATGCAGCGTCGATAGCTTGGGCACACTGTATTTGGACACGGGCATGGTGGCGCGCGAGGAGGGCAACCAATTAACCTGCCAGGCCATGCTCGAGCTGTTCTTTGGCCAGCCGCTAACGGACATCGCTGGGCGGCTGCTCAGTCAGTCGCTGGACACGAACAATGCCCAACTGCTGCGCGGCTACAGCGAGCTGACCAAGTGTCTGCATCTGCAGCAGCAACAACAGCAGCAGCAGTTGCTGCAGTGCAGCGAACTGAGTTCCATCAATGTCTGCGCGGCGCTCTGCCTGAATATACAGAAGCAACAGCAGCAGCAGCAGCAGCAGCAGCAGCTGGTATCCAAAATGGGCGCCGAGCTGCTGCTTACCCTATCCGATTGGATAACGGTGCGCAGCTGCAGCGGCCTGACCACCAACCTGTCGCCCAATATGCAACAGCTGCTGGAGCAGCTGCCGGAATGTCCGCTAACGCGCTGCACGGCCTCAATAACGAATTTGCCGCACGGCGAGCGGCTTGTGGCGCGCTTGATCAATGCCAGCTTGCAGCAGCGTCCAAACAACGAGGAGGCGCTCATTGCGTATGGCAATTGGTGCTATCGCTGGGGCAAAAAGATTGTCGATAACGGCACCGTGCTCAGCCAGGCGGATATCAGCGCCATTGGCGAGGCGCTCGGCGGTCAGCTACCACTGGATGGTGAGACGCTGCAAGAGCTGCTGCAGGCGCTGCGCATGGAGACCCAGCCGGGTAACAGTTGTGAACAGGATGAGCTGCAAACGGATGCACAGTGTGAGCTGCGGCTGCGACGTCTCGCCCTGCTGTCGGACAAGCCAGCCAGCGTGCTGGAGTCCATTGTGCGCATCTGGCGGCATGCCATGTCCAATACCTTTGACTATTATAAGGAGGCGGCACGCTCCTATTTCCATTACCTCAGTTTGAAGGCGGGCACCGGTCAGGATGTGCAGGTGCAGCCATCACAGCAACAGCAGCGTTTCCATGTGGATGATAGCAATATGGTAACCACAACTCTGCGCCTGCTGCGCCTCATAGTTAAGCATGCCAGCGGGCTGCAGGATGTGCTGGAGCAGGGCCTAAAGACGACCCCCATTGGTCCATGGAAGGTCATTATACCGCAGTTGTTCAGTCGGCTCAATCATCATGAGCCGTATGTGAGGAAGAGCGTTTGTGCGCTGCTCTGCCGTCTGGCGGAGAGTCGACCGCAGCTGGTCACCTTTCCCGCCGTTGTCGGCGCCAATCGTGAGCTGCAGGCCACGCCCATCAGCAATAGCTGTGGCAGCGGCAATACAGCCGGCAGCAGCTGCAGCTATGCCATTCTGCTGGCCGCTCTGACCAAACAATCGCCCGAGGTGGTGCAGCATGTCCAGCTGCTTGTGAAGGAGCTGCGACGCGTCTGCCTGCTCTGGGATGAGTATTGGATACACTCGCTGGCGCACATCTACAACAGCTATGTGGGCCGTGTCAATGGTTTGGCCAGCGACTTCAAGACGGACGATCATGAGGGTAAACAGAATCGCTTCAATAGCTGGCGGCCACAGTTGCTCAGCGATATGGAGGCGCTGGTTGCGTTTACGGCGCGCGAGGCTGAGACCAGCTACGAGCGCAGTTTTAAGCGGCGTTTTGATGCGGCTATTAAGAGCACACTGGACGCACTGCGTCATCGCCCCTATCCGGAGGCCTGGGATAAGCTAAAGCAGCTCTATCATGTGCTGCAGTCGAACATGCTGCGCGGCACGAGCAACACACTCAAAATGCAGACAATCAGTCCCGTGCTGTGCGATATTGGACGCATGCGGATATCGATGCCCGGCCTGGATGCCCAAGATGAACTGCAGCCGGTCCACATAGAGAGCGTGGAGAGTGCGGTGTGCATTCTGCCCACCAAGACGAAGCCCAAGAAGGTTGCCTTCTATGGCAGCAACGGTCAGAAGTATACGTTCCTCTTTAAGGGCCTGGAGGATCTGCATCTGGACGAGCGCATCATGCAGTTTCTGTCCATATCAAATGCCATTATGGCCAACAAAAGTGATACGCCCCACAGTTGCTATCGCGCCCATCATTACTCTGTCATACCGCTGGGTCCGCAGTCGGGTCTGATCAGCTGGGTGGATGGGGTGACGCCCCTTTTTGCATTGTACAAGAAATGGCAACAACGCCAGCCACAACCAGCGACGGCCGCCTCATCGCGCCGCCTAACCGATCTCTTCTACAACAAGCTATCCCCGCTGCTGGCCAAGCACAACATGCTCGTGAGCGATCCCCGTCGCCAGTGGCCGCTATCGGTGCTCCGTCAAGTGCTCAGCGAACTAACTCTGGAAACGCCCTCGGATCTGCTTGCTCGCGAACTTTGGTGTCATGCGGGCAGCGCCGCCGAATGGCGTCAATCTGTGCGTCGCTATACTAGCTCCATGGCCGTCATGTCTGTCATTGGCTACGTCATCGGTCTGGGCGATCGTCATCTGGACAATGTGCTCATCAATCTGAGCAGCGGCGATATCGTACACATCGACTACAACGTTTGCTTTGAGAAGGGTCGCACCCTACGCATACCGGAGCGGGTGCCCTTCCGCCTTACCCAGAATATGGTTCACGCCTTTGGCATAACGGGTATCGAGGTAAGTGAACATATTCCCACTATTATTACGAGATCTTGGTTCCTTAGTATTTCAGCATCTTATCAAAATACGTCTTAGGATCTAAGATCTTAGGATGTTGAGGTCTGAGAACTTATGATGTTGGATCTTATGGACGAGAGCTTAGGATCTGAGATCTTAGGATCTTAGATCTTAGGAACTTAGATCTTAGGATCTTCGATTTTCGGATCTTAGATCTACGAATTTTAGGTCTCAGGGTCTTAGATCTTAGGGTTTTGTTATTTTAGAATAATAAATCTGATCCTTAGGTCTTGGGATCTTAGTCTTAGGAGATCTTGGGATCATAGACCGTGGGATCTTAGATCTAGGATCTGGGAACCTTCGATCTAAGGATCGCTATATCGTAGATCTTTGAGTTATAAATCTTGGGATATAGGTTCTTAGCATCTGAGATCTCAGCCTATATATATATGGTCTATATTTCTGTAGCGTGGACGAATTTCAGTGCAAGAGACTCCACCTATAAGGATTTATATCTACTAGAACTATCCGCTTTCCCACGCACATAATGCTCCGAATGAATAATGCTCCCAACTTATATATTCCTAAGAATAGAACATCTGGAGTTGTCGTCGCTCGCATTGGGTTGCGAATGTTCAATTAGAATGAAAACCAATCAACTAATAGGCGTAATATTTTTTTATAGTTCTCATATTTCATTTTGCTTACACAAATTTACGTGTTCTGTAACGATCTCAGACTAGAGACGCCTCGCTTTGTGTTTCAAATTTCCATAACTCATTTTCAACTTATTTAGAAGTCTATAAGCTGTAGGCACAACATTTGTTACAATTCTCGCATTTCGCTCGTTTCATTTAATGGAATTTCTTGGCTTGAAGTTATATACATATGTTAAAAGCCGTCCCTTTTTCTCTTGTTTCTTTCCCAACTCCTCCCCTTGGAGTCAGCTCAAATGAAAAGAAAAACTGGAACTGGAGCTTGCCCCTCTATGCTGAATTTATCCCAGACCCAACTTTGTTCCAGTTTCAGGATTTGCTTCCGTTCATTCTACATTTGGTTTATTGATTTATTGCGCTCCCTGGCACTGAGTTGAGAGTTTTTTCTGTAGGCTCGTTAGCTTTTATCGCCGGATAGCTGTGGCTATCGATGCGCTGCTTAACGCTATCCGAGGGCAAATGCAGCTCCAGATCGGCGTCGACGCGACAGCAGCTGGCGGATTTGCAGCAGAGCGTTTTGGCAAAGGCCCTCCGAAAGCCGGCATTCTTCCATGAGTAGATAATGGGATTGAGTGCCGAGTTGGCCATGGCCAGCGAGAAGGCCGTCTTGTAGATCATCGAATTGCTGCGGCACACGCGGAACAGTTGGGCGATCGCCACACAGAAATATGGCAGCCAGCAGAGCGTAAAGCAGCCCATGATGAACACCACAATCTGTACGCTCTTCCAATCCGGATGCAGCATGCTGTGGCTGCTGTGCGTATTGTAGACCACCGACTGGCGCAGCCGCTTCGCCTGCTTGGACGCCTCGCGCATAATGCGCCAGTAGAAGACCAGCATGCATATCCAGATGATAGCGAATCCGGGCGTTATAATGCCAGCCACATACCACGGCAGCAGCACCTCGTCGAACTCGCAGCCCTGCGCCTCGGACCACTTGTTCCAAAAGATGGGTATCAGTGCCACCAGAGCGCCCACACACCAGTTGCACGTGATGATCAAGTAGGCCACGCGGCGTGTCATGTAGCTGGGAAATTGCATGAAATTGGGGTTTCGGTGTGGATTAGTCATGTGCTTAATTAGCAGGCGCATATTAATTAAGGTACTCGGATTCTAACTCAACAGCTGATACGGCAAAAAAATAGTGAAGAAATAAAACTTGAAAATACTTTTGGAAAAAAAGTATTAAGCAAAGCTAAGAGCTCTTGGAAGCCAGACAGGGCATTCACAAAAGAAATAAGAGAAGCTTTCAAAGGTTACAACAAATAATTTATATTCCCTACTCGTTTCTAGAATATAGAGCTGTGGGAAATTAGGAATAAGGAAGACATAAAACAACTGTGGAAGATAAGAAATTGAGTTAAATGACAGCTAAAAAAGTGCTCCGATCGGGAGTGCTTGACTAATTGATGCCCTGTACTCAACCTCGTTACACACATTCAAAGCCAAAAATCAAATACATTCCTCTCCAGATACAATTTCAGAAGCAATATTCTTGGTTAATTATTCTATATTTGGTATTTCTATTTCCTAAAAACTTCCAAATATGTTCCAGATCTTGGAACTTGTAGAAGCAATTTGAAAGGGAAATGAGGGGAGGGCTACAAAAAGTTAAATACTCTTGGTTAATTATTCCATATTCCATATTTTAATATGCCTTAGTAATATCGATATTTGTTATTCTTTTGGAAACTACGAAAAGTTAAAGTTTATATACACGTTCCATACACGCTCAAGAGCCAGAGCTTAGAATCGATATTTATCGATTTTGTGGAATTGGTTTAGTTATCGTAAGATAATCGTTTGCATACTGAGAAGAACAGACTAGTCAGATGTTTCCTTTAGCTAATTGACAAGGGTTAAGATTTATAAGCACAACTCAGTAGATAATGCCCCATTTGAACGGAAGAGGAGGAAGCGGAAGAGAACAAGGTACTCCTCTGCTACTTACCGTCTATAGTGCAGGGCGTACATGACGGCAATGTAGCGATCGACGGCGATCGAGATGAGCGTCAGTATGGAGACGCAGCAGGCGCAGATGAAGAGAAAGAAACGGAACAGGCAGAAGCCGCGCAGCCTGCCCAGATCCAAGCCGATGCCCATGTAGAATACCACATGATAGGGCAGTGCGACGCCCACAATGAAATCGGAGATGGCCAATGAGAGGATGAATATATTCGATATAACCGAGCGTAGATTCCGGCAAGTGCGCACCGCAACAATTGTGAGTGCATTGCCGACCAGTATAAAGACAAAGATGATCGCATTGATGATCAGCCAGAGCAACAGGCCAGCGCTGATGTGCTGCTGTTGCTGCTGCAGCTGCTGTTCCTGATCCAGCTGCTCCTCCTCCTGGAGCAGATCAGCAGTAGTTGTGGTATTAATGAAGCTATCCTCCAATTGGTGCGTTCCATTTATGCCATACAAACTTAGGCTGGCATTCTGGCTGGCATTTAGCCAATTGTGGAGCAGCTGTGCACTGCTCGCGTACTCCTTGCTGGCCATGACAACCGCACGACCCACGACCCACACGACGTTTCGGGAATCTCCCACACGCACAACACACATGCGCACACACACGCACACACACAGAGAGAGAAATCAACGTCGGCAATAGCAGCTGGCAAAATCACGTCCCCTACACGAAGCGCGACTACGAAACGCACTGAGCGCCAGTTTTTAGCAATCTGCCAGTGGGTCTAGGCCCGCACCACATGGGGCAAGGACTTTGCCGTTCAGCAACTGCAATTCGTGGGCGTCGTTTGTTTACGTTTCGGTTTGCTATTATCCACTGCGCCAACTGATAACACATGGTGACCAGATCCAGCGTGAGAAACGCAATCCGTTGATAAGCCCGAACACATTTTCAGCTACCCTACAGCCAAAATGTGGTATTCCCGAAGCCCAAAGAGCCCAACACCTGCCTAGCCATATTTTTTTTTTGTAGGGCATACTGCATGTTCGACTCGGTTGCCATATTGCCTGGTGCCTGGTGGGGTACATGATTATTAACTATCTAATGGCTGACACATTTCAATAGGTTTGCCATATCTACAGGTATTCGTATACGTATTTTTAGCACTTCAGAATTAACCCTAGGTGAGCCGTGGAGCTTACATCCATTAAGGTATCAAATGACATGATTCTATTTAGATAAGTTGCAATGCTTTGAGGCTCATTCATTTACACTTGTGCATAATTAGGTTGGTTTTTTTTTTTTTTTTTTTAAGCTCATGTTAAAGTTCATGTTAGTTGGCAGCCAGTTCGATTTTTGGGTTAATGACTCTCTAGCAAGTATCTTTGACTGGGATAAAATGGACATCATTGAAGCTCTAGCGTAAAACCTATTTTAGAAGGTTAAGTTATTTATCCTCATTATAATTCAAGTTGCCAAATGCTTTGGAGGAGGCAGCTAGTTTAACCTGCATTGCATTTACAAATACTATTTGTTGTCATTTTCTTCTCGAAGAAATATTTTAGTTGAGTTAGGCATCGTAATTCGTTTGATTAATCTAAAAAATATATTATCTGATTATCAAAGCCTTAAACCTCTTGGCAAACATTGCCCGGTGTTGCCATATGTTGCATATAATACTAGCTGGCAACGCCGCCATGTCAGCTAGCTGACAAACACTATCAGCTGGATTAACCAGCTTATAAATTGACAGACAAATCAGCTAACAGAAGAGAAATGCAAACAAAACATTTCAAGGCTAGCAGCTACCTGGCAAATATTTGCCAGCTGCTAAAACTAGCTTGCAAATAAACAAACAAATCAACCAACACAAACAAATAAAACCCAAACAGATTTCACAATGTGTTCAACAGTTAACCCATGTGCGGAAATATGGCCTTTTGGCGTCGCATGAGCTACATATATTTGCACCTCGTACTTTGTATGATACCCAATCATTTGTTCATCCCAACGTCGGGCCATAGAAACAGCCACAAATTACGCACAATTTCAAAGTTAAAATAAAACAAATGCTGCAATCAACAATTGTCAGCCGCGATTACAGGCGCCGTATAACTGTGCATATCTGCAATATATAAATATATATATATATATATATATATATAGATATCGCATATCATAAAATCAGCAGTTGTAACAACACTCGATATAAAAATGTTTTGGCTGTCGCTTTACGACAGCGACTATGTCAATGGGTGCAATTTGTATCTTTTAGATACGCGTAACGATAAACGCGATTTGTGTGACTTTATTTACGAGTCTATCTGCGAATCGGTATCAATTTACGATCCCTAGCATATTTTATAATCCACCTTGTTTTTTATACTTATGTATATATATATATATATTTTTTTTTTTAGGGCGCCTACCGCCTGGGCTGCGAGTACGTGCTCAAGGTGATGCGCAAGGAGCGCGAAACGCTGCTCACCCTGCTCGAGGCCTTCGTCTACGATCCGCTGGTCGATTGGACGGTCAACGATGATGCCGCTGCACTGCGTCGTGCCATCAACGCCAAGCCCGTTGTTGCTGCCTCTGGCGCAGCCGCAGCCGTAGCCGTAGCCTGTGCCGCCGGCTCCGATGAGGTGAAATTGCATAAGAAGGACAAGTCGAAGAACAAGTCGCACGACTGGGATGCCAAGCGGCGACACTTTGTGGGCAAGCTGAAACAGTGCCAAAAGTTTTGGGCCAAGTACAAGTGAGTAAACGTGTAAGGTCCGGGTCTCTTCACGGCCAATAAATACATTATCTATACTACACCATAAGAACTGGAAATATCGTCTAGTATTTGTAATTTACTTTCCGATAACTCAGTTAATCAGTGTATATACCCAGTGTCTTTATTATGTATATATTTTCGATAAAGGTGACGAGCCAAGTCGAGTCTGGAAGCGAAAGAGTTACATTTGAAATAATACATTCGCTCATATCCTACGTACAACTAGTTCATCTGTTTCCTTCGATATGTTCGTACATTTGCATTATATCGATAAATATCGATTTGAAGACAGGGTATTTGAAGCATCGAAGACTATCAGAGTTAATGAAACCAAATCTCGTGTTGATAGACAGATTCAAAATATCCTTTTAAACTTCTTGTGAGTTTTTGTAAATATGCCGATGCCAAATTTAAGAATCTGACTATAAACCCCAAAGTTGTTCAGGAATGGCAATATTTGTACCTAAAATCCAGACTAAGCCCGACCCGATCTTATTGTATGAGACACGTTGTCAGAGATATGCTTTAAAAAAGTGTCAAATGATCGATATTTATCGATTTTGGATAAATGTCAAGGTTTTAAAAGAAGAGAGATAAAAGAAAGGAAACAAATTAACAATTTTATTCTATAGTTGAGTCTTAAGTCCTAAGGGACTCACATCGATTCAGCTCATTATCCTTTAGGGAGTAGAAGATGCCTCCTTTGGCTTGTTCAAAACATTTGCTCGACTTCAGGATACCCTTATTATTCCGCCCAGAGTATAAAAAGGTTCTCTCACTAACTGCTGTTGTTTCCTTCCCCCACGTATATTCGACAGGCTGGAAATGCTGCCACAGCTAACGGACATGGTGCGAGAGATTGAGAAACTGCAGCAGATCCAAACGCAGCGTCAGTCCACGGAGCAGGAGCTGTCGAAGCTGAACCAGCGAAGCGCTCTAATAGCCGAAATCAATTCCCTGGGCACGGCCATCGAGAGTCACAGCTTCAATACGGCATCGCCGCGCTATGCCGCCAAGCTGTTTCACTCGGAGATGCTGGCTCGCCAGGCGAAAGTGCGTCAGGTGGACTATGAGCTGGTGCAGTGCCTGCTCGCCAGCTATGGCCAGTGCCTGGAGCAGCAGCATCTGGCCGAGTTCAATGTGCGGCTCATTCAGTTCAAGCTGGAGGGCAGCAGCTGGCATAATGAGTATCTGGCCCTGGTGGAGCTGGTGCAGTGCCATCTGCCGCCACAGACACTGGAGAGCTATGATAGCACACGCAGCCAGCTGGACGAGCTGTTCGGCCGGCTCAATGATCTGGGACTGCAGTGTGTGGAGCACATGCAGCAGTACGCGGCCATAATGGCCTTCTATCCGGAGCAACGGCAACGCGAGAACATCTATGTGCGCTTCCGCGATACCTATGCGGGCTATTTGCAGAACGGGGAGACAAGCAGCTGCACGGCGGCGACTCTGACCGACATCGATGCCGCCAACAAGCTGAGCGCTGCCCAAACCCTGGAGTCGGTCTGGATGGATCTCAACTGTCAGCTGCATCAGTTGACGCAGCACTTTGCCAACCAGCAGGCCCTGGCGCAATCGCAGACGCCCTCGCACTCTCTGCTCGCGGCGATTGGACAGAGCGGCTGGAGCCAGACGCTGCTCAATGCGGCGCTCAGCCGCACCCTGGACGAAGCGAACAGTGTGTTCAGTGGCTACGAGCAGTCGGCTCTGAATGCCCAGGATTCAAAATTGACGCAGCATCAATTGCAACACATTCAGCTGGTGCGCTCCATGTGCCAGAGCGTTGTGGAGTCCATGGATCAGGCCAATGATCCGCTCAGCCAGCTGCAGGAGGTGCTCGCCGCTCTCATTCAGCTGCAGCATAGTTTCGAGCACGATCTGCCTGCCAGCTTGTTCCGCCTGCTGCTGTTGTGCCCCAACTTGGATCAGTTGGACGCTCTGCTGCAGCTTAGCAGCGAGACATTGGGCAAACGTTATCTGCGAGCTATATCACTGCAGCAGCAGCAGCCGGAAGAGCAGCAGCAGCTGTCAAAGGAGCAGCAGCAGCAGCTGGCAATTCCCTCAGCTTTGGAGCAGCAGTTCATGCAGGCCCTGCAGCCCGCCTACGAGCAGTTCGAGCAGCTCACCGAGGCGTTGGAGCGCATGGCGCGCAACATTAAACTGATTATTGACGATGTCCAGGACGTGCAGACACAGCAGTACATGGTGAGTGACATAAGCTAATAGCTATAATACGCACGTTTGGACGTTAATCCAAGCATAGTTTAAAAAATTAAAGCTCATTAAAGCTTCTCAGAGGTTGCCAACAAAGCCAAGGCTAGAGAACAGTGCATTGCGTCTGATTAAAGCTCAATATTAACATTGATCCTTTTCTATCAGTAAGGTTGCATTGAAGAGGTTAGATATTAAGCTCATTTGCAGTATCTCATTTTAGATGAAAGCTCATTAAAGCTTTTGAGCGATCTGTAACTTTCGATTGAGCTCAATCAGCTAAAGAATATATATTTTAAGCTGCTGTGCAATTCTTTAAAGCTTAATATAACATTCAGAGAGACTAAATTGTTTAAAAATTAAAATCATTATGTGTTTAGAATTTCAAATGAAAGCACATGAACGCTTCGTACCAAAAACGGCTTGTCTTTTGCATGATGCGAAATGAGTTGGTTTGCACATACAATTAATCTCTTTAAAAAGTTAAGTATTGCAAGTTTTTTTGTAGCTTTTAAAGCACTTAAAAGCTTTAATGGTAAATGCCTAGCTTAGTGACTAAAAGCACTTGTCAATCAATCAAGCAATCAAGGGGATTAATTTAATTTAATTTACTTTAACTGAAGCTTGGGGATTAGCAAACTGATAGAGAGAGAGGGAGAGAGAGGTCAGTTAGATATATATGCATATAGGATGAGGGAAAGTGAGGTAGTATCTATGAAAGAGACAAAGACAAAGATAGAACGCAGGAGAATCTATCCAATCCTACAATTAGATATGAATAGACAGAGATACATGAAAAATATATATAAATATATATGTATATAAAAGAACCAATAATATAATGAAGATAAATAAGTGAGAGAGAAAGGTCAACTATAGTCAGATTGGATGAGCTTTGCAAAGATAAATATATATGAAATATAATAGAAGAAGAGTGTCAAGCAGATGTAATATACATTTCTGGAAATTTGTGCCGCGATACGAACAACATAAATAAGCTCTATCCCTATCGGATATTGATCTGACAGAGACTAAAGCCCTTGTCCTTAGCTAAAATAACAATTATATTAATACAATGTGTTCAAAATCTTTGCAGGAGCTTAACATACTTAAATACGCCGGCAATCAGTTGGGCAATAGCACCTTCTTTGAGCTCGTGCTGCAGACGCTGGCTGCCAGCAAGAGCTACGACATGCGACTGATGTGTGGCCCATTGCTGGGCTTTGTGCAGCGTCTACAATTGGAGTACATTGTTGGACTCGTGCCTATGCTTTCGTATGCCTACTATACCAGTTGCTGTGGCGCACGCGGCCAAGAGTTGGTTGCCGACAGCGAGTGTCCGGCGGATTTGCTGCAGCTGTGCGACGGCCTCTTTGCGGCACTTCAGTTGGAGGCGACCCTGCAGCAGCAGCAGTGCGAGATTGCGCTGTTCAATCAGCGCATCGAGACACAGACGCTGATCGCAACGGCACACTATTGGGCCTATGGCGATTTGCTGGACAGCGAGCAGCTGCCCTGCGGCCACATCATAAGCCGGCCGAAGCTGTGCGAGGCCATCAGCCAGAACTGGCAGACCCTGGCCGAGAGCTCGTTGGCCATGCAGCGATTGCAGCGTCGGCTGGCATCGCAGCTGGAGCAGCTGCAGAGCCAGCGCAGCAACTGGAATCGGAATCACATCGACAGCCTGCTGCGCAACGAGCAGCTGCAGCATCAGCTGACCAGCGATCAATTGGACGTGATTAATGAGCTAAGCAAATGCGCCAGTGCGCTGTGCAGCATGGAGCAGGTGGGCTTGGTTGTCGGACAGCAGCAAAAGCTGCTGCTGGACAACATGGAGCAGTGGCTGCAAGCCCATCATCAATGGCAGGTGAGCAATGCGCGCATTAGCGCCGTCGAGCAGGCCATTGTCCAGCTGCTGGATCCCGAGGGCGCCATCGATCAGTGCTGGGTGGAGAATGTGCAGGGTCTGCTCGAGGATTACACGTGCAAGGTGCAGCGCGAATTGTCAACGCTGGAGCTGGAACAGCAGAGCAGGCACAGATACATTTGCACGTTGCTCAAGGAAATGCAGGTAAATCGTATGGCAATTTCCATCCAAAGCCTGGCAAAACCACTGACAATGTTTATTTGTTTTTTGTTTATCTTGCCATGCAGCGTCACCAGGAGCAGATGCCACGGGTTTACACACGCAGCCTGTGTGCCGATGCCGATGATCAGGGCAAACTGGTGCCGCTTGATGTGCAGCTGCTTTGTGGCCATGTGCGCGATTCCCAACGCACACTCTTGAACTTCTTCCAGCGACTGCTAGATCTGCGAAAGGAGTTAAACAGCGAGCGACATGCTCTGCGCCACGACACGCTCTCCAATTGGCAACAGCAGCTGCAGCAAATCGAGCAACTGGCCAGCCACGATGTCGATCAATTCTTTAGAAGCATCGACGACTATCTACAACATGCCGCCGAAGGCGAATCACTGCCATACGAAACGTTTACGCATAACAAGGGTAATCGCCACAAATGCCAACATGTTCCAATCACAGTCTCAACTTACATCCCACTTCCAGGTGCAGCCAATCTGCACGAGCAGAAACGCAATGCATATGGCGTATCCGTTTGGAAGAAGATACGCATGAAACTGGAGGGACGCGATCCGGACAGCAATCAGCGCACCACCGTTGCCGAACAGGTGGACTATGTAATACGCGAAGCTACCAATCCGGACAATCTGGCCGTACTGTATGAGGGCTGGACGCCATGGGTCTAGCACAACGGACATGCCAACAGTGGCAAACGGGCATATAAATCGCATATAACGCATTATGATCGGGGCTGACGTCAGTGACTGGACTGGATTGGACTGGACGCTGCAAAGTGCAATGCCTGCTGTCAGAAATATATATTTATATATGTAAATATATATATGTATATATTGCATATGTATATATGTATGTATATACACGCTCAGGCTGGCGTTAATTGCCGCTTAGGGGCGCAACGATCGCGCCGCTCCCATCCACTTCCACACACAGAGCCTGCCCATACTCAAAGTATAGTTGATTTAACGAAAAAAAAAAAACAAACAAACAAAACAAATGAACAATTGAACATGAAAGACACAAAGACAATATCGTTTCGGTTGCTTTCAAAGCTCAATGCGATGCCCAAACGCCCACACCGCCGCCCACCCACAGTGCTGGGTGCTGAGCGGGTGGCGTCGAAGGATGCAGCGCCTGGTGGGGCTAGCAGTTCGGGACTCGCCCAAAATGTAAGCAACTCGACAGGCCTTGGAACAGTTCTCGCAGCCGCTGAAAATTTCAGATTTTAATTCATTTTAAGCACACACACACAAAAACCCACACGCATCCTTCTTTTTATTAAACTTTTAACCGCCCCTCGCAAATGAACGAGAGAAACGAAAAACCTCATATTATATATCATGTATTTAATTTTAAGCTTGGAAAATTTTTTAATTTAGGCTCTAATCGTTTTTACCTAACTATCCTATACCCATATTATTAAATACATTTCCCACACACGCGTACATTCATACATCAACAGGCGTGGCGCATCTTTTGGGAGATGTGCTCCAGTTGGATTTGTTAATTCATTTGTTTATTTACAGCCTACATTTTTTTTGTTTATTATTTTTTTGCGGTGATTAAATGCGATCTTCATTAACGAGTAATACACGATAAGTCTAATGTGTTTTAATTAGTTGGATTTTTGGGACTTCCCCGGCGATGGGTAACAAGTCATCGATATTATAATCGATACATTTAAAAGAACTTCCGCAGCAATTCTCTCGATTTGGCCAGAGGTTAGTTTCCAAATTTTTTTTAATCAAAATTTGACATTTTTTTTTTTTAAATGCCATATAATTGTAAAACAGAGGTAGTTTCGAAGCCAATTTATAAATGCACAATACCTTTTTTTAAACTTTCAGAAAAACGCATGTTTTGAGAACACAAATGGACACGTATCTTTTGGCAAATGGAATCAGATAGATCAGCGACAATCTAATTGGACTAATAGGAGCGGATCACATTGTTAGCAAATGCAAGGTATTTTTTCTAAATCGACCGCAGTACGCGTAAAATAATTTTTGAATGCGTTCCTCCCAGGTATGTATATCTTTTAAATGGTTTAGATATAATCTTCAAATTTCTACGAAAATAACAACTAAGGATAACTGAAATAGATCAGACGTTCCGAATAAATCCAAGTTAAAAGCAAAATAAAACAAAATAATTTTCAATGCTACCGGACTATCCAGGACCATTCAATTGCAATTACAATTCAATCAATTATTTAAGACAAAGTTCAAGATCGCTTAAAATTTCGATTAATAAAAAAAGTGCCATCAGCTTGAATAAATGTATTTATATATAATCACTCGTTTATTTCCTAAATTTTTTTTGTTTTTTATCTCAATTAGCTTTTTCCCATCGGTTGTCATTTTACTTGGTAATCATTCGTTTATCAATTACGATTATATTTTTGTTGTTCTTGTTTTCCGTTGGATAGGGTGTAAAAAGTTTTAAATGTTCCTAATAGGATCAAGACATACATGTCACCAGCTAATTCATTTTGTTTTTAGGTATTTGTTGCAAATCAACATTAACGTTATTGGGATTCTCGCTTACAGCTATTTTTGTTGTTATCTCTTTGTGTGTGTGTGTGTGTATGTATTTCAATGTATTTTACAAACAAGTACTATTATAAATGAAAATTCCAGCTATGTATATGTATAAATATTGTTTTCATTTGTAACTATTTTCTTTTGTTCTCATTTTGTTTGTGTTGGGAAAATCATTTTTCAGTTAACGTTAATGTTACCTTTACGGTTACGCTCAATGCGGAACGCTAACGCTATAGTTATACAATTATATCTTTATATATGTACAGTATTTTAATGTATACATATCTATTTATTCATATAAATGTATATACTATACATATATACGTATATATATAATTTACACAAGAACTTTACGAGCTGTCGTCATCCATTTCCGCCGCAACTGCGGCTAAGGAAAGTTGTTATTAAATTACAAAATAATATAAAAAAAAAAAAAACCCGAACACTAAATAATAGTTTCGTTTTATATTCTATATATATGCATATGTACGGCACAGCTTGTAGGCTACGTAACGTTTCGGCTTATGAATGCGGCTATTTTGTTTTTTGGATACCCTTTGTCTAGGACAGGAACTCCATTAGCCAGTTTTTAAACTTGAAATACAGTTAATTGCCTTAAGCATTCGTTTGACCAGAATTTTCACATGACAGATGGTTCAATATTTGAAATATTTTCTCATTTAACATTGTTTTTTAAAAATTTTTTTAGTCAAATTAACAATACAAACAAAATACAATTATAACAAAAAAAAACTGGGTGTGTATAAAAATAATATAAATAGCAATAACTAATTTATGACATGGATAAACACAAAGAATTTGTAAAAATTTGAAATAAAAAACAATTACATAAAGTGACATAGTATATCAATTTTTTAAAGTAAGGCTTTCATCCTTTTTTGTTTTTGGTTGCTTTGCTTTTGTTTACTAATTAAGCATAATTATTTATAGTGTGTGTTTGTTGTTTTTTTTTTTTTTTTTTAGTTTTTTAGTTGTTCTGTGTTTATCCTATTTTAGTTTGTTTTTTAAAATAATAAATACATACATACATATACATTACATTACAATTACATCATATCCATAGTACAAAATATAAAATTTAACATCACATTGGTTGACATTCTTTTGTTGGTTGGTTGGTTGCTTCGCTTTCATGCACTTACATCATCATTAACTTTATCTTTACATCATTCTTAACATCGTGTTGATTTTGCTTTCTTATTTATTTCTTTTTTTGTTTGTGGGTTGGTTGGTTTCGTTCACTTTTGTCCTTTGTCCTTTGTTTGTTGACGTTGCACTTGCTAGTTGTGATAGCATTGTAAATTAGTTTGTTTCAATTGATTTGTGTTTGTTTTTTGTGGATTTGCATAAACAGTCGGTCGGTAGGTCAAAACGATCGATCGCTCGATCCAAATTTTGCTTGTCGTAGCCTCTCCTCTCATTTCATTTTCCATTCCTTTTAACAATTGATGATCTTTACAATGTTGGCTTTTTGTTGCTAACCTGCAAATATGCAAAATTAGTGAGTACAATACACAATAGATTTTCTACAATATATATATATAAATATTAATGTCCATATAGTATACATACAAATGCTTGCTGAAAAGTCGTCTATCATCCAGTTTTGTTTATGGCACTCGCTCTACGCACTGCCCACTTAGACGTTAAACGACTTAACGAGCTCTGAAATACAAATACAATGCATTAAGAAGTATATGTATACATATATGCATGTCAAATGCCAACGCATGCATATGCAAGTACTTGGCGAGATACAAATTACATAGAGTTCCCAATATGACAAAGCCACATTTACATATCAATATGCACATTACATACACAAAAAGAATACATTAATATATTAATAATTTGTTGGGAAGTCATGCGACTGCTATATACAATTATTCATATCACTGGCGCATTTCAAGATGTGTTTGCCAAAACAAAAAGTAAAATAAAAAATAAAAAGAATTTTGCATTTATGAAAGCTACTAATCAGCAATATATATATATAAACACACACACACACACACACACACACACACACGCGCGCGCACACACACATGATATATGGGGCATTACCTAATGAGATTTTTACTAATCTCCTGGATGCTCGGGGCAGGAGCGATTCACCTCAAACCAACGATCAATGCAGCTGCAAAATATAATGGAAATGTCCAGTATATAGTATATATATAAGCATAGAAAATTTAACATTTAGCAGACTCACCCTTTGTGGTATATGCATAGACATGGCAATCGAGCAATTGTATCACCTGGACTCAAGTCTTCAAGGCATATGACGCACTCGCCCTTGGCGTCCAATAATGTATCCTCTAAAAAACATATACATTTAACATGTAATTTTGTCGTAAACATTTTGTGGCACTCTTGCACCGCATACCATTATATGAGAGTCGTGGTTTTGTTAGGCACATAACTAAATGGCATTCAATATCGTCTGGCAACACGAACTTATTGCACACGGGGCACTTGATGCCTGCGAAGAGAAAAGGTAAATATACATATATATATATATATATATATATATATATAGTATATATATGGTTTATTTATGGATCGTATTTACCATTGAAGGACCAAATGTGCGATGGCAGCGATGTCGCTGTGTAAACACGACCGATGCCATTCGCAGATGTTGCAGATGCAGCCATTGCGATGCTCTCAACGATATTGGCGCCGGTCATGGACATCTCCTGCACATAGAGATAGAATAGCTCAAAGTTAGAAGAGCGAGAGTCTCTTTGTGTGTGCGCGCGTGTGTGTGTGTGTGTGGAGGGGGCGCAACTTACGCGTATTGAGTCACCAAAAGCTCGTCGCTGTTGCATGTAGCTTTGTGCGGCAGCCGATGAGCCATTGTTGTTGCCGGCTGCCACTTGGAAACTATTGCTATTTGAATTAGATGACACAGAGACTGAGACGGCGGGATGTGTGTGCGGATACGTTGTGGATCCCTGCTGTGGTTGTTGTTGTTGCTGCTGCTGTTGTTGTTGCTGCTGTTGTTGTATATCTGGCACAGAGCTAAGGCTGCGTGCACGCTGGCGATCTATAGACGTGGAGTTCTGCTGATTGTGCTGATGGTGATAGACCTGTAGACCCGGCAGTGTGCGCAGCAAGTTGAAACCCTGACCGGCATCGCCGCCGCGGCCACCGACCGCTGAACTTTGCGGCGTTGTGTCGGTTGCGGTTGCACCCGTGGAGCTGCTGGAGAATGTTCTGGAGCGTGGGCTCTGCTGGCCGCTGGTCGCTGGTGTGCTTGCCTTTTGACCCATAGAGTTTGAGTTTGACTTTCTCGCACGGCCTCTGCCCCCCGCTGCCCCTACGCCCCGCGATCGCTGATCGTTTTGTTATTTAGGCTTGCACTTTTCCACTCGCGCTCTCTATTGCACTTTTCGCTTTCGCTCTCAATGGAGTCACTCTCGCTCCGTTGTTTTTGTTGCAGTTTTTTACTTTTCTAGCCGTCTTTGTTTGCTCCTTCGTACTTTGCGCGTGTCTGTAGGTGTTTGCATGCGTGTGTGTGTGTGTGTGCGTTCACATTTAAGGAAACAAAACAAATGACAGCAGCAGCAGACAACAATAGCAAACAAAGTTGATGTTGTGGATCAGGCTGGTGGGGGGGTGGTGGGTCAGCAGCGGTGGCGGCGACGGGCGGCGTTGATAAACGCGGTATATAGATAAGTGTTTGAGTGTTTATGTGCCTTGTGCCTTCGCCTGTGCAATGATGATGATAATGATGATGATGATGATAATGATGATGATTATATGTAGAGAGGAGTGTATGCGTGTGTGCGTCAGTGTGTGTGTGCGGTTGCCAAAAGTGCGGAGCGTAGGGAGGGCGTTAATCGTACGTCGGTCGTCGGTGTCAGTGTCGGTGTTGGTTCTTGGTGTTGGTGTCCGTTGTCGGTGCGTAGTTGACTATTGTTGTTGTTGTTTTTATACCGAAAGCCAAAATAGTCGTGAACTGTAACAATGCTTAATCCGCTTGATAACCACTCGCAATTTAAATTACTGTTTCCGTTTTCTCTATTTTATTTTTAACATCTCCGTTTTCGTTTTATGTGTACTCTTTGCTTTGCTTTTGACCACCACAATATATTGGCCGACCACCACAACTAATTATCGCAACGTTCGGTGTTGCACAATGCCAGCACACATGTCTAGCTGATAGCGATACACAACCGCACAATCGATTATAACTAAGGCCCACTAGAGTAAAAATCGTATCGATGGTGATGATCTCTTCATTTAGAACATATATATTTGTTTTTTGATCGAAGTAGATTAACAAAATTGTTAATTGTACGCAAATGAAAATTTATTTTAATTGTTGTCTCAGCCTTGAGAACCGTTGCCAATTTAAATGTAGTGCCAGACAAATTGAAATCGATAGTAAAATATCGAAATATTGGTACGATATTCATTGATGCTGCCAACCAGCTAAGAAATAAAAGTTTTTTTTAATTATGTGTTCGTGCTTGTAAAATCGCAGTTGTTGCCAAATAATTTACTAATTAATGTGCTGCGGCCACTAAGCGTATCACAGCAAGCGCATTGGAACACTAGCAGGCGGCATGAGTTGGTTCGAAAAAGCCAAAACTGTTCTAATTGAGGCGCTGGATATCCAAGATGATGACAACAAGGCAACCGATCACGTTGGCAGTGGCATCGCTGGCACTGCGGCGAGCAGCAGCAGCAGTGCAGCATCCACGCCCGGCGCCAAGGCAGTAACGCCAAGCACTTTGGATACTTCAGCAATAGATGGGGCCACGTTCTATGATAATCCGCATGCCAACGAGATGGTAACTATTCCGCCCAGAGCGAGCGATGCCTCAACGCCAGCCACGGCCAATCTGTTTGCGAAACGGCAGTCAGCCACGTCAGATTCCGTGGACTTGCTATCATCGCCATCGCCCACGTCGCCAAGTGGTGCCGGTTGTTTACGCAACTCCGAGTCATCATTGGAGCTTATAACAGCGCCGACAACGGCTAGTGAAATGGAAATGAATATGTCGCCCGACACAGAACCATCGCTGCCAGATAGTATAGTCATCATAGCCAGCAATGACACGTCTGACAATGCGGATGGCGATGACGATGAAGATGCTGATAATGGCGATGACGATGATGATGGGGACGATGGGCAACCGCTTAACTTGGATCACGATGATCACTCACTGCATTTGAATGGTGAGATTCACTCTTCATTCACTACCATTACTAATTTGTATTCTACTCTCTTTTATTTTAAATCAACGTATTGAATTTTAGAACAATTTCTCAAACATTTTTCAACTCGTTCTGATTATTCTTGTAGATTCTACCAAAACCATGAAGGCATTGGTATTTAGCGACACGCAGGCCACTGTTAATGTGGCTGGCGCTGGTGCTGATTCGGATTCCACGCAAAGTTTTGAAGACATCCAGCTTCAGATAAGCCACAAAAGCAAGTCGGCAGGCAGTCCGGCCAGCACCGAGGCATGCCAGCATGGCAGCAAAACGGAGCTGCCCGACCAGAGCTACTCGTCCACATCATCGGACATTGAGATCATTTCGAATCCGAACGGTGATTCCAGCACAAATAGCACCACAACGCGCACCAGTCCCCAAAAGTTCAAAGAGCTGTGCGGCGGGAGTGTTAAGGGCCATGCGCATAGCCTGCATGGCATTAAAAGCAAGGGACACCACCGAGAGCCATCGGAGATCTCGTTGCTGTCGGAGGACTCACAGTCTGAACTGGATAAGCTGGTGCATCGCATTAGCGAGCTGAATCAGGTTATTGAGGCGCGAGAGCAGCGTCTGCTGCAATCAGAGCGCCAAAATGCGGAGCTGCTTGAGCGCAATCAGCAGTTGTGCGCCCATGTGGAGGCGGCTAAAAACAGCGCCGATAGCAGCGAAGCCAATGAGGCAGTGCAGCGTCTGTCGGCGCTGGAGAAGAAGTTTCAGGCGAGCATACGCGAACGGGATGCGTTGCGCATACAAATCAAGAGCCTTAAGGACGAGCTACTCAATAAGATACCCAAGGATGAGCTGACCGAATGCAATGAAATGATCAGTGCACTTCAGTCCGAGGGCGAGAAACTGTCCAAGGAGATACTGCAACAGTCTAACATTATCAAGAAGCTGCGCGCCAAGGAGAAAACATCCGATACGCTGCTGAAGAAGAATGGTGAGCAAATTTCACAGCTATCCAGCGAATCGGAGCGCTTGAAAAAATCCCTGGCCGCCAAAGAGGAAATGGAACGCACTCAAATTGAGGCTGTTTGCCGCATGACCAATGAGAAGCGGCGCGTGGATGAGGAAAATGCCGAATGCCGAAGTCGCATCGAGGATTTGCAATCGAAGCTGGCGGCGCTGCAGGCGAGCTTCGATGGTGTGAAAGGTGATCTGCAGCAGCGCCAGCGGCACGAACAGAACCAAATGCAGGCCGAGAATCAGGAGTATGTGCAGCAGTTGACCGATATGCGCGAAAAGCTGCGTGTCACCGAGCACAACATGGTCAAGCGGGAGCAGCAGATGCGCGAGGAGAAACGCGATTTACTACGTCGTCTTGAAGCGGCCGAACTGCGTGCCGAGAGCAGTACGCAGGAGCTGAGCGTTTCGACGACGCCGCTCATACGGCAAATCGAGTCGCTGCAGAAGACGCTGAATCAGCGCACCGCCAGCTGGAACAAGGATGAGCAGCAGCTTCTGCAAAAACTGGAGGATGCACAGTCTCAGTTGCATTCGCTGCAGCAGCTCGAAACAGTGCAGCAAGAAAAACAGGAACTGTTGCGCACACGCTGCGATCTGCTCGAGGAGAAGTTAGCCAATGCGCTCATGCAGTCGGAGAGCGCTAAAATACAGCTTCGTCAGCAGGAGCTGGATGCCACAATCAAAGAAAATGACTACAAAAGGTGCGAGCACACAATTAACCTTATCCATAATGCCATAAGGCTAGCTTGAATCCGCTTTTGGTTTCCCTCTGTCTAGCCAGTTAAGCACGCTCCAGGCGCAACTGAAGCAGCGCCAGGACAAGCTGGAGCAATTGGCCGAACAGTGCCAGCAGCTGGAGGCGGAGCTGCGGAAACTGCACGCCTTCCAGCGTAGCAGCGAGCTCACCGTGGAGGCAGTCAAGGCCAGCAGCGAGCTGTCGGAGAACCGCTGCCAGAAGCCGCTGCACGTCTCGCCGCCGCTCAGCCTGGCCGATGAGAGCGGCTCCAATGAGGATACATTGGGCGGAATTATTGACTGGCAGGGCGTAAGCAAATCAATTTAGTTCACATAAATAAAAGTGTAAACTCAATTTTAAACCATGTTAATGCTAATGTTCGCCAACAGGATGAAATGGAATGTGCATCCAATAGTGGACGACAGCAGTCGGGCATGATTCAGGGTGTGCATTTGAGTTTTTTGGCCGGCAATACCACAACGCTCGAGCATCTGCAGGCGCTGCTCAAGCAGCGCGATGGCGAACTAACGCATCTGCAGTGGGAACTGTCGCGTCTGCAGGCGGAACGCGGCGTGCTGGACAATGAAATATCAAATTTGACCATGGAAATGGAGACGGTTAGAACAGTACCAGGTGCACAAATATTGTAGCTATCAATAAAATTCTCTGTTGCTTGCAGTTGAAGGAGAAAGTGCAATCATACGAGGCCATGGAGAAATGCTATGAGGATCTGCAGCATCGCTACGATGCGCTGTTGCAGATGTACGGCGAGAAGGTTGAGAGGACCGAGGAGCTGGAACTGGATCTGGTAGAGCTAAAGCAGGCGTATAAAATACAAATCGATGAGCTGCTCGCAGCGCCGCCACCAAATCTGCAGCGAACGCCCAAGCACACATGATTGCCGTCCCTGGCATGGCTGAGACGTACCTAACAGCCGGCAATCCAGTCGGATCGACTTCTCTCCCCCAACAAACTGCAATGTATTATGCTTTCCTTCGGGCATTATTTAACGAAGCAGTTTTTTCCATTCCTTTTGCTTATTTATGTATGTCACCTAACAAACAACAAGATATTCCTGCCCCACTACGCCACACAGCTACCCCATCCAAATAATTATATAATGGTCATATTAACATACAAGTAAATATATTTTGCGTGTTAAAATTTCTAGTTATATTATGAATATGGATCGATTGTGATAATTTTTATTTATATTTATGCATATATATATATATTAAAGAAATAATTCTTAGATAATTGTTTATACTGTACGTTTTTTTTCGGTACGCTATAGCCGCAAAGGAGATATTTAAAAAAAAATAAAGCCGCGATCTTTGGTGTGCCGAACATGAAATATTCTTGTAAAATAACGATCTATTTATATAAATATGTACTTGGCCTAGAGCAGACATATGAAATACTTGTCCTATACTTTAAAATACCAAACGAGCTGGGAGACAAGTCTTATATATATATATATATCAACTCTGCTGCTAATATTAATCGAGTATATATAAAAATATATGACAGCATTATAATAGTCTCAGTAAAGGTATAATAATGAGTGTTCTTATTGATACCAAAAAAAAAAAAAAAACAGTATAGGTAACATTTGATCTACTTATCATATCAACAGACATAAAACAAACCGCGTGTGGAAACTATCGTTAAACGATTCCAAATATAACTATAATACATTAAAACAGTTTCTTATTTGGCACCCACAGCTTAATAACCTTTCTTACCACCAACTTTCAGGAACCTCTTAGGATTGTATTGGCAGCTTTGGCTAGTGGAAAAACAGGCTTAGCAACATTTCTTGAACCGCCCGTCATATAGCCACAGTTGTTGTTCAGATCATCCGTGTTCAGGGAGAAGATCATTAGGCCGCCGACGTTCAAGGCCTTGACATAGTTTGCTTTGCATGCAATGCTCTTTGTGGTCTCATATGATATCCATTCCTGCACCGAATTCAGATAGGGGGAACAGGTTTCATTGTCGAATGTGTAGTTTGGCGACAGGTAACTTTTGGCGCACTCGCAGGTCTCCGAAAGCGTGGTGAAGCCCAATCGGCCACACTTGCCAAAGCCCGAGGCAGGCGCTCCTATGCCCGTGTTTAGTGGATTAACAAGCCTGTCAAGATTTGGGTTTGAATGAATACACTGAAGATTACACTAAGTACAATGTTACACTCACGTAAAGGAATGCCCGTAGGTGGGCAGGCCAATGACCAAACGCTTGGGCTCCAATCCATTTTGCAACCACCAGTGCACGGTGTAGTTGATGTTGAAGGTGCCCATAATGGAATGCTCCATGGGACGGGCAAAGAGCGGCGCATTTAGGCCGGTGAACGGCGTATCCTCGCGATAGAAATGAAAATCATAGGTCATCAGATTCACATAGTCCACGTACAGATTGATTTCACGTATGTTGTAGGCAAAGAATGCGATGCCTTCGGGCGCTGCCACGGCCATAGTGAGCAGATTGTTGGTGCATTGTTCGCGTCGCCATTCCAGTCGAATTTCGTGCAGTAACTGGGAGAAGTGCACACGTTCCTTGTTGTAGGCGCTTGGAAACTCCCAATCCAGATCGATGCCATCCAAGCTGGGATATTTGCGTAACACGGCTCTTAGCGAGCTCAGGAATTGTTTGCGGCGTTCATGATTCACGACCATGTCTGCAAACTGAGGCCCAGTGTCGGCTCCGCCAATCCAGAGCAGTAGATGCACCTGCGGATGGGCGGCACGAAACAGGCGAGTCTCATTCTGCAGCACTTGCTCCAGGCGCGGCGACAAATGCAGAGTCCTATTGAACAAGTTGGCAATGCCAATATTGATGTGCGTGCACAAATCCCCGGGGATATCCAACAGGCGCAATTTATCGATTCCGGAAGCCGAATAATAGCAAACAAGACGTTGTTTTTGTTGCCTGTGCCGTTGTTGTTGTTGCTCAACATTTTGATAAATCGTTGGAAAACAAAGAGGCAGCAGGCTAATGCATATAAATACGACAATTACAAACACCAGAATGTAACGGACTATTATCACACGCCTTTTTAGCTTTAGTGCCTCTGCATTGGCGTCTGCTTTATGCTGTAGATCACTTTGTAGCTCGATATAATTAACCATTTTTGCAATTTTTCCAAAATATGAAAACGACGTAGTGTTCTTTGGATTGGTTCGAAAGCCAGTGTAATCAAAACAAAAAAAGAAGAAAATCATCGATAGTATGCGAATTCCATCGATAGCGCGAGATTAGCGATAAGTGCATGTGGTTGCAACTCTGTTCGGATGTGCATATGCGTATTTGGGTAAAATAAATTTCTGTCGTTTGTGCTGCAATTTCTATGCTCGCGTGTTTTTTTTCGCAAATTTAAAAACGAAAAAATGCAAATGTTGCGCGTAAACAATAAATAGCTGCTGTTGCTGTACAATACATTAAAATACTATTGCCGTGTGTGAGTGTCAGCCTTAATGTTTGTATAATTTGCCCATTGTTTTCCTGTGTGTGTGTGTATGAGTGTGTGCCTGATGTGTTGCTGCTGTTCTTTTCGTTGTTGTTGTCGCCTCGCGTGCGGTGCAAAACAAAACACACCCAAATGACTGGCCAGCCAAATAGGCAACAAACGCAACGAACACCCTAATGCGCAGCGTAGGGTGGTGCAAACCGGCGAAAAGCAGAAACTGCTTGCCTTTTTTTTCTACTAGGTTTTATTATATATATTTATATGTATGTATATATATTTTTGGTGGATTCACGCCCATTTGCATATGCACAGCTGTGTGCACGAACCTATTTGTATCTGTGTGTCTCTGCTGAATGACTCACTAGATAAATGTTACTCTGCCCACATTATAAAAAAATTGCCGGTTCGACTTTGGCACCTTGCAGTTTGTGTGTTCTGTCCGTAGTGTGCGTGTATGTGTGTGTGTGTGTGTGCGCTTATCTGGCGCAGCTTATACACCTCCCCTCCCTCCGCCCATACCGGTTAGCCGGAGCCGAGCAACAGCCACAAGCAACAAGAACTTGGTCTCGCATTCTTTGGCTTGTTAAAAATGGTAACTAACCTGCTTTTTTTTTTGTTTTGTTATTGTTGCAGCAGGTTCAGCAACAGGGTTCAGCTATATGAGAACCATGACAAAAGACTACGATTATCTGTTAAAGGTGCTTCTGGTGGGGGACAGCGATGTGGGTAAACATGAAATACTCTCTAATCTTGAGGATCCCTCAACCGAGAGCCCCTTCTGCAGTGGCAATGGTAAGAGGCTTGCTTAATGTTATTATGCATCCATCATAACCCAACTCATATATAGATTGCACCTCTCACATATTGCAAACGGTAGCGTACAAAACGACAACAATATTGCTGGAGGGCAAGCGGGTTAAGCTACAGATTTGGGATACCTCCGGCCAGGGGCGTTTCTGCACCATAATACGTTCGTATTCGCGCGGTGCCCAGGGTATTATATTAGTGTATGATATAACAAACAAATGGAGCTTCGACGGCATCGATCGCTGGCTCAAAGAGGTCGAGGAGGTGAGTACCGCAATTGGAACGAATTTTAAGAAAATAAATGTTTAATGTATTTGTAGCATGCGCCCGGCATACCCAAAGTGCTTGTGGGCAATCGCTTGCATTTGGCCTACAAACGTCAGGTGGCCGCCAAACAGGCGGAGACCTACGCATCTCGCAATAATATGTCCTGCTTTGAGATATCGCCACTCTGCGATTTCAATATACGCGAATCTTTCTGCGAATTGGCGCGCATGGCGCTGCATCGCAATGGCATGGAGCACATTTGGCGCAGCAACAAGGGTAAGGATCCCCCCACGCCCAGTCAATAGTTAATCATCTCTATATATAAAACTGTTTTTCCTGACTGACTGACTGACTGAAAAATCGCGAAGAACGCGATTTCGGTAGAAATTAATGAAAACGTGTTTTAGCGATTTGGAAAATTCCACCCGCAACAGTGGTAAATTGGCGGAAATCGTTTGTATGAAAGTTGTTTGTTAACCATCCGATCAGTTTCAAAATCATTATCAAAGCTTTTTGAGAGCATTTACTTGTGCCACATGCCACGGCCAAGGCCTGGCTATACCCGCTAGTTTAATTCATATTTATATATATATACATTTACAGTGCTGTCGCTGCAGGAGCTCTGCTGTCGGACAATTGTGCGTCGCACAAGTGTTTATGCTATAGATTCGTTGCACCTGCCGCCCTCCGTTAAATCGACACTCAAGTCGTATGCCATGACGACGTCACAGTGCTACAATTCGTTAACGCAAAACTCAAAGAGCCGGAATCGATGCAAGACGCCAACCAGCCACAGTCGCAACAGTTGTGCGATCGCGTGATTGCTAGCTTGTAGGTGGTTTCTGGAACTGCCTACGCACCAGCTGCGCAATTGCGCGTAAATCTACAACCTACTTACTTCCTAAGCTTCAACATATGTACACACAAAAACACACACACTCACACAAACTCACACTATAACATGCGCGAGTATTTTCTTCGATACAAATATGTCATCAGCATTAATATTTATTATCGTTTGAGAGCGATGGTTATATTTTTACATCCTATACATACTACTTATTATAAAAATGCTATATATGTATGTAATTATTATATACATATACTATACGATATACATATATATATTTTTTTTATTTTTTATAATGATTACCATTATCACTAAATTTAATAACGCATAATTGTAATGTTGTTAATATTATTATTATATTTGTATAATCTAATACGCTGGATATAGTATACACTGATACAAGGTATTCCTTTTCTATTTTTTTTTTAATTTTCATTTTTGTTAACAATTAATATTCGTAGAAATTTATGTAATTAAAAGAAGGCGTTGGAACAAACAAATTGCTAAGATGATGATTATAATAATGATGATACTGATGATGATGATGATGATAAACATGAAAAACAACTAAAACTATAAACCATATGCGCTATCTTTGTCTTTGCTAGCAATCCATCTCATTCCATTTCAGTACAATACGCGAACAAAGTGAAAGTTCGGTGGATGTGATACAAATCTTATTACGGAATACTTTGTATTATTATATGACACATGTGCATCTGTTGCACATAATCGTATCTGTTTTACCATATTTATGGTGGTCTATGAAAGCACTTTTTTAAAATTGTTTGTGCCATATTATGTTAAACAAATTATTGAGTAGCCCTTTAAGAATTCCTTTTACTTTAGGTTTTTGATTTCCTATTGCAATTCTTTTCGGTTTTAGTTGTGAACTCGGGATTAGTGTTTCGCAATTTCTCGTTGAAAGTAATATTTTAGAGGGTTTGATTTTAAAAAATGATAAATTTCATATTAAGCATACAATGCTTAGACCAACTTGACACTTTATCGTAAGATCTACACGCTAAGTTTAGAAATTGAGTGCATAAAAGTGTCTGATTGCCATTGGAAAGTAACAAAGATCTTGTAAGTTAAAGCTTATGTTCTCAAACAGTATCTTCAACCGAGTCGATCTCACCAAAACAAACAATATTTGTGCTAAAATAATATAATAGATTCTCGTATGTCTTATGCCGTTAAGAATTGCTTCAGAGCTTGGTTTGAAAAACATATAAAGTGCAGTCACAATATTGAATATATCGTTAAAAATTTTTTAACTAAATTAAAAAATATAACTCAAAGATATAATATAGCTTTATAACTTAATAGCGCTGACTACAATAGCCTGTGGGTAACATAATGCACTAAGTAGGGATTTGAACCCGCATCCTTTTTAGCTGCCAGTTAGACAACTCATCTACCGATAACTGCCAAATTTGCCAAAATATTGATCATTTTGGGCACGAATAAATGAAAAAAACTTTTGTTGTACACTTTTTTTGTGGAAAATGTTTTTTATATATTCTTAAAATCGTACAAATATAATCTGTACCAATCTTAAAAAAGACTTAAACAGCTAGAGCCATCAAATTGGGTACATCTAGCTTATATTTTGGCACAAATTGCAGTTTATTAACCATAAATATTTGTTTGCTTTAAACTAAATACCAACCTTTAACCTTCCCAGCAACTACATCAGCTGCGAAAAAGAGTGTCATCTACAAAGTTTTTTAATTTTGGATTAGGTGTATCGCATGATTGATTTGCCTAATGAAAAGCCAATTAATTATTGCTATGCTATTGAAATGCATTAATTGGTTTTTCTTTTTATTATGCGGAATGCAAAAAAAAAATAAAAATAAAGACAGCGTGCGATTTCATTTTTAATGGCTATTTAAAATTCGCAGACTTTTACACAATCACAAGCGAAGACCATGTTGGTCAATCGACTAAGTTTGACATGATTTCCATTTGATACCAAAACCAGCTAAAAGCAACAATAAAAAATAAAACCAGATAAAATAAAATGAATGAAAAAACTTTGCTATGGGCGTTATAGATTTAACAAATCAGGGAGATCACAATGAAAGTAACATAATAACAGCTTCGAAATAAAAAGAAATAAACATAAAACAATAAACAGATGCAAACATTAACATAAATTTAATGTTGTTGTATTTTTCTGGGTTTTTTTTTTGGGGCTTTTTTTTGCTTATTTTTGTTGCTTTGCCATTTCCCCCTTTAAAGTTATTCAAATTAAATAAATACTAGTTTAAAAGTAGTTGAAAGCTTTTGTTTAACATTAAGTGCAGCTTTAAGGTTTTTTAGCAGCTTTCAAGAACAGCTCAGAAGCTTAAAAAAAGCACGAAAGTGCTTTCAACTGTAAGCTTAGCAGCAAAGCTTTTGTTTGAGCTTTAAGGCCATTTAAGAACAGCTGCGAAGCTTTAAGCATAAACTAAAGCGAAAGTACTTTCAACTGAAAGCTTAGCATAAGCTTAAAGCTTACGCAATGCAGCTTGAACTTCGAGCTGAGTAGTTTGTTAGGCCCATATATCTGATGATCTTTAATAGGGTCATAGAAAGTGATGGATTCGAAGTAAATGGCGTCGAGGTCAGGCAATGACATGACCTACCTTTGATAATCGCACCGGTTTGTCTATGCCTGATGCTTGGTGTTTTTTTCTCTTTTCTTTTGGAAATGCTGGTCAACGGGTTTTTTGTGTCTCATTTGAATTTTTTAACAATTTACTGCTCCACATCGACCCCTCCACGCCACTCAACTGTACCATAAAGTCCAATTGGGGGGCCCGCGCATCGATGACGAAAGCAAAACAGCAGCGCGGTCCGCGCTTCAGGCGAAAGCCGCAACAACGGCGCATTGGGCAAGGCCCCGGACGCATCAGCATAATCGTTTTGCCGGCGTATATAAGCGGGCAGCTGCTTGGAGCTGGTCATCAGTCGCCTCTTCGGTTTCCATTCTTCAGCTACGTGAAGTTCCACAGTTTTCGTCCCAAGCAAGAAACTTCCAGCAATGAAGGTAAGCAGCCGCGCCGCCCAACCGGGTTCAATTCTAATGCTCAAATTTCTTCTACAGATCTTTGTGTGTTTGTTCGCCGCACTTGTTGCCACCAGTTCCGCAGGCATCATTGGTGGTGGTGGCGGCGGCGGCGGTGGAGGTTACAGTTATGGCATCGGCAGCGGCGGCGGCGGCGGTGGTGGTCATGGTCATGGACACACTGAGGTGCGCACCGTCAAGGTCATTCACGAAGGCAGCTATGGCGGTGGTCATGGCGGCGGTTATGGCGGCGGTTATGGCGGTGGTCATGGTCATGGCGGACACGAGGTGAAGACCATCAAAGTTGTTCACCAGGAAGCACCGGCTTATCATGGTCATGGCGGTGGTGGCTCCAGCTATGGTGGCCATCATCAGGAGGTGAAAACCATTAAAGTCATCCACCAGGAAGCGCCAGCTGTTCATCACAGCTTTGGTGGTCACCAGGAGGTCAAGACTGTGAAGGTTATTCACCAGGATGGCGGCTATGCTTTGGGCGGCGGCGGTTACACCGGCGGATTCTCTCATGGTGGTGGACACGACATTGGCCACGCCCACCAAGAGATCAAGACCGTTAAAGTTATTCACGAGGAGGCACCAGTGGCTCATCATGGATTCTCGCACGGAGGCGGTCACAGCTTTGGCGGTCACCAGGAGTTCAAGACTGTGAAGGTCATTCACGAGGATGGCGGCTACGCTCTGGGCGGCGGCGGCGGTGGTTACGCTGGTGGCTTCTCGCACGGCGGCGGCGACATTGGCTACGGTGGCGGTCATGACCATCAAGAAGTGAAGACCGTCAAGGTTATTCATGAGGAGGCGCCAGCGGTTCATCAAGACTTCTCGCACGGAGGTGGTCACCAGGAGGTCAAGACTGTCAAGGTTATTCACGAGGATGGCGGTTATGCTTTGGGCGGCGGTGGCGGCTATGCCGGTGGCTACTCCCATGGCGGCGATCATGTCCATGAGGAGGTGAATACTGTCAAGGTCATTCACGAAGAAGTCGCCCCAGCGCCCGTTGTCTCCCACAACGAGTACCTGCCCCCAGTTGCACCAGCTCCCCAGCCCGGTTACCTGCCCCCCGTCGGTGGCTGGAAGTAATCCCCTCAACTGTGCCCAGTTGTTCTGTGATTTGAACTGTGTCATGACTGTGACCTCCTTTGTTAAATAGTTTTAGTAGCCCCTTCCCCCATTTTTTTTTTTGGATGATATCCATTAGTCCTTTAAGCGAGAAACATTTTTTTTCTGTTGAAAAATAAATACCTATTCAAAGATATAACAATATTAATTTCAATCTTTTCTATTTATATTGGAGCATTATTTAACAAAAATTTAGCTCAATGAAATCTCAATTCATCATTTTTCCATTCCCAAAATGATAACTCATTTATTTTAACATCCTTAGCTCTCTATATATTTGTTTTCCATCTGAAAACGCAAGTTCCATTTTAGACATCAGGACGTAAACAGTTGATTCCAGCTTTTGCTTCTGAATTCGATAGATTTGAAACTTATTTTCAATTATCTTTGTAAAATTTAGTTCAAAACGTCAAGTTCTATATACTTAGTACGGTTTGATTTAAGTTTTTCACGGGCGCGAACTAGATGAAAAAGTTATACTTATGTATATAAAATTGTAAGCATAATACTTGCCACTGTGTCTATATATGTGTATGTACATATGTATCTATGTATGTATGTATGTATATATGTATGTGTTCGTATGTGTGTGTATGTATGCATGTATGTATGTATGCACATATGTGTGTGTGTGTGTGTATGAATGTACGTATGTATGTATGTTTGAATACATGTATGTATGTATGCATGCATGTATGTATGTGGGTATATGTGTACATATATACCCATGTATTTATGTATGAATATATGCAAGTATGTGGTAATATCTGTATAAATGTATGAATGTGTGTATGTTTGTGTGCATGTATATATGTGTGTATGTATTGATGTGTGTATGTATTGATGTGTGTATGTATTGATGTGTGTACGTATGTACGAGGTATGTAGTATGTATAGTTTATGCATGTACATATGTATATACATAAATGGATTTATGTCTGTGAGTGCGTGTGTGTGTATGTAAGTATGTTTGTTTGTACGTGTTATGTATGCATGCGTATGTATGTATATGACTGTTAGCATGTATTAATTTATGCTTATATGAATGTATGTAGGTATATAAGAATTTAGGTATGGTTGAATGTATATATGCATGGCTGTATGCATGTATATACGTATGTATTATGTATGCATATGTATATATATGTAAATAAATGTATGCATATGTTTTGTATGTTTATATGCATGAACAAGTTTATAGCTAGCTGGGCTGCAATTTAAAAAAAATGTATTCTTAACTAATGCCCTACTACTCGATTCTCATAAATTCAAGTAAGCCACAATAAGTCATAGGCTTCACTCATAGACCTTAATCGGAGGAGGCGGCTTGAGCAAAGGAGGACGCGGCGGCTTCAACTACAGAGAAGGCGGCAGCTTGAGCATAGGAGGAGACTTCAACTTAAGCAAAGGAGGAAACTGCAGCTTGAGTAAAGCAGGAGCCGGCGGCTCTAATATTAGAGGATATGGCAGCTTTAACTATGAAGGAGGCGGCAGCTATAATTTTGGATGGGACAACAGCTTATGGATGGGAGGAAGCACCGGCTTAACATTAGATGAGGAGGCAGCTTGAGCAAAGGAGGAGCCGCGGCCTCAACTATGGGGCGTATTAGCAACACAACTATGTCGTATAATATTTAAAACAAATGTAGAAACTATTACAAACGTATGTATGTATGTTGGCTTGCATGTATTTGAATACATGCATGTATGTATGTATTTAAATATGTGCGTATGTTGAGCTTAACTGAAGATGAATTAAAAAATATTTATAAATATTGCTCTACTATGCGATTCTCACTATTTCAAGTAGGGTTTAGCTAGCAAGCTGCGCTTTAAAGCTAATCAACATTATCTCTGTTTTTTTCTTCTTTCAGTGATGTGTTTATTTAAAAGTTTGTCTCCCGCCTACTAATAGATGACGATGAATATAATCGAGCGTGTGAATTTACAGGTGAATTCGTAATTACAAATATATATTTATATAAATACGAATATATTTTACATATATGTTTAGTTCAAATATAGTTGTTGTTATCGTTTATACGACTTTATAAGTTAACTATATATTATTGTCTGTGTTTGTATTTCCGCTCGTCCGTCTTTCGAATATATGAATGAGTCAATTTCAGAGACTTTAATAGTCACAGACTGCAAATTTAGAACTTTGTTTGGCCTATCGGCTTTCGTATAGCATCACATATCCAGAATGAATAGATTTTTGGGGTACCTCCCCATTTTCACCTAAATTTGGTATTTACACACATTTGTATGTCACATTCATTCCTTGAACATTTTATTTGGATCGGACAATAAACACCGATCTTATGCATTGTCAGGCTAAGAGAAGAAGAAACACAGCTGCCTTGTTTGTTTTTATTGTTGCATCTAGAGGAAAGTTTGAATTCTTCCAACGGCAGCTAGAGCACTCTTACTTTTTTCTTTTGTTTTAATATAATAATAATTTTTGGCACCCCGCAGAGAGTTGGCCGTTCTCTCAGGTCGTGTTTTGAAACCTTACACATTTCATCACAGGCCATCAATTTTGGGATCGCATTAGAGTAAACTAATAAATGAGCCGCACTTAACTCACAGTTACTTATTAATCATCAGCTCATTGATATTCATGTTTGACTCAGGTTTCACGTTCATTACAAATTATTGTAATTCCCAATGGGTTTTAAACGCAGCAGCTGCATATTCCAAAAAAGTGCAACTGGTTTTTGTGCGCTGGGTCATCTATCGGCTTGGAGCTCATCAGGCAGCCCATTACCATGCGCCTAATGAGCTAAACGAGCTGATTAATAGGCCTATTCACGATTTCTTCTTCTTCAGTAAAATGTATTTGCTGTTTGTGTGTGCTTGCGTGTGTGCGTGTGTGCTGGTGCGTGTGGTTGACAATAAATGTACATATGTATGTAAAAATAGGCTAAAGATTGTTAATTAAAGATGTGGGCGCTCTTGGCTGCGCGTGCTTATTACTTGTAGATCCAATCTTGCCGAGCGCCAAACATGCGTCGCTGCTGCGTCATTGTTGCCGCCTGCTCCACGCTGTTGCCGCTCAGGTATTGGTGCAGCGGCAGCGGGCGCGGCGAGGATGATGTTATCGTTGGTGCGCCGGTTGTGGGCCGCCACTTCGATGGTCGCCAGGGCGTGTCGCTGTCCGGGTCGATGCTGTTGCTCGTGGTGTCGCTGTGCACGCGCAGATTGAGCAGCAGCTCGCCATCGTCATCGATCAGATTGTACATTTGGATGCCCGCATCCGCATCGCTGTGGCCGCGCATATGGGCGCGCTCCAGGCGCACCTGTTGCCTGTTGACCTTTGGCTTGGGTTTCCTTCGCGCCGGCCTCGCGTACCGCAGCGCCGACTGGCGGGGCAGCAGCCGCGAGGCACGCTCCTGTGCCTGCAGCTGACGCAATATGCCCAGCGGCAGCACCAGATCCGATTCAAACGGCAGAAAGCCGCTCGTCCGCACCTTGATTATGTTGCGCCGCACCGGCGCCAATGCGTACACCAATTGCCAGCCGCAGATCAACAGCAGCTGCAGTCGCAGCACAGCTGCCAGTGTTGGAAGGATCAGTTTCATGGCTAAGCTCCGATCGGGCACATGTTCACCAATTGCTCTCTTTTACAACACTTGTTAGCTCTTCAATTGCGCTGCTTTCAATTCCAATTTCAATTTGCACTTGAACACGCTCACATTAAAAAAATTATATGATACACAAAATTAATTATGGGAACTTCTTGTGGAGCTTATGGAGCTAACCAGCTCATTCTAGGCTGGTATTGCACCAACTGACTTTGGCCAAGCGACGCACTGCGCCACAGACCGCCAGAGAGCACAGCTCACACACTCATCACACACATACTCACACACACACACACACACATTCATACACTTACAAATGAATTAATTAGAGAAAATTCCCGACGCACGCTTTTTTGAAACGGTCAGCCGCACAGTGGTTCATTCTTTTGAAATACGATTTTCCAGCAAAACTTTCGTATTTGTATTTTATGTAAACCAATTGCTTATTAAAATTAAAATGTCAACTACTTACAGGTAAGCTCCAAATGCAACTGCCCATCGAAAGCTGTTTTAATTTAATTTTTCAGTGTTGGCAAATGTTGAATATACTGCATGCGAAATACACACACGCATACAGTGAATATATACCAACTTTTTTCAAATCCACGAATATATTGTTCACTTGACCAAAAAATTGTGCATCAAATGCCGGAATATGTGCCTATGTATATTGAACAGATCTGAAAATAAGAAAAAATCGGTGGTTCGATTCAGGGTTCAAACCAACTAGCTCCATTTTAGTTCCATTCGTGAGCTCCATCCTTGAATCCAAGTTTTGGTTAAGTCTCTGTTTGTAATAAAATTTCTAATTTTAAATGAAACAATTTCATATTTAATCTCTAATTGCCCGTTCTACTGAAAATATCGCAAGCCGTAGAAATTTTCATATGGAAGTTGTGGGCTAAATTTATTATCCACCCAAAATTTGTATTTACCCAATATGGCGAGATGCATTCAATGGTGAGATCTTGTTTGGAAAACTACTCTGTCTTTCAAGATATTTTGACCAAACTTAACCATTAATAGCTTCACTTTTCTCCGGCCGTAAGCCTTATGTCTATAGCAGCTTCTTTCAAATTAGTCAATTTTGAGAGATACAACCGAGCCTTTAAATGGATTAGTTGGATAAAGCAAAGTCGACTCCTGAAGCGAACCAATAAATGAATTTGTATATATCAAATTGTATAAACAAACCATCAAAAAATGTTGCAGCCCTGACTCTTATGCGCTTCTTCAAGAGCTTCAGTTTGAGCCCAACAATTCGTTCAGTCGTTGTCAAGCATTGAACCACGGTGCATTAAATGCTTTGAGCTTTGAAATGAAAATAAAAACATAACTGCTCTGTTGATGGTGGTTGTTGTTGTTGTTGTTGCGTAGTAGTTGTTGTTAGTTGTTGGTAACATTTTAATTCTTCTATCACTTTTATGACCAAAACACAAGTTTATTAAAGTGTCGCATGTGTGTGCGTGTGTGTGTGTTAGCTTTGGTTAATAAATGATTTATGCTACAGTTAACAAGAATAATTCTCTTAATGCTCGCCAGGCACTGCTTTTGTTTCTCCAGCGCCGGCCTCAGAGCTGGCTCACAACTGGTTGGGGTCATTATTGGGGTCATAAATGCGCTGCTACCGTCCACAAAGGGCTCCCGCTCCGGCTGCTTTGAACCTGTAGCTCACTGGGCCACTCTCGCTGAAATTGTTGGCTGTCAGTGTGTCACATGTTGGCCCATTTGGCCGCAGCTCATTTGCATGAAAATGCTGTAGTAGCTGTTCCAGATAACAATAGTTTATGCAAAACGCCAAACGGAAAAGCGTCCACCGATCACAATAGTTGGGCATTTTCCCCAGCTACGATTGCGTCGGTTTGCAACCGACAACGGTTGTGGTACAGTGAACTCCCTCCAACACAGGCCAACACTCTCGCTTGCCGGCGATGCTTATGGCCATTTCTATTTTCAATTCCAATTCCATTAACATTAACATTATCATTTCTAACGGCCTGCCCCACTATTAATTGGTAAATGATATGTATGTAAAACATATCAACACAATGCATTCAGTGTGCACACAAAGCCGGTTCGAATGAACTTTACGACTTTAACAACTTCTCAATATGCACTTCCGCCGGGTACTTCCATTTCGATATGAAGTTTGTCACCTCTTGTTCCAGCATTTTTTTTCACATTTCACATAAACTCGCCGTCAGTTTAAGATAGAGCTTGTATGTTCAAAAGTTATTTGTTACCCTTAAAACGAAAAATCGATGTTAACATATAAATATCAAAAATATCATCTACTCATACGAGTCTCCACACATGATCATTCTACTCTTACAAGTCCCCACACGCAATCATTAAGTACTTTGAGAACATTTGCAGTCCTCGGTAGATGAGCTGTTCAAGTGGCCGAGTCATTTAGCCAACTTAACGGGGATTCGGGTTCGAATCCCGGCTAGTGCATAGTTTTATTATTATCTTTATCTAAAGGCCACCATGGCAGCCCATTCTATATAAAAAAAGTTAGCTTGTGATGGGCTTAGAACAATATCCATCCTCCTCCTCCATATAAGTTTGAGCAAAAAGGTAAATATATTCTCTTAAGGGATATTTCTCGAATATTATTATCGACTACTTTGAGAGAAATTACTGCAGACAAAACATTATAAGAACAAATTTAAGTGTATATTCTCTCTTCCACTACTTCAGGTCACATTTGAGAGAAATATTACAACTGCATATTAGAAAATAGTTCCAAGAGTTAAAAGGGCCAAGGTAAAAGAGAAATTCCGATCTATGTCTGTCTATATAGGATATTTGAGGGTGCCATTTTGACATGAATTTTGACCAAGAATGATGTTGCCAGATTTAGATGCCAAATTGATCTGGAGGCCAAACCATGAACAGAAAGGCAAACCTTGTCTAAATCGCATGAGTTTTGCATTTTCTTCTAGAAATAATCACATATTTTTCGTTCATTTTTATTTTATCGTTATGCATATACAAACGAGTTCATACGTAGACTTTGGTATAGAGCTTGTATAACTATATTGAAAAAAAAAGTTTGATTATAATATTTATGTAATATGTAAACAGATATATATATATAAATATATATAGTAGATATAAATATATATAGATATATATATAGATATATATCGTGCAATATATATATATATATATATATATATATGCATATAGTATATACAGTTATGCTCTTATATGTATGTTTATTTATCACTAATTGACTATCAATATAAACGTATTCGTAACTTTGTAATTGCAATAGCCAAAAGCAACTCCAAATAGAAATATGTTTTTGTTTTAAATTAATTTCAAAAAATTCCATATACGATTTCTGCCCTGTCTATATATTGTTCGTTCCACTGAAATCACATTTGGCTCAGCTTTACTCAACTAGGAATATGCACATTGATACATTCACGTAAGCCTAGTTCAATTATAAAGTATTTATATGCATATCGAGAGATATTAATGCATAAATTTAAAAAAAAAAACTTTTTATACACTTAAACAAAAACATAATGATATAATCATATAATAGATATATATACATACATATACAAATACTGTTGCTCTAATAAGTAATTTGGGATATGGTTTTGGGGTTACGATTAAATATAATATATATATATATATATATATATATATAAATATATTATATATTGTAGAAATATGCTATGATATATGGTATATGCCCAGCACATTGCCCAAGGAGCACATCAATGTGCTCGAGATATACGTGTGTATCTAGTCCAAAGTGATGTGCGGATTTGTATAGGTGAAGCCATGGAACTGTTTCTGATCCATGGATGCGAGTATTTCCTTATCGATGGGCGTTAAGCGCACGCGTTCTCTGGTGAATACACGATCGAAATATTGCGTATCCAGTGGATGTTTCTGTGAAATGAAAGCAGAGTTGAATATGATCCACATACAAATCGGTCGGGGTAGGGGTATTTACCACTTGGGGCTTGAAGGGCGGCTCAATTTGCCGCTTCTCGAGCTGATTCCAGTCAATGGGCCTGAAGAATAAATGATCTGCTATATCACCAGCTGGACTATATTGAGAGCCAATGCGTTTCGTATAATCCTTTTCCAGCAGCTTAAGAAAGAGTTAGATCATAATATAATTATGTTTATCAAATTAAAGCCGCCCACTTACGCCCTTGAGGATGCCCGTTGCCTCGGCGGATATGTAGACGGGAAACCATGGAATCTCATTGCATATCGACCAGAAGAGCTCATCCTCATCGCAGCCGCTGAATGGAGATTGACCGATAAGCATTTCGTAGAGCAGCACACCAAAGGACCACCAATCGACATTCTGATTGTACTTTTCACCCTGTCAAGCGAAATGGAAAGGCATGTTATCGTTTTTTGTTTTGTTATCGTGCTATCGATATCGATTAATTACCTTGATGATTTCGGGCGCCATGTAATCGGGTGTGCCGCAAAAACTATCGGCCGTCTTATCCAAATATATTTGCAATTTGCACATGCCAAAATCGGCAATACGCACATGACCCTCATAGTCGAGCAGTACGTTATCCAATTTGAGATCCCTTTACAAATGTAAAAGGTCTTTATTCGTATTCGTTTATTTTAATAGTATTGGTGGAAGGCTCACCTATATATAATGCCCTTTTTGTGGAGAAACTTGAGCCCGGATATAATTTCAGCGCCATAGAAACGCGCACGCTCCTCCGAAAAACGTCCACTCTCCTGTATATGAAACATTAGATCTCCTCCATTTAAATATTCCATCACAAAGAACAAGTGGCTCTGCAAATAGAGTGGGAGAGAGAGAGAGAGAGAGAGACATGTGTAGAGATCTCGCGAAATATGGAGAGATTCGTGTGCTAGACAGTACAAAGATCTGTGAGAAACCTGAACCATAACTATTTTATAATAAAATTGTTTCTATTATATAAAAAATATTGGTTCCTAAGAAATTTGATGAACCAAAGTTCGAACTCGAGAATCTTAGCCTGAATTGGCAAGTATATTTTTATTTTTCTATAAAAAGTGGTCAACCATCATAAAACTTAGCAAAACGGATTTTCACAAGGAATATTTATAATATTCTACTGGCTTTGCTCTAGATTGATTTGCATAATTTCATATTTTTTCTTAATAATTCTGGCTTTGATTCCATCTGATCTCTAAATTTTCAACTCAAAAGTGTGCATTTTTTTTTGCTGAGTGTAGCTAAGGTGAGCATCAGCTCAGGCAATGGAGAGAGAAAAACAAATCGCGAGTCCCCCAAAATGAATGGGCGTGTATCCTCAAAGTCATAAATAATTAAAATACCTTCTAATCGGTGTCAATGCAAGCAAAGCAAACTTATTGTTTTCTTTTCTTTTTTTGGTTTTTTATACCCTGAACCCATTAAAAATGGGTAAAAAGGGTATAATGTATTTGTGCAAATGTATGTAACAGGCAGAAGGAAACATATCCGACCCCATAAAGTATATATATTCGTGATCAACATCAATAGCCGAGTCGATCTGTCCATCTGTCCGTATGTATGAACGCAAGGATCTCAGAACCTATAAAAGCTAGAGAAATTTTGAAATTTTAGCTGTAGGTCCTCCTAGTCCCCGCGCAGATCGAGTTTGTTTCCGATATTCGATAACTTGCCCCGTTTCCAAGTTATCGATAAAAATCTATATCGAAATCCTGTTTTTTGGGCAATTTCTGTAAATATTATAACTATCTTCTGTTGAAAGAAGAGAGTTCAGGGTATCCCCTAGTCGGGAGCTCCCGACTAGAACCTCTTACTTGTTTAGTTTTTAAGTTTTTTAGTTTTCTAGTTTTCAATATATTTGTTTGTTTTGTTGGTCAAAATGTTCAGAGAACATTGTCGAACGCTTTGCCGGACGTGCGTGCCAAATAACGTGGTTCTCGAGCGGTGGGGATCGGTCGAGCACTTGCCATGTCGTGTGCCCCAATCGATGGTCAGCATAGAGAAGCACACACGCACACACACAAGAGCGTGTTGATCTAATAATAGGTAGTTTTACCTTTAGGCTGTTTATTTTTATATCTCTTGGATGCATTGGCGGGTATTACCTACGCGAGTCTAGCATCTTATATTAAATAGATTAACAGCTAAGGGGCGGCTCACTTGGTCGGCCCACCTATCGACCTTGCTGGGCGACCTTGTCTTAGAAGAAACTCACCTCTGTTTGAAATGTGCAAAATAGATGGCATAGATATGGATGCTTGGTGCCCAGGGCCAATACTTTGCGCTCAATCAGCGTGGAGTCCACATCATCGTCCTCGAGCACCACATCCTTCTTGAGGCACTTAATGGCATAATAATATGTCGTATCACGTAGCTCAGCCAGCAGAACCTAAATACATATTGGGAAATTTTCCATAAAAAGTTGAGCAACAATTTGGATTCGATTCTCTTGAACTCACCTTGCCAAAGCTGCCTTTGCCGAGCACGGCCAGAAAATGAAAATCATCTACCGAATAATTCTTAAATCTAGGTATTACTGTGGCTGGCGCGGTGAAACGTCCGGATTTTTGGAATTGTGAATATGTATATGATGTTTCTGTACGATCCAATTAAGTATCCAAAGCAACGGATAGTGAGTGTAAAAGATACAGAGATAGTTCATTAGTTGACGAATATATTGAGAAAGTTATGATATCACAACAAACATAGAAATACGAGCTACATAGTAAGTAAGTATAAAGAGATAGTTGTGTCCAAAGTTGTGGGTGTGTGCAGTTCTCCTGTTGGCCACTTGAGCAGCGCTTGACTTATGGGATAATACTCTATATATTAGGATATATATATATATATATATTACTATTTATGCCGTACCATCGTGTTCATCGTTGGCCTCGATCTTATAGGCAGGATTGCAGCTGGGCGGTGTGCTGGGCGAGTCTCGTGCCTCACGTGCGCCTAATTTATGGAGTAGATCAAAGTTCACGCTTTATAAACATCCAAATTGGCCCGATTTGCACACGACTAACCAGCAAATGTGTGTGTGTGTGTTCGCGTGTGTGTGTGTGTGTTTCAACTAATAATAACTTTATGCTGTAATTGTATTTGAAAATTTTGAACTAACTATATTATGTAATGGCTGCCGACTTACTCCCTGCCTTTTGGTTTCATTTTACACATCCTTGAATTCCCTGGATCTACTGAGAATATGTCAAGTCATAGATATTTGTATATAAGAAATTGGTGTCTAAATTTGATATCTACTCAAAATTGACAATTACTTAAAATGGTAAGAAGGATTCTATTGCTGGGATCCAAGGCTTTAATGCCTTGGGGCTAGGCTTACAAAACTGAAAAGTTTTCTCTTTTAATCCAAAACATTTTTGAAAAATATGTGGTTAAGATTTTTTTTTTGGAAATTGGTTTGGATTAAGTTTCATTTCATAGTAAATAGGTAATTGATTTTCTTTGAGTTAAAAACAGATTTGCAGCCTTAAGTCTTTTAAGCTAGAATCCCTTATCGAAACTGGAATTTTCAATATATCATGCACATTTCTTGTTGCATTTCTTTAAGTAATATAGTAACTATATTAAGTGGATAATCATTCGTATTATCCTAAACACAATTTAAATGATTACAATCTTCAGAATTAATTAATTATACTCCAGTAAGTATTTGCTTATCGAATTTTCCAAGAAAAATCGTCACAAATTGAGAGAAAAAACGAATTAAAATTTTGAAAAAGCCTATCTTCATATGGACTATATCTATATATCAGAAAACTAACTAAATAATTAACTCTTTCTAGTTGTTTTCAAAAGCTTTATTATTGAAGCCCATGTAAACTTTGCAATTGCTTACAAGCTTACAAATAAATTCTAGAACTAATCTCCAAAGCCGGGTAGATCATTTGTTTAAACATAGTTTGAGCTGTTTATTTAGTTAAGTACTTGATATATTTTACGCTTTTATTTATTAATTTGGCAATCTTTCAACACTCTGTGCACACACATATAGGCACACACACGCACACACACACAGTCAATTGGCTGGCAAAGTCAATTATGAAATCGTAATGTCAGCCATATTTAGGCGCCATTATTTATGGATTTTCTTTTCTTTTGATATTTGTTTGCTTTTTATTTTGTTTTGATGGCGAAAACGAAACGCACGCGCCTCCATTTTGCTGGGGCTGGCGGCGATTCCGTTTCGTATCGTCGTTTTTATACCCTTGCAGAGGCTATTATGAGTTTGTCATGCAATATGTAACGCCAACCGACTTCATAAAGTATACAGTCGAGGCCCTTGTTTGATTCTAGTTTCCCTCTTTTTAAGGCTTAATGAACCGTTGACATAAAGGTAATACATAGCCAGAACCTCTCCCTCTCTCTCTCCTCCCTCTCTCTCTCTCTCTCTCCATTTATATATATATATATCTATATCATATAGCTGCCATAGGAATTATGGATCCAAAAACTGTTATTTTCTATCAAGTTGTCCTAATCAAACTCAGCTTATATACGGTAATTCTGACATCGGACTATATCAAATAGCTATATAGAACTGATCAAAAATGGGTTCACGAATGTTTAACTGTGCTGTTTAAGATTTTTGAGCGAGCTACACAATTCGCGAAACCATATGCCTGCAAGGGTATTTAATCTTCGGCCTGCCGAAGTAAGACGTTCCACATGGTTTTTTTTGCTTTTGTATTTATTTTTTAATATTTCAGAGATTCCTGTGCCGCTTTTACCTCGTTTTACGTGGTTGAGCGCCTCGACGATGAGTTTCTGATTGACGCCGCATAAATTGGCCGTGAGCCGTTCGCATTTCTTGTGACAATTCACGTCACATTCTTTTTTTTTTCGGTTTTTCGATTTTTGGCAGCGTGGGCAGCACAAATGTTGAGATTAATTAAAACAAATCGTTATTAATATGATTGTGAAATGCGACCATGTATATGCATATACATGTATAAAGGGGAGGGGTGGGGGGGGGAAGCGTTTATTGCTGCTGCGATTTATTGGTTGCACGTTTCAGGCCAAAGAGGGTGTATATATGGAAAAGCATTTCCCTCCAATTTTCGCACTTGGCATATATAGAAAGCTTTGCCAACAATTAAAAAACAGCAAATCGAAAATAACAACAAGTCGAGTATACAAATTGCTTACTCTATATAACACACACTACGCACACACACACACACACACACTCGCATTTGAATTCAAACGCACATCCGTTTTGGCCGTTTCCCAAAGGCTGTGTAGAAGGCGTTGCTGCCTGTGTGTGTGTGAGTGTGTGTGTGTGTTTATTGTTCGTTTAATGTTAATTTAATAAACAACAAATATTTGCAAATATTTGCATGCAATCACATGAATTTTCTTGCTACGAGTCAACGCGGCCAATCACAAGAAAACATTTTATGCAAATATCACGCATACGCCGCGTGTTCCTTGCACGAAAGCGAGTGCCACAAAATGTTAAACTCAAGACTTTGAGTTGGAGACTGTTTTTATAAATGAATTATCCTGCAGCTATGACAGGTACGGGCCATGGCTAAGTGTTCTCATACAAAATCTGGCAAATACTTGTGATTTATGTCACGTGTAGTTAAATCATATCTAAACTGGGAACTAACATAGCATTTATTTATATAGCAAAAGTTAGCTAGTTGTTAACCAATTGTTAAACAAAGCCAAATGATCTAAAACAGTTAAAAGTGCTTGATTGGGTAAAGTTTTTTATGATTTTCCCAAATAGTTTTTATATTTTCTGAAAACTATTTTGAAGAACACATTTGCTCAGTTGTACTAGCTAGTATGAGCTGGTACAAGCTGGTAATTTACGTACTTGCACGGTTCCCAGTCCAAAATCGAAATCAAACCCTATCCTCAACAATACGTCATTATTTAAAAATGAGTTTGAAATCCATTGAAATAAGCACCTCAAGCTGGAATCTGTGCTTTTTTTATATTTTCCCCGTGGTGTATAGCTTGAGGCCAAAAGCCTTGAGGGATGGATATTGCAGAGTTTGAAATACGTATTAAATGAATTTGACAAAGATATCTTAGAATAATTTAGAAGCTGGTGAACTAAATATAAGGTAATCTGAGTACAAATTTCAGCTTTCTAGTGATTCGATTTTGATATGATTTTGTAGTTAGAATAACATTCGACCAACAGTTCCACTGTGATCTATATTATATAGTGGTACGATCCGGTTGACTTTGATCTATACAAATGTTTACTTTAAGGAATCGTAACAATTTTGATGACAAGCCCTAAACAAAGCCAAACAAAGTTTGGATGTTTTTTGAATTGGAATTAAGACTCAAATCTAGAGGACCAAAGAGGAACAAATGGAAATCAAAATTTGTTCAGATACAGTATCAATAATCGGTTAATCGGAAAACATTCTATAATTCGACTAAAACAGACAGGAGAAGAACATATAAATTGACATATAGCCACTTCGCTCTAAGCTCTTGTTTCGCTCAAGATTATTTTCATACTTATTATTGATGAGTTCTGAATAGTAGCCTTCAAATAGCTGAACATTGAACCCCTTGAGATATTGACCCTTTTTGTAGCCACGTTGTCAGTCGAGACTAAAAGCTTGTTTTAATTCGTATTCTTTTCACACTTTCGATATCTATAGTATATATCCATCTGTATATATATATATTTTAGATACATGTGTGGATTTTATTTGCAAATATTTAGAAAGCCTTTTGTTTACATTTTTCGAATTTATGTATTTGAGGCAAAAAAGCAATTGAGATTTTATGAAACTTTTGCTTTCGGTAATTGTTGCATTAAATAACTGAAGAATCAGGGAATCTCTCTCTTTTGCCGTACATTTATCTCTATAAGAGCTCTGAACATATTTCAAATGTTTGTGTGCGAAACAAAAATGATTTGCAATGCATGAAATTTCAGTTTAAAGCAAAGAAAAACAGCAAAACATAAGATGAAAGACGACAAATCCCAAGAAAAAGACGTAAGACAAAGGCAAACACGAAGCTGACCCAAACAATTTTGTATACAATTTGCTAAAAGTAAAATGCCAAATCTTCTATCTCTCTCTTACCTCCGCGATCTGTTCTCGTATCTGCAGCTGCATTTAGTCGCTCTTCCACATCGTGCTAGCAAATTCTCAGCATTCGCTGTTTGCTTCTCAGCAACTGAGAATCAAATGCCCAAAATTGTTTTCAAATTATATAAGGAAATGCATAAAACATGCTCTGATATCGTTGTGCTTTATATCTGTGCAGATTGGCAAAGTGTTCTTTTTAGATATCTGACACTTTGACATCCAATTGATTTGTGAACAGAAATTATTATTAAAATTCTGACATTACTAGAGAGAGTCGGATAGATATAGAGTGTAGAGATCACGATCCCAGAATAGTTCAATAGATTGCTGTTCAAATTCAAGTCTAAAAAGGCCTTAATCCCTAGGAATCCGGGTTCGAACCTAAGTGTCATTCGATACATTTTCTTTTTCTCAGCTGACATGAACGTAATAAATCAAAATATTCAACAAAAAATTGAAATACAGATACATATGAATCTTACATATGTTGAATTGTTTTTACGCTTGTAATTAATAAATAAATAATATTTAAGGCCCATTATGAAACTACTTAATTCAGAGAAAGCGCAAGATATCTTAAAAAACAGATTTTTTTTTTACAAGAACTTAAGATTTGACAGATGCATGGCGCTTGCTTTATGCCTGACTGACTAGTTTGCATAGAAAGTGACAGAAAGAATTGGCTATTTAGACCCTGCTGTCAATAATGATCAAGAATGTAGATACTTTATAAGGTCGGTTAGTTTTAATTAAAGCTGGTTTCTAGCGCGTATTAACATTAACATGAACATGAACATGAAAATGAAAATGAACTTGAACATGGACATTAACATTAACATTAACATTAACATTAACATTAACATTAACATTAACATTAACATAACATTAACATTAACATTAACATTAACATTAACATTAACATTAACATTAATATTAACAATAACATTAACATTAACATTAACTTAACATTAACATTAACATTAACATTAACATTAACTTTAATATAAACATTAACATTAACATTACCATTAACAATAACATTAACATTAACATTTGCATTTACATTAACATTAACATTAACATTAACATTAACATTAACATTAACATTAACATTAACATTAACATTAACATTAACATTTACATTCACATTAAAAGTGTCACTTTAAAATTTACATGTTTAAAATTGCAGTAGTTAAGCAGATGTAATAATTCACTTTGCAAAGTTTTGCTACAATTTGAGAAAGAATAAAATACTAAGAATTCTAGGAAAGTGTGGTTAGATGCTTGCTAAATATACAGATATATATATATATGTATATAAGAAGAACTTGCTAGACAGGATTTTATTTCATGGAACTTTGCATGACTTCATTAGCGCAATGTTTTAATATTCTAAGAAGCGAAGCATTGAAAAGTTTGTTTTTGAATTTTCATTGTTTTCTTTTTTTTTTTAAGTATATAGTATAATGTGGCCATTAAAAAAGCATTTTTGTATAGGCAGATACACAGATTTATAGCATGTTTATTTGTTTTTCAACTAAATATTCCGCATGCCATGCGCTTGCTTTCTCGCGCGCGCTCTCTTTCTCTCTCTCTCTCTATGTCTCTCTTGTGGCTATTGAAAATGAAAGCTAATTCTAGGCACAGCAATTACTAAGAAGAAGCTGGGTGGGTTGAGCGTGGGGTTGGGTGTGGGAAGCAGGGATCAGCTGCTAAGTAAATGGCCGGAATGCTCGCGGGTTCAACAACAACAATAACAAACAGAAATTTATATTTTCGCGCGGCACGTGCGCCCACAACTCAAATGGCCAACGGAACCACCCGTCGGCGCTTGTCTGCGCCCCACTGTCCCTTCGTCCGTTTGTCCGTCCGTCCGTTTGTCCGTCCATATGTTCCATATGCGATGTGAATGCAGTCTGTCTGTCTATCTGTCTGGCTGTGTGGGTTGGATTTTTATTTGGCGCTTACCTAACATCTTTTTGGGACTGGATGGTGCGGTGCCGCCCTCGAAGCCGGAATCGTTGCTGCACGTGCTCATCCGTATTATCGATGGCGAGCTGGAAACGGATGCGCTGCCCGATGCCGATGCCGTTGCCGAGGTGCTGGCCGAGCTGTTGCTGTTGCTGTTGTTGGCCGTCGGCGCCAGTGTGTTGGCGGTATTTGTGCTGGCGGCATTTGTGCGTTTCTCGTGGGTTGTCGTTGTGGCCGCCGTCTCCTCGTCGAATTCGGAGGAGCTGCTGCCGCTGCTGTTGCTGCTGCTGCACGCATCGCTGTCATCCTCATCGCTCTCCTCATCCAGTGAGCCGGCGGTTGCCTCGCTGCTCTCCTCGCTGCTCTCATCATCCGTATTCTCATCGGAGTAGACAATCTTTTCGCGCTTCCAGAGCGGACGCGGTGTGGCCACCAGCGGATATCGTGGCGCCTCCTCTTTCACATAGCATTTGCTTGTTGTATCGATTTTGATTTTCTTTTGCGGATCGAAGCGTGCGGGTGTCGCTTCTTTAGCCTTTTGCTTCTTTTTCTCCTTGCGCTGCTTCTTCTTCATGCTGGCACTCAAATTTGCACAACCGTCCGCGCTGGAGTAATCGCCTGAACTGTCGTCGTCGTCGTCGTCGCTATTTTCCGCGGACGAGGGTATATAGTCCTCTAGCTCGGCGTCAACGTCTCGCAGACACTGTGCCAAATTCGATACTGTTGCAAACTTTGATAAATTATTGCCGACGCCTTCGCCGCAGCTGTTGTTGCTGCGCTCATTGTCGACAGCAGCAGCAGCAGCAGTAGCAGCAACAGCCGCGTCGACAGCAGCAACAGATCGTGGCTGAGTCTTCTGCTCGTCGCCAGTTTTTGCTATTGTTATTGCTGCCGCCGCTGCAGCAGAAGCTGCTGCTGCTGCTGTTGTAGGCGTTGTCGCCGTTGCTGTGGTTGCAATTGCTGCTGCTGCTGTTGCCACTGTTGCAGTTGCAGTCGTTGCCGGTGATGACGCATTTGTGGCCGCCGGCAACGTTTTGGCCGCTGCCGCTGCAATGGCCGCCTTAGTGGGGGCCAACGTTATAAATTGATCGGCATTGATTGGGGTCACATTGCTGTCTGGCAACGATCTTGTTGTTGTTGTTGTTGTTGTTGCTGCTGCTGCTGCTGCTGTGGGAGTCGCTGCGACTTTCTTTTTGGCTGCTGTTGCTGGCGTCGCAGTTTTGCCAGCACTTTTTGGCTTTGTCGTTTTCGGTGATTGCACCTTTGACTTTGGCTCAACGGTTTCCGTCAATTTCGATTTAGTTTCCGTTTTTTGTTTCACTATTGTTGTTGTTGCTGTTGCTATTGTTGCTGCTGCTGCTGCGTTGTCTGGTGGTTGCTGCTGCTGTCGCTCATTATTATGCGTTGTTTTATTTATTTTCGTTGCTGCCGCTACCGCAGCCACTGCTGTTGCTGCTGCTGCTGTTGCCTGTTGTTGTTCAGGTGACTTGGCTGCTTGCCCGGCATTTATTTTTGGCGCTGCTGTCGCTGTTGCTGCCGTTGTTTTTGCTATTGTTGTTGCTGCCGCCATTTCGATCAGTTTTGATTTGCCTGCTGCTGTTGTTGTTGTTATTGTTTGTGCCATTGCTGTTGATGCCGTTGCCGTTGCCGTTGCCATGACTACAGCGCCGTCTATGGCGTTGCCAGATTGTGTTGCTACTGCAGCAACTGTTGCTGCTGGCTTGACTGTACTTCCTTTTCCAACAGTTGTTGCCACCTTTTCTGCTGTTATTTCTGTGGATAATTTTAATGCTGCTGCAGTTGTTGCAGCTGTTAAAGCTGATGTTGCTGGCGTGGATTTTGGTGAACTTATTGCTGTCTCGGTTTTGGTTTCGATTGCTGCTGCCGCTGCTGATTTTGCAGTTGCGACTGTTGCTGCTGATGGTGAACTTATTGCAGCTGCAGTTGTTGTCGCTTCAGTTTTAGTTATTGTTGTTGCTGCTGCTGTTGTTGACTTTGGTGTTGCTACTGTGCTTGTTGTTGCTAGCTTGGGTGTTGCTGGGGTGGATTTGGGTGAACTTATTGCAGCTGCAGTTGTTGTCGCTTCAGTTTTAGTTATTGTTGTTGCTGCTGCTGTTGTTGACTTTGGTGTTGCTGCTGTGCTTGTTGTTGCTAGCTTCGGTGTTGCTGGTGTGGATTTGGGTGAACCTATTGCAGCTGCAGTTGTTGTCGCTTCAGTTTTAGTTATTGTTGTTGCTGCTGCTGTTGTTGACTTTGGTGTTGCTGCTGTGCTTGTTGTTGCTAGCTTGGGTGTTGCTGGGGTGGATTTGGGTGAATTTATTCCAGCTGCAGTTGTTGTTGCTTCAGTTTTAGTTATTGTTGCTGTTGTTTTTGCTGCTGATATTTGTGTAGTTGTTACTGCTGCTGTTGTTGTTGTTGTCTTTGCTGTTGCTGCGCTTGATGTTGCACCTTTAGCTGTTGTTGTTTTCTGCAGTGTTGCTGCCTCTGTGTTAATTGGTGTTAGTTCAATAACAATTTCTGACTTAAGCAAAGGTGTTGCTGATGTTGCTGCTGTTGTTGTTGCTGTTGCTGCAGCGTCCTTGGGCGACAGCTCAGCTGCTTCTGGGGTTACCTCCAGCTGACGCTCGCCCAGCGCCTTCTTGCGATTGCTCATGTAGAGCGTCTCCCGGGAGCCGATCTGTGACCAGAAATCCTCGCCGCTCTCCGACTTTTGCAGAGCCTTGCGTATGGGTTTGGGCGTGGCAACGCCCTCTGTCTTGACGGGCACGGCTATTGGCGTGGCCATGCTCTCTGTCTTGACGGGCAAAGCTGTGGGCGTGGCTGTCGCCTGACTCTGCTGAATGGACGCCTCATCGAAGGTAAAGATTTGGGCAGCGCTCACGTGCTGCTGCTGCTGCTCCTGTTGCTGCTCCTGTTGCTCCTTCGACTTGGGCGCTTTCTTCAGCGGCGATGTCTTAGCCTTGGGCGCTGCTTTCATGAAGCCCTCGGGCAGCGCTTGTTCCTCCTCTGGCGCCTTGGACGGCGGCAACTTTTTCTTGGGCAACTTGAAGATCTTGTGTATCTGATGATGCTCCTCCATTGTCTCCACATTGGCCGTAAACTTGGGCTTGGGACTGCTGGCGGGCGCCCCCGCCTCCTCCAGCTCTTGGACGCTGGGCATGTGCTGCTGGCCCACCACCGCGTTTTCCACATCGACAACGGCGGTGATTTTGTGGCGCAGCTTCTTGCTCTTCTTCTTGGTCTGCTTGACGGCACTCGAGGATTGCGCCTCGTCCGCTGTGGTGCTGTCATGGCTGCTGCGCCGCTCCAGGTGTATCAGCTGAAAGCTGCCGGAGCTCGACTTTTGCAGCTTGTTGAGCAGCTCCTGCTCCTGCTCCTGTATGATGGAGGCGCGGCGTCGCAGCTCGCCGGCATTCAAATCATCGTCGATCTTGTCCGAGGAGATGTCCTCGCAGATGTCATGAAATGTGGGGCACTGTACCAGACTCAAGCGGCGTATGGACTCGGTTATCTGGGCCGTCTTCTCCACCTTCTCCTGCTGCTGCTGCTCCTGCTCGCGCTCCACTTCCGACTCCTCATCGCTGCTTGCGGCAGGCGTCTGTTGCAACTGCAACTGCAACTGCAACTGCAACTGCATCTGCGCCTGTGCCGGCTGCTGCAGCTGCTGCTGTTGCTGTTGTTGCCGCGGCGCTGCTGCCTCTTGCTTCTCATCGCGTATGTAGAAACGTTCGCGCAGCAGCTCGCCGGGTGACTTTTTGTTGCTGGTTGTGGGAAATGCGGCCAGCTCGTCGGCCAACTTCTGGCGCCAGCTCAGGCTAGGCTCAGTTGCCGGCGGCAGATCCCGAAATTGATGCTCCTGCTCTTGTTCGATCTGTGCTGGCGTCTCCTCGACGCGCTCCTTGCTGCGTCTGCGTATGGTTGACAGACGCACCACAGCGCGATTCCGGCGTATGGTAGACCGTCTTGGTTGCATTACCTGTTGCTGCGGCTGCTCCTGTTGCTGCTGTTGTTCTCGTTGCTGCTGCTGCTGCTGCTCCTTTGGCTGTTGCTGCTGCTGCTCCTTTGATTGTTGTTGCTGCTGCTGCTGTTCTTTGGCCAGTTCAGACTCACGCTTGCGCTCCACGGACTCAGCTGTTCGTCTATATCTCGCCGAGCTGACATCTATATCCGCCGTATTAATGGCAATGGGTCGCGGGGGTATATAGCGACTGCTGCTACTGCTGCTGCTGCTGCTGTTGCTGCCATAGCTGGACACAGACGTGTACTTGGGCGACTGGATGCGCGTGAGCGGCATCAGGCTGCTGTGCCCGCTGTGCCGGCCCGTCAGTGCCGAGACCTCCTTAATGGTGGTCAGCTTGGGCTGATAGCGTGAGGATAGGCCCAAGATGCTGCTGCTGCTGCTGCCGCTGGGGCTGCTGATGCTGCTGATGCCGCTGCTGCTGGTGTAGCTGGGCGAGCGGGGCGAGGGCAGCAGCGGCACCATATAGCTGCCCGGATAGGCGCGATTATAGCTGGATGTATAGCTGCTGGGGCTGCTGCTGCTGCTGCTGCCGGAGCTATAATATGGTGAATACAGCTGGCTGCTCCCGCCGCTGTAATAATAGTTGCTCGAATCCGAATAGAGCGGCATTTTCTCTCGCTTTTGCACTCAACAAAAAATTCAACAAAAATCGAAACAACTTTTTTCACAATTGTTTCTATCTTCTTTTTTTTTTTGTTTTTATTGTTTATTTTGCGTTAGTTTTGTTTACATAAACTAAAGAAACAAGCATCTATATTTATATACCCCGTGCTGTCAGTTGGCTTATATTTGCTTTAAGTTCTCATTTTATGATTGCATTTTCTGTGCAAATTGCATACATAATTTTTGAATTCTTGAATTTTGTCACAAAAATCAAATATTTCAACGGCTTTGAATTTGTTCACAGCTTAACGCTTGCATGATTTTTGACTATACACAGATATATATCTATATATATATATATATATAAATATGTTTGTGTATATATGATGTCCACGTCTCAGTCTAATTATACAATATTTTTGTTTTTAGATTTCAAAATTTTTGTCATAATGTTGCCAAGAACTGAGCAACATTAATTATCTCGAAATGGGCTTTAATTGCCAATGATTGAAGGGCTAATTGTAAATTGAATTTGAATAGAAATTGAACAAGACGAACGGAACCACGATACTATATATACACATATATATATATATTTATTTATATATATATACATACATATATACATATAGTATTGAAATTGAATATATTTCAATTGAAATATTACTTAAGCTCAACTTCTTTCAGAGATAAGTTCATCATTACATAATTGAATGCAAATTTTGTGTTTCTATTGAAATTGAACTTTAGCTGAGCTTTAAGCTACGGCTGACTTGAAGGCAGCTGTAGCCTGGCTGAATTTTGGTCTGCTTCGCTTAAAATACTGAGCTTTAAGCTAGATCTTAAGATTAAAATTTTGAGATTGAGAGAACCTACTTTCAGCAAACAGAATTTTTCGAGCTCGAGCTTAAGACAATCCAAAGAGCTTCAAGTCAAGTACTTAACTGAAGTTTTTGAAACAATTTCGTTCTTTAGCTAAGTAAAGCTTAAGAACAGTTTTTTCCAGTCAATTTTTCTGGATAAAATTGGGCTTGAGGATCTCAACAATTCGTACGCATTACAATAAGAGTTACGAGCTTTAAGCTCTGACAAAAGGTAAGCCAAACTTAAAGTTTCTTCTCGAGTGTTCTGCAATTACTTTGAATTGGACGAAGCAGTTTTTCGTTGATATGATACGGGCAGACAAATATCTACATATATTAGCTCCGGCCCCACATGCGGCATATAGAAATAGACCATGTTTCGTTTAGTATATTAATTTGTATGACGTAAGCTCACGAGTTGTCGTCGTCAACGTTGTTGTAGTTGTCGTTGTCGTTGACGTTGCTAACCTGTCTGGCGAATTTCCACGGGCACGCATCAAGAATTTGATGGGCACCCTTTTTAAGCACTCTTTTTTTTTTTTTATATATTTGATATTATTTATTAATTTGAATTGTTGTTGTAACACTTTGTGGACGAGCGACGCGTTACTTTTTAAAAACTAAACCGAAACGTAAAATAAAAAAATGAAAAATCAAATCCCAAGTACAGACACTTTTCAGCGAGCCGAACGCATTAACGGAAACTACTGAAATGTGAAAAGACAGCGCAAAAATGTTCAAGCATTGGAGCTGTTCCTGATCTCGCACACACACACACACACACACACACACACACACACACACACACACACACACACACACACACACACACACACACACACACACACATACCAGCAGAGCAAGAGAGAACCCAAGATTCTGCAGAGACTGGCGGCTAACTTCGATATTATTGATGCTGCTGCTGCGGCTGTAGATGTTGCTGCTGCGCCTGTAGATGTTGCTGCCGTGGCTGTTGCTGTTGTCACTGTGTGCGTGTTGAGTTGGCCAAGCAACAGGCCCCAGATCAGCAGCAGCAGCAACATCAGGCAGGCAGGCAGGCAGGCGCGGCAGGCATTGCCTGGTCTTCGAAATTGCCGCTCTCAGTCAAAGTTCTATATATTCTTGCTGCCGATTTCGAAATATGCCAGATACACAGAGACACACACTCAAACACACACACACACACACACACACACACACACGCACGCACACACCTAGCACAGCTAACAAACACAGTCATAAATTAAATGTCCACACATGAGCGCGAGAAATGTTTTCGAATTTCGAAAAACATCAAAAATGAGTTTTGAAATCATTTGGCATATGCTTCCTCTTCTTCGGCATATTTCTTTGTTTTTGCATAGCGAAAGTAAAAGCTAACCAGCTGAAAGAGAGAGGGAGAGCGACAGGGAGAGAGAGAGAGACCGCGAGAAATATCAGATTGAGCGCATTATGAAAGGCAACTATTGAGAAAACGTAAGAGCAACGATCTCGCAATTTTGCGCTTGCTGTCAAATTGTTAATCGTTTCAAAAGTTTTCAGCACAATTTATGAACCCACGAATCCGAGTGAATTTCAACGAAATGTTTTCGATCAGCTGCAATCGCGCAACGTAACCAAATTATCTAATATATGATAAACCAACTCATAAAATGGTTCTCAGAAAGAATCCACTGAATATGCTTAAAAAATAGCACGAGCGAAGATTTGATTATCTAATACGATAATTACTGGAAATACTTGAAGAAAGCACAACAAAATTGAACTTGATTTGAGAAAAAAACATGATTTTTAGGCTGCAGAGCGGGATATATGTAAAGGACCACCGATGTGCTAATTATATCAACTCATTCACCCCTAAAAAATAAAAAAGAATATAATTGGTATTCTTATCTAAGAAAGAAAGAAGAAAAAGACATAGGCGATTAATTCTTACAGTGAACCCTAGAAAACATATTTCAGAAATTTTATATTCGAGGAATTATTTTTATTGGCAACAAGTTGAACCCATAATATTTGTATCTTTTGTTTGAACAAAGGTCGAATAAAGAAAACCTTAAACAATTCAAAATATGCCTGGCTCAAAGATCAAATAAAGAACACATGAAATAGTTCAAAATTCTCGGGAAACCTATTTGAAGTATTTAAAAAAAAAAAACCTGGCAAACGATTGTTAAATGTATTTATGCATATCAGCAATATAATTCCTATGCTTTTTACTAGCCATATCGATGTGATAGTATATAACAATTTTGTTTCGACTAAGGAAGAAAAGCTTGAAAATGAAGTGTTTAAATTTTACTACAAGACTTAACTTAACTATAAGAATAAAATATCCTTTAGAAGGAATACAACAATACCATGCATCATATACGTGCAGACTTCCAAATTTGATTGAATGCTATGCCAGATAAATATTGCAAACAAATTAAGATATGGAGTGTACTCATATTGACTAAGGAATACTTAAGTTTTTGTCATGAAATGCTTAAAGCATAGATGGAGATATCTTCGACCCCATAAGGTATATACATATATATTCTAGATCCGAGCTGACATAGTTCCGTCTTTCTGCTGCGATGCAAACTAGTCTCTCAGTTTTAAAGCTACATATGTCGGATCCGGATCGGACCACTATATCATATAGCTGTCATAGGAACGAAAAACCTTTTTATTTATTTAGTTATCTTATCCAAATTCGGCATCTATAAGTTTCACTATGCTCCCAACTTATTTGCAATATCTTATCAGATATTTCAACAAACTCAAGATATTCCGAAGACTTTCCTTACTTTCTTTTTAATCTTTAATTAATAAGTATATAAGCTTTGGTAAATGTTTAAGCCCCTTCTTGGCAGGACAAAACAGTCCTGTGTAGAATGAATACTGTGTATATAAATATATATAGATCATATGGTAAGCCTCTATTCTTTACACAAAAATTCAGCTGCTATTAAAAGAAGCTCACACCTGTTCTGCATATATCTGGCGTATGGTTGGCTATTTTTTGTTTGGTAGCCAGCCGCATTATTTTCGCAATTTTAACCAAAATTATATGAATTATAAATGTTTGTTTTTAGCAATAAAGCAAATGTTTTGACACTTAGCTGGCACGTGTAAACTTAACCTTAATGAAAGCTGTGCAGTTGCCCAAGAATTTAAATATTGAACGCTGTATAATATGCGCTAAAAATAAATAAATACCCCAAAACGAATCTTATTATAAAACCAATTATGCTGTTGTCAAACAACAATATTCTTGAATATTCGAAACGTTCGAAAGGGTTGGCTTCTATTTTTGCCAATTCAAAAGCGAATCAATGCAAAGCGCGATATACTATAGATACACCCGAAAATACAGGACCTGCTTATGTTATGGTAAATAATGCTCAATTTGGAAGCTGATTGATTCGTACACCTGCTCGAAGAAATGCTTTTTGCGCATCTTTCGGATATCGTTGTTTTTGGCCACCTCCGTTCCACCCCTCCTCAAGGGAAGGAAATAGCAAATGCCACACAAAACCCCAACAAATTTGTTTCTGTTTTCGTGTTTTTTTTGCCACACGACGCTGACAGCGACGCGACGCGACGCGACGCTTGACGGTGACGCTTTTCGGTTCCGCAAAATGCATTTATAGCCGGCAACACACACACACAGTGCGGCAAAAGGTGTGCCAGACGGGCGGTACGGAACTGCGCGGGGGGGTGGGGGGGGGGGGGCGTGTCGTTCAACTAGAAATAGAAATGCAACATGTACGAGTACGAGTACGAGTACGAGTAGCGCCTGCCTCGGCGAGTACTTAATCTTTGCGATTTATAGCCAGGCCGACTTTCCATTATTTTTAACGTTTTGCTTGTCGCGTTTCGTATATATGCACACACACACACACACAAACACACAGACTATATATGTATATATATATAATATATTTGCATGCATATTCTCTTGTATTTTTAGTATTTGCTGTAATTTTGTATACTTTGCCTGCATTCCTTTCGTGTCATGTTGTTGCGCTTGTAAGTCGCATCCGTCGGATACAAAACGACAACTTTTTAGTAAATAAACTAGAAAACTATCTTGTAGCTAGCCCAGCATATTATAAACAAAAGGGCAGTAAAAGATGCCTTCTCCTTAACTTTTGAAAATTTTGTAACTCGAATTTTTATGCGTCTTTAACTTTATTCTATTCTAGTATTATGCTAGAATATTATTACCCAGAATATTATAAACAACAGTTCAATCGGGGTGTGTTAAGGGATGCAGGATTGCAATGAAAACGATTCGCTCTTTAATTTGTTATACAACTCTCATTTAATCTTTTATTACATCTAGCCCGACAATACTTCAACCATTTCAATATTTGTATTCTCAACCATATTCAATTGGCTATTGCAGCTTAGACGGTATCTCCTAGTCGTGTATACCCACACACACACACACACATACATACATACGCATACTATTTTGCCACTTTCTGTTATGTTATTTTTGTATCTTGTTTGGCCCGCTGCTTGTTGGCAAACGCGCAATAAATTGATTTCTAATACCGTATGTCCCGCCTGTCCACATCAATATCAGCTATATAATGCGGATCGGGCTTAATTGGGATTTCAAATTACAAGCATTTCCGCCATGTTTAATCAGCGCTTCGTTAATGTTGTTTGTTTTGGCCAAGTTTCAGGGTGAAGGCCAATTCGATTCTATAAAAGTTTCAATTGAACTATAATTAAAACAAATCTAGCAACTATCTGATCATATAACTAGAGAGATTGTTACAGCGACTATGTTGCCACAATCTTCTATGTATATGTAAGTTCTGCCGCAGACAACACTTACAATTTCACAGATATAGACAGAATATTTGGTATACTTTCATTCAAATAAATCATCTAAGATTCGCATTCACATTTGACTGGATTATAAAAGATCACATTAGAGGGTAACTCCAGGACCATCAGCCTTGATTAGGGCCATCTATTAACGACAAAATAATTTTATGTTTTCTATATGCATGTTTGTAAATGCATCAATGTATATACGAACATATATTTTTAAAGACGTTGCGCTCATTTCGCTGCGACACAAAAATACAAAATGCAATAAATATAAATCTGAAACGGTGGCACGTTTTTTTTGCATTAATACCTGCACTTTTATTATTCATTTTGTGTAATTTTAATTGCTTCTGAACAACCGAACAGATTTTGGTCAGCTGGAAAAGCAGCCTTTACTCAGGCATGAAAGGGGAGCAGTAAATAAGGGAGAGAGAGCGGGAGGGAGAGTGAAATGCTGTATAAGTATAAGTATGAGTATGAGTATGAGTATGAGTATGAGTATGAGTACGAGTACGAGTATGAGTATGAGTATGAGTATGAGTATGAGTATGAGTATGAGTATGAGTATGAGTATGAGTATGAGTATGAGTATGAGTATGAGTATGAGTATGAGTATGAGTATGAGTATGAGTATGAGTATGAGTATGAGTATGAGTATGAGTATGAGTATGAGTATGAGTATGACGTTAAGTATTTATATTCATATTTATATATACATATATAATCTTAGGCATGTCATATCGGTTGGCGTTACGTGTGCCGTGTGTGCTGCACCGTAAAAACATGTCATTTGCATTCAGAGCGATTAAAATAAATGTGCTCGAAATTGTAACAACAGGAAGACATTTAACCAAAAGTATACAAAAAATCTGCAAGGCTGTCAGACCCCAAAACAAATGACGGCATTTAAAATACGTACGAATATATCAATACGAATGAGCCAATTATACGTATACATATGTGTATGCATATATACACATATATGTATATATTTTGCTCGCGGCTACGTCAAATGATAAGACATTTTCAAATGAATAGAAATAAATCTATAATGTATAAGGAGCTTCAATAACAATACAATATCCCAAAGTATTTGATCAGCTAAATCTGAAGTAATCTAAAAATTAAACCCTATTGTGTTCAGGTTTTGTAGTTAATTGTTCAATACACTTTTTATTTAATGATATTTTTATGTTTTTTCCTTTTTTCAGTGTCCCAAGTTCAGAAGATATATGCATAATATTTATAACTCAAAATTAAACTGGAACATTGAACTGAAATAACCTGGATGCATACTTTTAGCAGTCCAAAACGAGGTTTCTATTGGATAGTATTTGGGTAAGTTCTTTCCATCATTATTCCATCAATCAAAAAGTGTGTTTATACCAACGCCCATAGCTACTTATATCTTCAATTTTGTAAGGAACCACGAACGGCATTCAAGACGTGAAGAACTAGAGCCTAAAATCCGTAATGTGAGGTTTGTAGCTCTTGTAAGTTTCAGCATATGGTTAAAAACGATTAATTGAAAGTCGATGTTTATCGATTCATCCATTTATGTGCATGCACGCTGTAGCCCACTATTTCGCATAGGAATCATGTGCTTCAGCTAATCCCAGTTTTCGCAGTTGACCGTTACATTTTCTATAGCCACATTTCCCAGCCAAAAGCTTAGCAAGCTTTTGGGTTGTTGCCGCGACTAGTGTGAAAGCTTTTCGAGCAGCCTTGACGCTTGGCGCCACCTGGCGAAAGCACCAGGAACACATACCAATAAATCGCAGCGCAGTAAAAGCTCAAGGGGCAGGCAGTTGGGGGGGTGTGTTGAAAACATTTTTGGACTTACCCTCACACTTCAGACCCTGAATAAAGAAACCGCCCATCAGCGAGCCGCAATGATCACAAAACGTGGGCGACATAAAGGTGTGTGGCTTGAACCTGTGCGGCATGTCGATCTTGAAGCGTTCGCGCAGCAGCTGCAATAGAATAGTCGTTTAATTGGGGGTATTCCTTTTGAAAGGGACTCGGATGGGCTGGTGGGACCTACAATTGTGCTGGCGGAATTGAAGACGGACCCGGAGCACTTGCCAAGCAGCTTCTCATGGCACTTTTTGTGCACGACCGTCTGGCAAACTGTAAAATGGCAATCGATTAGTTATCAAGGAGCTGCCAGAGTTGCCACCCTACTCACTTATGCACTGATAACCCTGCTTGCCAAAGCCCCACAGAAACAAATTGCAAAACGCGCAAAATGTCGGCTGGCGAAAGAACTTGGCCACAAAGCGATGTCCATTTATGTCATGGGTTCTGCAATAATTGATAGACATCAAATTGGGATAAATATGGTAACCCTCCACTTGCGGCCGACTCACTTTTGATGTTTAATAGCGCCCCGGCGATTCGTAATGCTGCGCGGTCGCGTCCGTCTGTCCACATAGCCGCCGCTGACACCACCAACACCACTGCTGCCACCGCCACCGCCACCACTGTCCCTGTCCCTGTCTCTGTCTCTGTCCCTGTCTCTGGTGTATGCCTCCTCCTTGGAGTGCTGGCGCGGTAGCTCAAAGGAATGCTGCTTGCCATAGTGATAGTGATTGTTGTAGTGATCATCACAGTCCCGTTCCCGGTCACGGTCGCGATCACGCCGCGTGCCGCTGGCACTGGATCCGCTAATGCCGCTGCCGGCGCCGCTGCTGCTGGACGAGCTCTGTTTATAGCGCACCTGTGAAGATAAATGTAAATAATCAGGTGGATTATTGCTTTATAACATATTGAACAGGTTGCACTGAGGAAGAACCAAATGCTCACACTTCACTCGCAGCTCGATCAAACTTGTCTGTGTTTTCAGTTAGCAAAACCCAGTGTTGTAAAATAAATATGAATCAATCGATAACAATGTATTCCATCGTAAATATATAAATATATCTTCGAAACATTTACACGAGCTATTAAATGCATAATTGTTCTTATATAAATAACAAAATAAAAATTAAAAAAACATTAAAAATCAAGAGCGGCCCAGATTCTATTGGGACCAATACAATTGTTGTTTCTTAGCGAACACAAAGCAATTAGTTGGTTATAAAAATAACAAACAAAATTTTGATTTAATTTTCACTTTCAATAAGAATTGTGCATATGGGTAAAACGAATTAAATTTACAGTTTATAAATATTGTTTTGTTATAGACTTTTTCAAATATACAACATTGTTAAACTAACACAAATAGCGTAGCCTGATCTGGACTAGAGTATACCCTGTAATTATGCACTTGTTCGCCGGTTAATATTTAATTAAGCTGAAAGAGCTTGAGTTACTACAAATCAAATGGTTGTAGTAACTTTTTTCAATTGGAATAATTTCTAGTTCTCTCCTCTGATATGCATACATCAACGTATTCCAACACTAACAACCGCATTATGTGTTGCTCAACGCCTGAAGAGATTCAACTAGCTGGAGCCCTTAAATTTGGTATCTTGAATCTATAGCGGACCGGATATATGTATGTAATCGAAAAACCTAACATTGATCAATTTGGATAGTTTCCACCTTTTGTTTGTCTGATTTCGCTTACATCGTGGCTCAGTAGCCGTGAGGAGCTGCCGGAGCTGCGTGGACGCTGGCTGCTGCTGGAGCTGCTTGTCTTCTGCTTGCGCACTTGGGCGCGGGTGAACATCATCTTGGCGGCGCCCGCTTCCGCGTCGACGGCGCAACAAAATCTCTACGCGATTCGCTCGCCGTTATTGCGGCTGCCGTGCGCCTCGCAGCGGTAACTGGATGACCACGTATTGCCTCTTATTGCCGAACCTCAATTCCGTTCGATGCGATCCACTCTCCCATATGCTAGCTCCTAGATCCGAGGGGTGCTGCTGGCCAGCTGGGGCGGAAGGGGCGGCAGGGGTATCCGGCTGCTGCTTCTGTTTTGTGTTATATGTTTAACGATACGAAAGGCGAGCGCGAAGCGTATTTCTTATAAGTATTTATATTAAATAAGCTTTTCAGTTTTCTTGCTGATGTTTTTGTTGATTTTCATGTTGCTGCTGTGTTGGCATTTTTGTTCAGCTGCAAGCGACTTTAAAGCCCTGTTGATGGACATCTGAAAAAAGTATGAAAAACAACAAAGAACTTTAAATACTCTCACATATTATAAGCGCTCAGCCTCATTTATAGTACTTTTTTTGTTTTTTGTGACTTCACCCATTATTCATATAAATTATATGTATGAGTAATATGTGACCATGAAGAACCAACTATTAATATTCATGCTTATCAATCAGTTAATTTTAATTCACGCTGTGGTCAACAGTCAAATGCCTCGATTTAAGAGATTTTTAGAGTTATTTATGATTTCATAAAGGGGTTGGAATATAAAAGAGTAGTTTGATCATATATCCAAAATGGTAAGTTTATCCAAAAAATCCAAAACTAATCTCATTCTTGGCAAAAAGTTATATCTCCAAAATCTGACCTTATTTACCCTAGACATTCAAAAAACCTATCAAACAACTTGTATATCAACTTGTATAATTGATAGTGTTCGATCCTATATTAATATACATATCATAATTGACTTGTTGTTTGTAGCTGATCTGGCAGCACAAAATATATTTATATCCCAGTTAAGTTAGCTGCGCCTGAGTACAGCAAAATTGTTATGTCCAAGTTAAGTTGGCTGCGCCTGAATCGTTGATGATATGGACCTGAGTGCGTGTACACAGCATGGAAATATATGTAACTAACTAGAGCAAACTACATTTGTACCAGATGAAATGAAATAAATCATTTGGCCAAATAAGCCACGAGTCAGTCAATTTCCTGTGAGTATATAAAAACATCACGTAGCAGCAAGTGCTATTTCATGGTGCACATGGATCGTGCCAAGCACACGATCCACGCAGGAAGTAGTCAATCGTATAAGTGTGTACACACACATATAATTGTGTATTTATGTATATGTACTATGTACATGTATATACAATGTGTCTTTGGACATGGCCTTTAGACAAAACATTCAAATAGTAAGGGCACGTTGTCACGCATTAAGAACAAATTCCAGACGCACAGACAAAAACTGTGAAAATCAGAAAATTTATAGAAAAAGAGAGATAATTAATTGATAAACTGATGATAAGTGTGATTGATCTATGGCATCTACTGATAGATATATCCTATGTATGTATACATATATATATATATATTATGCTCGGTTACTCTTAACTGTTTGGGTGCCAGGGGAATGGGGTGGAGGAAGGGGGGGGGGGGTGGATCATTTTGGTTCCAAGCACAGACCATCAATAAACAATTGACTCATGTGCTTTTTGAGTACATGTATCAAATGCTGCTCATTGTTTATGTTCTCGTTTCTGATTAAATGCTGTGGGCTGTCCAATTTCTGTGGAAGCTCATTTGAGAAATTGCACCAAAAAAACAAAAACAAAAACAAAAACAAAAAAAACCAATTCGAGATGCGATATTTGACGGCATTTTATTTTGCTCGAATGCTCATCTGTATACAATATATTTTTACAATATGTATTTGCACGCTTTGGGCTTGAAGGGCACACACTCACACACCCCCACACACACTCACACACACCCACACACTGCCACACACTTGTTAATGTTGTGGCTGTATTTGTGTAGGGAATCCACCAGCGTGTTGCGGGCTCATGAGTCGTCAACATCGTTGCGTTTAAAAATATGATTTTATTATTATTATAATTATTATTTTATTTTTTTATTATGTGATTTTTGTAGGTGCCAACCAAAAATAAGTTTTCGATTCATTTGAAATTGTTGTTGTCTTTGTCAATGTTATTATAAATAGAATTAAGTGGCGATTTCTGTGAGATTGCGTGCCAATTGATTGCCGGATATGATTAAAAAATGAAAAGTGCCAAAACAAACTTTGATATGTTTTTTTTTTAACTTTCGTTACGTTGCGGTTCGGTATTCCCATAATGCCCAAAACTCGTCAGAGTGCCTGGACTAGGAGATACCCTCAATATCCTAGCACGCCCCGAATGCAGCGACTGTGCCTCTTTATCTTTGATTTACATCGGTGCTTACAGTCCGATCATTATCAAATTTGCTGGGCGCCAAAGCGCCAGATTTCAAAATGAGCTCTTCAAATTTGTTGTGAAGTTGGGAATTGTCTCAAAATTTAACTTTCTTGATATTATGAAATTGGCTGCAGTTCAGTTATCAAACGAATATTATTACCTCATTCTGTCTATGGTATACTAGAATATTTCGAGTCTCAAGCTTCTTTGTTGTTTTCGAGATGGAGAACATGGCTAGATCGACACAGCTATCATCCTGATCAAGAAGGTTGGATATGCTTCCTTCTGCCTGTTGCATGCATTTACAAGAAACCGAATATAATGGTTACCTATTTGGAGAGAGTTCTTTGTATCTATTGCTGCATAGCTCAGGCCTAACCTCTAGAAGAGGTTAATAGATGCAACAGCTCTTTGAAAAACTTTGGGGTCTGCTTCTATACGACTAATCAATCAAGTCTATGAGTAATTAATAAAAAAAAACATTTACCTTTTCAAAATCTTATACTGACAATGTATTCCAATGTATTCCGACGATTTATTGTAGTTAAATGTATATAGATAATATCTACAGGTCTTACAGGTCTATAAGATATAATGGACAGCTTGCCAAACTTGATTAAATCTTTTCAGCTCAAACAACAAGAGCTCCAAGCGCTTGGGATGAATACTTTTAGATTGGTTTATTTTATTAAAAGTTGAATATTATCATTTGCTTCTGTTGAAGGGTATATTAACCCCTCAACCCTCAATAAGTTCATCAAGTCTAACTGGAAAGATTCACGATTGAATAAATGCTGTAGATTACAAAAAGATATAAATGATAGTTGCTTTTAGCTTTGAAGTAATAATGACATATTTGCTATGGATCTCATTGATATATTATCGATTCGAAACTAGGCTATATATTTATATTGCTGATCTCCTCGACTATTTCTATCGAACTAGTTCCTTCTAGTTGCAAAAATATGAGGAATATTGAAGGAAATGTTCGTTAACCGAAAGTTAAGTGCTTGCTATATTATTTAAAATTGCATTACTTGTAAATATATGAGTTAGTTAACACTTGACAGAACAGATCTTTCGAATATTATGCAAAAAATAAATGCTTTGAGTATCTCGCAAAAGTGAATCAAAAATTTCTTATCAGCCGGAAGCTCCCGACTAGGGGATACCCTAAAAACTCTTCTTCCAACAGGCGATAGGTATAAAATGAAAGATACTTGATATATATATGCTATTCTAGAAGCTACATGTCAAGTTTGGTGATTTTAGCACTTATTATTTACCAAAATTGCTCAAAAAACAGGATTTCGATATCGATTTTTATCGATTACTTGGAAACAGGGGCAAGCTATTGAACATTGGAAACAAACTTGATCTACGCGGGTACTAGGAGGACCTTCAGCTAAAATTTCAAGTCTCTAGCTCTTATAGGTTTTGAGATCCTTGCGTTCATACATATGGACAGACGGACGGACGGACGGACGGACGGACAGACAGACGGACATGGCTATATCGACTCGGCTGTTGATGCTGATCAAGAATATATATACTTTATGGGGTCGGAGATGCTTCCTTCTGCCTGTTACATACATTTGCACAAATACATTATACCCCCTTTTTACCCATTTTCAATGGGTTCAGGGTATAAAAAAACAAGAAACTAATCATAAAAACTAGTCGGGCGATTTGATACAAATATAAAACCCAACGTTAACCAAAACTGAAACCAGATATACATATATCCCAGCGCCACTCTAGAGCATGTGTCAACTTCAGATACGAATCGATTCATTTGTGGTAAACAGCTCTCGATGCGATGTGGGCGATGGGGGCGATGGGGGCGGGCAATGGATGGGTGCTCGCATGGACGGGTGGGATTGGATTGAATTGGATTGGATTGCTTTGCTTTGGGTTGGCGTGGCGGCAACTTCGATGGCAACAGCGGCGGCTACTATAAACACATTCCGCATTGGTACAAAAAACGCACGCACACACACACACAAACATAGACACAACAATAAATATTTCGTAGTGAAATGCTTTTGTTTTAATGCCCCGCAAAACACAGCGCAAATTGACTGGATGATTGTGTGGCCGTTGTGGCGGCTCTGGCAGTCATTTAAATATGTATCTATATAGCTATACCTATAGCTATAGCTATAACTGCACAGATAAATATACATATATATGTGTGTGTGTGTGTGTGTGTGTGTGTGTGTGTGTGTGTGTGTGTGTGTGTGTGACGTCATCAGAGCCTCGCAATGTGCCCAGCAGCTTTTGGTTAGGCTTCGCTTTATAAAAGCGCTCGTACTTTCACTTGTTTTTGATTGTTATTTATTATTTTTTGCTTACTTTTTGCTTGCCTTGTGGAAAACCGGAGCACACAAAAAAAATGTATAAAAAAAATAAATATAAAAAAAAGGCACACAAACACGCGCAAAAAAAAACCCGCTTTTTTTCACTTAAATGTGCAACACGCATACGCAGCGTTGTACCGCGTTGGTCACTTTGTATTTGCAATCGGCGATTTGTGATTTGTCATTTGTTTGTTGTTTGGCTAGTTGAGACTTCTATTTGGCATTTGCCATTTTCCATTTTCCATTTCCCATCGAGTTTTAACCGTTCGGCCAAACAAACGTGAAACGAGCGCACGAACGAACGAACGAACGAACGAACAAATAAAGAATACAATTTGAATGAAATATGAATGCGAGCGAAAATTATATTATGGAAAATATCTCGGAAAGTGCAAGGCAAAAGGAAATCTTCCGCTCTGTTTGGCTGCTGCGTTGATCTCGGCACGGCACAGAACAAAAAAAAAGTCCGCCGTTCGACTACGGCGAGCGCACTGAATCCGTATCTGAATGTGATATATATATATATATATATATACACCCAGGCAGTGTGTGTGTGTGTGTGTGTGTGTCTATCTGCCAGTATTCTCGCTCTTTCTCTTTCTCTCTCTCTCTCTCTCTGCCGCTATCTTTAGCTCTTCTGTGAGTGCAAAACGCACAAAGAGCGCGTTTGTCGATCGTTAAATATGCATAATGTGTAGAGTTATGGGCAAAGTATTATGTGCTCTTTACATTAATCTGTTATTATATGCACGCCTATGCGAGTATATAGAAATTGAACTGAGCAAAGCATTCAAAAATCAATATCTTACATTACTCGATCGGACAGACAGGAGAGCGAAAGAGCGAGCGAGAGTCAGAGAGAGAGACAGGGAGAGAGAGAGAGGAAGATAGAGAAAGTATACACTTTCATCTAGTTTTTAAGGTCGTTCAGCTTCGTGTTTAGTTCAACATGCGATTTTTAATATTATAACATTCCTTTATTATATTTTATATATATCATAATAAATCTAATAAATTCTTTTGGCTATTTGGACGACTTATACGATACTTCCACACATACACAAATATATATATACAAATCTTTTGTAATCTTTCCCTTCTTTTTTTTGCCCTATTCCCCTAATAAAACAATTTGTGTTAAGGAACTTTAAATATTTTGTAAATTTATTAAGCACACACAAAAGAAACTTTACAAAAGTTTTAACAACCAAAATTAAGATAAAGTATCTACAGTATAGTAAAGGAACATATATTTTTCACATGAACACAATTTATATAACTAAGTATTAATATATAAGCGTCTGTAATTCATACAAAAACTTATCCAAATTCTTTTAACAAGTAGAGCATTTGAGAGTCGCATATAGTTGAAAGAAAGGCATTGTTGCTTTTATAGGCACGCGCCCTCGCATTTCTCTAAATATTTCATTGTGTATTTTTAAATTTTCAACAAGATAACGCGAGAGAAAATGCTCTGAGAGAGTGCGAAAAACACGGCGAGAGACAGAGAGAAACGGAATAAAAATAAAACAAATAAATTGAAAAACAAAAAAGAATAACGAAAAAAACAACAACAAACAAACGCCCTTTGCACAACAAATTTAAGAGCAGCTGTGTGTTTAGGATTAAGGGGAAAGCTCCGCCTACAGTCCGTTGACGAAGAGACTGTGTAATATGATGCCCTTCATGCTCTCGTAGCGCTGGCCACCCGCTGCCAGGTCGCTGCTATATAGCTCAAGGTTGTGGATCAGCTGGAGTATGTCCCGGTCCAGTTCGTCGAACAGCAGCTCACACTTGGCCGCGTCGCTGTAGATGTGAAACTGCTCGAAATGCTCCTCGATGTCGGCGAACCACTCGGCCGGCTGGGAGCGATTGAAGGCGGGCGGATGATTTATGGCCCTGCCAGCCTCCAGATCCTCCTCCCTGATTCGCACACAGCCCTGATGGCCCAAACGATTGCCCATGCCGCCGCACTACGAAGCCCAGTTCTACGAAATCCAATTTGTGCAAGCGCAGCTCCAACGAGCAACTGGCCACAGAATTCGAGTTGCAAGCTGATTGATGGCTGCTGCCGTTATCGATATCTTTTCGTGTATCGATAAGTCGGCATGCAAAGTAATCTATCGGAATGGCAACGAGTAAGCGCTGTGAGCTTTGTTATTATTTGCCTGGTTCCGGAACTTCAATTTATTGCGCACTGCGAACCGAATCGTTGGCAAATATATTTTTTATTTTCAGATATATGTATGATATATACATATATGTGATATATATACATATATTGTTTACGTACTGAAACGCAAATAAAAAACGGCACAAACAAAAAACCGAGCATCGATAAATACATTGATACAATTTCGATAAATTTTTGTTATCTGCACAGTTCATAATGTAAATCAGATCGAAGCTTAAAACCTTGACACATCTGTCATCGTGATTGTGATTGTGATTGTGCAATAGCTGTCCCGACTTTTCGTGCGCAGCTGCTTGATTCACAAACCCAAATATTGTTAAACTTACCTCTGGCGATTGTTTGTGTGAAACAAGTTAGACGAAAAACCAAAGCTGAGAGAAAAACTGAGTTTCCGGGAACCAATCGGAGTCGAACTGCAAACAGAACGTGCGACTGGCAACCGGCTAACAGGCGGCAATTGCAGAAGCTTGGCATAGTCAACCGTTTGGCTCAGAGACTGATAGACGCTAGTTCTAATTGTTGTTGTTTTTTTTTTGTTTGTTTATTTATTTATTTTTTTGTTTTTTTTTTTTTTTTTTGGCGATCTAAGAAGTGTTTTGTTTTGTTAGTGTTGTTGTTAGTTTGTTGTTTTTTTGTTTTTTTTTTTTTTTTTGTTCAAGTTTATGTTTCCAAACATGGCCGAAAGACGCTTGCGAAAGGAACTGAATGAACTGTATAAGCTGCAGCCGAGCAATTGTTGTGCCTGGCCCGTGACCGGGGATCTGATGCTATGGGAGGCGACCATTTTGGGCGTGAGGGACACGCCCTATTATCTGGGCGTATTCTCGCTGCGGCTGAAGTTCAACAGAAACTATCCGTTTATGGCGCCACGCGTGAACTTCCTGACCAAAATCTATCACTGCAATATCGACTTCGATGGTTACATCTGCTGGGATCTGTTGAGCACCAAGTGGACCGCCCTGATTAATGTGTCCACAATCCTGCATGCTGTCTGCGCCCTGATGCGCGAGCCCAATGCAGATGATCCGTGCGACGAGCTGATGGCCGCACTCTATCGCGACAATCGTCAGGAGTACAACAACAATGCGATTGACTGGACGCTCCGCTATGCCATTGCTCCAAGCGTGACGCTGCCTCCGCTGCAGCTGCAGTGCCAGCCGGTGATGATTGAGGAGCAGGATGATGATGACGAGGACAGGGACGGGGACGGGGACGGAGACGGGGATGGTGATGACGAGCAAGAAGACGATGACAATGACGAGGCAGCGGATGATGAAGACGAAGATAACGATGACGACGAGGAGGAGGAGGAGGAGGAGGAGGATGACGAGGAGGAGGACGAGGAAGTTGATTCAGATGATACAGAGCCAGAGCAAGCTGACGCTGCCGAGTCACAGCTGGAAACAGACGACGGGGAGCTGGAAACTAATGAAATAACAACAAACGCTTAATTATAAAATTCCCATGAATTTATTTATAATATATATAGTTTAAAAACCCAGCTCGCAGAGTGCGTCTTGTATCCTCTCTCTTAAATCCAGTTGAGCAGCACCTGGACTGCAAGGCAACCATGACAATATATCCAGCTCGTTGAACCACAATACGGGCTGCGATGTCGACGGCATTGCCAGAGCATCAAGTGGGGATTAGACTATGTTCTAAAATTAGAAATAAAATAAAATAATAAATATCTATCTATATCAAATAGGCTAACTGACTGACTGATGACGAGCTAACTACCTGAACTTTTCGCTGTAGCACTTTGTGAAATTATATTTCGATGATCCAAACAATTACAGAGTTGAGTCGCTCTTTCCGGCAAATCCACCTTTTGGGGTGGAAAATGGGGGACTATGCCTGTTTATTTTCGTTAGATTAATTTCCAAATTGTTTATGAAAAGTGAATATACGTGCCTGAAGTAATACATACATAACTTAGTAACTAGATCTATATTTATATTATATTTTATGATTGAAATAACATAATAATATGCTTTATATAAATACATGTATAAGTAATATATGCTACTATAAACCTATAATTCTTCATAATTTATTCAAATGCGATACAGATCGCTGTGCAACTGAGAAAAGCCTCTTATGATATGACAGCTCGTATTCCTATAAAAGACTCTCTGAATCCTGAGGCCCATATTTTTCTTTCTTACCTTGTGTTTCAAGCATTTTAGGTTTCCAGTGCAGAGCATTCTATATTGCGAATTGACCCAACTGATTTATTGACATCATTTCTCGGGCAAACGAATGCGATTTGAATGCCATAAATCTGTACAGGGAGACAATAATGATGAAGAATTCAGCTTTGCACCGGAATGCCGAATATGAAATACTCTCGATCAGCGTATGTTCTAGTATGACAGGCATACATATAGTTCTATATGTCGTTCTTAATATAAGTAGGGAACAGCTTTGATCCTAAATAAATGTTACAAAAATAAAAGCACGAACATGTAAATACGGGAAATAAGACAAAAACATTTTCAAATAGTTCTTTATTTGAGTCTTTGTTAAAAAGAAAAATACTAACATGAGAATTTCCTTTTCACGTTCAGAAACTTGGGCCATATTTGATTTGTTTTTCTCTAAGGAGATGAAAGTTTTATATTTAAAGAATAAAACATTTTCATGTTGCCAGAGAGCAAAGACTTTTAAATCTGCAACATAGTAGATTTAGCCAAAACATAAAAAATAAATAGAATATTTATAAAATTTGTTACCTTTAAAAAGATAGTTCAGTTTCCTATTAAGGTGTTAGCATTTAAAGAGCTCAGCTTATATCGATAGGCATTAGTTTATTTATTTATATTTTTCCCCTTAATGATACAAATTTTAGGCGTTACCCCTTTGATAACCAAATCAGAATACTCTCCGCAAGCGTATAAACATATTGCTGTGCTTATGTATCTTTTATTATAGATATGCATCTCGAAACTTAATCAAGCAAATAATTTTCACGTTTTCCCTTTCGCAGAAAACCCGCTCCCGTCCCTTCACACGCCAAATGTTGAAGGACGACTTGTATTCTTTTTTGTTTTGTTTCCAATTTGCATGCTGGAATCTGGTCAAGTCCTTTGTCAGTTAAAGAGTTTTTGCTTTAGCTCGATTTTCTGTACTCAATCTTAAAGATACATTTGTATCTTTGCCCTTTCACACAGATACACAGTCATACATAACAGATAGTCGCGTGCGTTGTGCTTATAAGTATAAGTTTCTATGTGTGTAAGTGGCCATTGCATGTGGCCATCATTTGGAGCTGGGTTTTCTGCTAACCCCCCGCCCCTCTCCGCCCGGCCTACCACCCCTGGGAACCAAATGGAACCCGGCCAGCTGTTGGCTTCGTGGATTGCATGCAGCTCGGTCTTAGATACGTAAAGCTGTTGTAGCACATTTAACTAATAAATGCACTTGCCACACACATTTGTAGATGATGCACTATTCCCCGTTCGCCCCTTACCCCTGTATTATCTAACCACAAAAGGCATAAGCTTTTGTAGCAATTCATATACTCTTTATGTCCCTGGCAGCTTGAAATATCTGCTTAAATATGGTAGCTCCTTTTTAACAAAGCAGTTGGCTTCACACATTTAGAAGACATAGATCAACTTTGTAGATGCAGGTTTCTTACCCAAAATGCTCTAACATAATTTATTAAAGACTAAAACACAATTTCTTTTAGCAAGAATAATAATAATTTGTGTTAAAAATGAATAATAAGACAACATATTTGTCATAATAGTAATTAATTATATATGTACATGTAAATAGTTCTATACCATTTCTCTCAATTCAAAATTCGTGGCTTATAATTATTGTTAAGCCATATAAACATTTCCATAGTCCATTTATATGAATTCATCCCAACTTAAGCTCTATAGACACCCTATTTTTCTTTTCATGATGTGACATTTTTTTATAAATTGACATCATTTCGTTCGAGCTGCTTTTAAATCTTGCCTATATCTTACTATCCCAACACATGCCCTTATATTATTTAATCTTGAGATCAAGCCGAGTATCTTCAATTGAATACAACACCTACAGGGTATAAAAATGTTGATTTCCATATTTGATTTATAAGGGTTTGGAAGAGCTGCTAGTTCTTCTCGTGCAAATCGTGAACTAGTTCTTTAAGCCACTAATTCAGTTATTATCTTAAGAACACAACAAATATTTGGAGCACTTAGGAGTCCAAAGATTAAGAAGAATGTAGAGGATATAACTTGTTGTTAATAATAAAATATTACTTGAATTGTATACCTAAAGCTATCTTATTTTCTTGTACGCAAATACTTTTATGCTATATTCTTCGATATATGAAATGACTTAATTGATAGCTATATATTATGTCTTTTATATATTTTTTAACTTTAGGATCGTTGATATTTCCTTAGCACATGAAAGTCGCGGTAATCTGTATCTAATTGTTGTATGTAGTATACATATATGTATGTACAGATCGGAGAGTGTGTTTATTTAGCTTGAAAACGAACGCAATAAAAATAATGTAAATACGTATGTAAATAGAAGAGGAGCATTGCACGAGCAAGAGAAAGCGAGTATTATAATACTGCTGGCACTGTCTGATACAATATATACCCATTATCGGGTGTCAGTTTCGATGTTTACCAAGACATCGACAAATTCCATTTGCCAGTGTGTTCATATATGGCAGCAATCGCTGGGCTTATAATATTGAGGGTCAAGAACGCGCTACACACACACACGCGCACACTGGACCTGGACGGAAGGAAACGGAATGAAATGGATGGGAGCGCAGGAGAGGGGAGTGGAGTGGGACTGTAGCAGCGGAGAGGCCAAGAGAGGGCAAGACACCAACTGAAAGGGCTATTCACGTCGTACAATCAATTGCTATTAGTTTTCATTACAGTCAAATTACCATAAAATCACATAGACCGTTAGTTGAGTTCGTGCCTTACGGGCTGTTCGCGTTGCCATTTGTCGCTGCCCTCTGCTGACTGCTGGGGTTGCCACCTGACCGCAAGACAGCACACTTTTTCGATATTCATAGAATAATTACACTTTATCAAGGCAGCGCAGTTCATGAATTAACACGCACCTGGAAAGGGGCCAGGCTCGAATCGAGTGGCCGCACTGCCGTTTCCTGTTTCCTGCTTCGATAGTTTCCTTTCGGCTGCTGCTGTCCCTGCTGTGGCTTGGAAATTAGTCAAGTTTGTTACGTTTATGTGAGAGAATTACCGTAATTAGAATATATTGAGCAATAAAAGTGATTTTTATTATTGGAACGCACAACGTGAGCTCGGACCGAGCATCGATGCGGATGATGACGGTGGTGACACAAAGGCCACAGGACTCTCCGGGGTGCCGGACACAGCACACACACAGCACACACACACACACACACTCAGCACACACACACATGCACACAGGTATGGCAATTGGAATAACTGTAATGGGGTCAGGACATTGCCGACATTCTGGCCTTTTGTGCCTTTGTAAGCTCATTTTATGCGGCTTCTTTTAGCCAGTTGCCATCAAATGGCTGCAGCGTTCACTTTTCTTATTGTTGCAGCCAAAAAGGCATTCAGAGCGAGTTAGCCAGCTGTTTAGGAACTTGAAGGACTGCCCATAGTAAGGCGACCCCTCACCCTTTCCCTTGTTCAGCTGCTTTAAATGAAAATATTGCAACAGCTTTTCTATGGATTATGATAAAGTTGATTAGTTGCCAGTTAAAAGGCTGGTCAATAGGGAGGGGAAGTCAATAGTTCAATGTAAGAACAAGAGAAAAGGATTAAATGGCAATTTTATCAAGACATTGAATACTTTTTCAATCACCAGCTCGAGTAAATCTTTGTGGTTTTTCAATTCACTATCATTGCCATTTTCTTTGTGAATAATATCAAACAATATACAAAATTGACAATTGCTCGCCTGTCAGTCCGACGCTCTTGATGTAATCTTTAATAGAAACTTTGTCCACATTTTTCCCCACAGGCGGATCAAACTTTCCATCTTGTGTTCACTTTCGAGTGAGAAAATCATGTTAGGGATGTCCGGAAGTTGATTTTTGTGCAATGCTCTTCGAAGTCTTATATCTGATATCTGAAGCGGCAATCAGCCCAAGCGAGTGGGTCGCCCAGATAGTTCGTCTGCCGAGGACCGCATGCAATTCAAATTAAAAATCAATTTGGTAACAGGTACTTGGCTAATGCAGTCTTTCATTTCAGCTGCGTTTCGCAATTACTGGGCCAACTGAGATGACAGTTAATGTTGTCGCTGTGTGGCAACATTGTCAGTGCCCCAAGAGGCACTCAACAGCTGCCTATACGCAAAATGTGTGGCACTTCATAAAGACTCTGCCGAAAATTAACTTTGACACACACTCCAACAGCCAACTGCTACATCTCTGTGTGTGCGTGTGTGTATGTGTGTGTGTCTGTGTGGGTGCCATAAAAACGCAGCTCATTGGCTCCTAAACATGCCGTTTATGAGCACACACTGGCAGTCAGAGATAGAAGGATAGAGAAGATGGTCTGTAGTAAAAGCAACATGGACTAAGTACTGCTCCATAGCTGTCATAGGGCTGACCATAACGTTGCAATGTATGTGTGTGTGTGTGTGTGTGTGCATGTGTGAGCGTGTGTGAGCGTGTGTTGGCTGCCAAGAAGCGAATGTCAATAGCCAACAGCAGCTGTCAAAACACAGACGCCCTATGTGCCCGCGCTGTTAATGTAATTTGACAATGAATCGTTGCGTCCAAAGTCCAACTGTACCAGTCGACTGTGAACCGACCGCACAGTGCTTCGAGCACATGGTGGCATTTGACGAAAATCTATCACCAATCAATCTTAAAGAAAGTCTTGCAAATATCTTTTAATCATTCTTTATATATGGTTACTGAAACTTTAATAGCAATAAAAAAAGCAATAAAACCTTTTCAAAACTCCGGTCAGAGTTTTGCAATCTTTTTTAACCAATAAGATAATAAAATAACCTTTAATATAGTTAGTCCATTTTATTATTATATATATTACATATTTTTAAATGCCTAATGATATATATTTTTAGGCATATTTTCAAACTTTTAATGGGCTTAGAAATACAAGAAATCAAACTTAAAATCTGAAGAATATTTGAAGTCAAATATATCGATAACAGCACACAATATCAACGATAGGAACTCTTGTCAAAGTTTTGCACAGTTTTGAAATTTTTAGCGCGTTTAGTGATGCAAGAAATCGAACTTTTTAATCGGAAGAATATTTGAACTCAAATATATCCATAACAGCAATCGTTATCAACGATCTGAACTCTGTTTGTGGTCCCCTACTTATTTCGTCCCAGTTTAATTTAACTAATTTTTTCTTAAGTCCTCTTGCACTAGACGAAGCACTGTGCACCTATTCGACGGCCAAGCAGCTTGTTCTGAGTTCAGAGTTCTCGACTCGTGGGTGGCCCTATGCAACTTAATCGATTGGCATTTTGGCGTTTTGGGCATTTTCTAGGTAATCGACTTTGATGGCCAGCAGAGACAGTACATGGAACTTAATGAGTTGCCGCACATCCTGCCCCTGCTGCCGCTACGCCTTGGGGAATGCACATAAATCGCCGATGGTCGTTTATGAAAACATTCGCCGGGGCCGTTAAGTTCGAATATGCGTTAAACTTGGCACTTTCGGTAGCCATTTTGTTTTATTTTCACTGTTCCCGCCGCCATGCAAAAAGCTTATAAAATGCGCATTGCGAAAACAAAAAGTATTTTAATAGAGCCGCGCTTTCATAATGCTGTCCTAACGTCCTTAATGTGTGTGCACTTAAATCTATAATATAAGAATGCATAAAATATTGCATAGTATAAATTATAATATGGTTTGGGAGGGTGGTCGGCGCTTTAAGGCTGGACCTGTTTTGCAAGGGACGCGCCTACTCGTGCACTTGGAGCTTTAAAATACATGCTGAGCTTGAGCTTGCAATAGAATATACATGAAGAAAAGCTTTAACTGTATTTGTGATCAATAAGTAGGCCGTAAAGCTTTTAAGCTAGACTAACTCACAAAGGTTGGATTACATATGTAGATCAAAGCTTGCGCAAACTTGGGCACCAATGGCAGCTTTTGGCTTTTGCGCAAGGATCAACAATGGCCCGCAGGCTTAAGTTTGTTAAGGCTTTGAGCTTTCACACTTACATGTGCAAGGTTTACTTATACTTATGTGCCTAGTAAGCGTTAAGTAATGTGCGCAACTGGATACATTATTGTTACTTAAGCTTTTGAGCTTTTGATGTTAAGTAGGACATGAGTATAAAATTTAATGCATACGTTTGATCTGGAAAAAGCTCTAGCTTGCTGTTAGCTAATAGTTGGTATTTAGCATAAGTTTGCATTTGAGCTATAAATCTGCATGCTCTGGCAAAAGCTCCTTATTCGGCGTAAGCTTGCAGGTGGAGCTTTTACACTCGCTGCCTGAATGCACCAGATAGATCTTTCGAGCTTTTGCACTTGCATATTTTTTAAAAAGCTCTCAGAATCAAATGCAATGCTTTCAGTTCAACCAGCGACCAAGGTCCAGCCCAATAGCAGCATAGGAATATTGCATTAAATTAATGCCATGTTAACGCAAAATTGCGTTTACAAATCCAATCTGCCGTTGCCGGCACCGATAAATGAAGTGCACGAATGGGCGTTTATGGCCACATGACCACATAAAATTACAAGCTTCACGGCTAGCTTTGCTACTGGAGTGCGTCGTGTGTGGCACAGGACTTGGACACTGTGTAATCGGAGCAACTGGCCATTTGGGCAGCATCTTTGGATGACCGACTAGAGCACCTGTGACGGCAGCTGGACTGTGTCTCCAGTAGCTGTTGCAGCTGCTGAAGGTATTCATTTGGGCAGTCCGGTTTCGATTTGTGGTCGGACAGCTCTTAAACTCCAAGAGGGGGCTGGGGGCTGGGGCTGTGAGCGCAGGGCGGACTGTCCAACAAAAACTTAACAAGCTGGTCAGGCGGCCAAATAGATAAACTGGCGCCACATGCTCCGCAATTTGACTCCATTGCACATCAGCTTAGGTGGCAAGGTGTTGGCCGAGGCACACACAGCTGCTGCACACACACAGCGCACAGCATGTGCATGCCACAGACAAGCGTTTCAGATTTACAAAACATTTTATACATTGAGGGCGAGGGTTCAAGTCACAGCTCAGATTCGGCAAGGGTTCGGGCGTTTGCGGGCGGTGGGCCATTTGTGGGCCATGCAACGTCTATGTTTGCGGTGGCCAGGGACGAATGTTGATGCCATTTCTACTGCTGCTGCTGTTGCTGCTGCTGTTGCAGCACGTCCATCAGTGGCCCATTGTCTGTGTCGCGCATACATAATGAAGTGAACCAGAACTGTAGCTAGCTACCCGCTGCCTCCACGCCTGTTGCATTTACCTGTACCAGTTCCTGTTCCGCCTCACCTGCCTAATGACGATGACGATGCGATGATGATGATGATGATGAGCATGACGATGATGATGATGAGGTTGTTGATGATGTTGATAATGAAGCTACTGTTGCTGCCATTTTGGGGTTGGTGGCGATTGGCTGACTGTTTGTTAGCGCGCATTGTGGTGGGTCCAGGTTCAGAGTACGGCAAGAGCGGGTTGTGCGGGTGGCATGGGGTGCGGGGTGCGGGTGCGGGTGTGGGATAGTACTCGCTCTGTGCATTGATAGAAGCGCAATTAGCACTTCGATTGTGTTCGGGTTGACGCGATTTGCATCAAATTAATGTCTTCATCAACGGGCAAACAGAGCGACAATTTGGATAAACGAACGAACGAACGAACGAATCATTTTTGACAAAGCTCAAAAACAATTCGCACGTCAAGTGGGGGGGTCGCTTTTGTTACATTTGACTGCCAGTTCCGAGAGTTGACAAATGAAGTCCTGTTTTATAATTGTACATCATATTTTCCAGCGAGATTAATTTATGAAGTGCTTTCTTGATGATTCGGGCCTGGAGTCGATTCATTCAGGGACCGGTTCAATAAATTATTCAAGTGTCAAGTGTGTGTCCTTTGCAAGGACATTCATATGAGCATCTATAGATTTATAGAGTATTATGAATGTGGGAAATAGAAAACTGTTTATCAAAGTGGGCCTCGACTATTCGAATGAGGTCTAACTTTTCCATAACTACAATAGCTCAGTACTCTAAGGAAACTCAGGACAATCAGTACAACTTTCCCAGTACACTCGAAAATCGTGGGATATTTTGTTTTTTGGTAAATATTATATATATATGTATATATATATTTTGTTCCATATTATGACTGAGTCGGCCTTTCGAGATGAGTGTAAATCGTTATAACTTCTCGCTGACCACATTCAATCCGGCTGGCGAGCTGAAGCAGGTGGAGTATGCCAATAATTGTGGATCGAAGGGTGCGCCAACTGTGGGGATCATAACGAAGAACGGACTCGTTTTGGCCACAGAGAAGAGGATCGACTCGAAACTTACGATCGGACGCACCGTCAAGAAGCTGGAGAAGATTGGCTCACATATGGCGATGGCCTATTCCGGCATGGCTCCAGATTTTCGCATCCTGTCAAAGATGGCGCAAAAGACGTGCGCCGCATACAGCCTGGTCCACTCGGGCATTGTGCCCGTCGACGGCATGGCGATGGCCGTCTCCAACACCATGCAGGAATTCACCCAATCCTGTGGGGTCCGTCCATTCGGGCTATCGGTCCTGCTTGGCGGTTGGGAGAGGGGGCATGCACGTCTCTATCGCTTGGATGCCGCCGGTTCGCTTCTGCCCTTTAGAGCCTGTGCCGTCGGCAAAGATGCAGAGCAACGCATGGAAATTCTGGAACGCCACTATAATCCGAAACTAACTATGGAATTCGCCATATATCTGGCCATTCAGACGATCAGAATGGGCGACGAGCAGTCGATGCCGGCCCAGCACTTCGAAATTGGCATAATCGATAAGACTGGCTTCAGGCGCCTGGACATCGCGACAATCGAGGCCTATTTAACGAAAATGAACTAAATTGCAGCAACACGACTGAAATCGAACGCAGCTCTTTTGGTGTGCAAGTTTATAATGTGATACGCTGGAATGAAACACATTTTCTTTTATCCCGTTTTCGGTTCTTACAAAACCTTTTCAATTCATGCAGTGACCATTAATCGTGGCTGAATAGACTTTTAGTTTTAACACTATTGGTAAGTGAAAGTTTAAAATTGATTAAGCTGTAGAAAGATTCAAGTCGACAAATGGTAAACGGATGGAACGATGGAATTTATGTACATAGACACAAATTTATTTCGGGCAAAACGAGGCGTGTAGCGATCAGTCTCGGGTTCTTTTGCCATGGCACGTTGGAATGAAACGTGTTTTATTTTCATTTTACATTTAAGAAATTGTTTGTTAGAGCTCTCCTGGGAGCCTTTAGTGCTCGCAAGCATTAAAAAAGATAAAACAATAAGTCTGAAGCATTCTTTCAAGCAAAAGCCGCATAATCCAAGCATCAATCAATCAATCGTTAATTCACAAGCTTCAGCTATAGTACAATTGTATGATATATAATTACTTTTACCTTGTTTTAAAAGCATTTGGATAATTTAAGCATTTTTTCAAGCAAACGCCAGAAACTTATTATCAATCGATCAATCAAACTCGCACGTCAACTTTAATAAATCAATTGATTATCAATCAATCGAATGCAAAACCTTTAATATGGTATGATGTAATGAACATATATTTATCTTGGCGAGAGTTTTGATAGCTCAAGCATTCATTCAAGCAAACAATTCAATCATCAATCGATCATCAATCAATCTGATAAACCATCTTCTATATGGTATATAGTTAAAAATATTTATATATATATTTCGTTAATTCAAGCATTCATGCAAGCAAAAAAACTAATTGTCAATCGATCAATCAATCTACATACAAAATGGAATGAAACATATTTTATTTGGTAAGCACTAAGAAACGGTGCGAATTCGAAACGCGATAAGCGACAAGGCTAGCAGAGTGTGAGAGATTTGTAGTCGCTTTTCTCGCTGAGCTTCTCCCGCTTCCGGTGATAAGCAACAATAAATTATCGCTACTCGCTTCGGTTAGCCGAGCTAAGCTAAGCTCTCTCGCTTCCAGTGCAACCCATAACTATAAGGGCGTGTTCTTATCTTTCACAGTGATCTGTTGCATCCGATTTGATGCATTGTTTTGGATTACACTTAAGAGTTGCCAGCAGCACGGCCAGAAACTAGCCAAGCGGAAGCTCCACAATGCAGCGCCATAACCAGAACCAACGAGGATGCCAGGCTGGCGATGTTTACAACGATGGGGGAAGACGACGATGATAATACTCTTACTCTGTGCCTTTCCGTTTGCCGATGTGTCAAGTGGCACTTGCGGGGCTGCTTGACCGGAGACCCGGCTTACTGGATGCCGGGGCTAGGCGTTGGCGTTGGCGTTGGCATTTACCTGGCGACCAGAGTTGTCGTGTTTTTGTCTCCCGGCATCCTTTATTTATATATTTTCTTGCCTGGGTTTTGGTTCCCCATTCTATTTTTTTTTTTATACTTTTATTTCATTTGCCTTCAATGCAATTATACTGGATAAATATCTTCTTCCGTTTTAGCTGTAATTACAAAAGTTTAATTGAGTTTTCTCGGCTCGTTGTGTTCGTTTCTTTTTCCTACTTCATTTTTTTTTATCCACCCCCCCCCCCCCCCCCGCGACCGTATGCTTCTTCTCTTTTTGTTTTGCACTTGTTTTTGTCCTGCTGCCGCCGCTGCTTTGTTGCTGTCGTCCTGTTCGGCGCTCGTCGACATCTCTGGCGCTGGCTGTCGTTGCGGCTGGCTAGAAGTTTATCCAGCATTCTCTCTGCTAAGTCGTCCTGGCGCGCTGGAGCTGGCGCTGAAGCTGGCGCTGAAGCTGGAGCTGGAGCTGGAGCTGGAGCTGTCGTCGTTGTCGCCGTGGCTGCCGTTGACGCTTTTTCCATCTGGATCTGTGGCCGCCTGTCTTCATCTCCAGCCTTACTCTTTTTCTCTTTTCCTTTTTTTTATTGTTGATGTTGCGAAAAAGAGTTGTTTTCAGCCTGCCAGGCCTGTCTATCTAGCGCCACGTGATTGTTTTTTGCCACAACAACAACAACAGCAGCAGAGTGACATTGAGAGGGGGAGAGAGCGACAGGGGGGAGGTTGGGGGGAATGGTCTGGCAGACAGTGGCAATGGCGGCGCGCCTGAGGCTGAGTGATTTCTTCTACTTTGGGACGTCCCAAGGACAGGCATAATAAAAAGTGATTAAAACAGAGCGCAATTGTATTTCAACTTGACTTTAAGGCGCTTGCCCTAACCTCACTTGCAGCAGTGCTGCCAATTTATTTTAAATAAATAGCGAAAGTGTTGAGTAACGGCGCAAAGCAAACGCCTCACGCACACACGCACACGCACAGACAGCAAGCATGACAGTTGCCGGCTGAAACATACGGATGAGCGGTACAGATTCTGGTTAATTTATTCATTGCAAATTTACATGCTCATGTTTGCAAATTTAAAAACTGCACACACACTCACATTTACACACTCGCATATTCACAGCAAAAGAGACGGCAAATGCATAGTTAGAAAGTGTGCGAATGGGAGGCAGCTAGAGAGTGAGAGTGCAGGGTGCAGGGTGCAGGGTGCAGGGGCCGTGCAAGCGAGTTTATTCAAAGCAGACTCTCCTAGTAATATGTAAATCGCATTGCCAGTGCCAAAGTGGAATTTGCTCAGAGTCAGCAGGCTTCCCAGTTGCAACTGCAACCGCAGGCCCTCAGCCCCACCCTAGCCCCATCTAGATTCGCATTCGCATCAGCGCCTCTGTATGGCGCAGCGTTCAGTTATTTTCCTATGGGAAAAATCCACTTGGCGCTACCCCAATATTTACATATCATAGTTGGCTCCACAAATGAGTTGGCGGGAGAGCGAAAGAGAGAGAGAGAGAGGGAGGGAGGGAGCCAGTGTTGTATATGAGTGAGGGCGGAGTGTTGAGTACGGCGGTAAAAGTACGTGCCAAGTGACTGCGACGTGTTGAGTTAAACAGTCAAGCCTATTGCTTGTACGAATGTGTTTCTAGGAGCAAGTCCAGGTTAAAAATGTGAATAAATGTACATAACCAACGTGACGTAGAGAACAAAGCACAACGCATCAGATTCGAATCAAAATAAGATACATTTTTGACAGTTAAAAGACTGGCAAGAGCCTAGCTCAACGATTGTATTGTATCTAATTTAAATGTTTATAAACTCAAAAACTGACTCAAAATCGAATTCTATATCTATCGATATACAAAGCAATCAATGTATCGATATGAGCAAATGACATTTTCTACAGGGCTGCAACATTGCCGTTGGTCTTAGGGCTGCGGAATTTAAATCAATTTCGATCGACAGCTGAGCTTAAAGCTTCAGCAATTGCAATTTGGTCTTCTATTGAGCACCAGGTCTTTGTGTATAATTTCTATATTAAGCAAAAGATTTAACGTAACAAGTCCGAGCTTGACAAGCTCGTTTCAGTATGTTCATAACTCGCATCGACCCTCTTCAATCTTACGTATTGCATAGGTTTAATAAAATGATAAAAAAAGCAGTTATATAAAAATATAATATAACAAATTAGATACGCTTGAGTAATCGAATATTTATGATGAAACATGAGCGGCAACCAAATAATATGTGTACATATACATATGTATACCTAAGCAACCCCATAAACCATAACTGCGCGCAATTCTGAAACAAAAAAACCTCTCGTTTGGGAGGAACAGGAGCACATCACACACTCGCACACACACACTCGCAGACACACACTCGCACACACAGTAGTAGAGGCAAGAGAATGGTGCTTGTCAAAACAAATCCGTAAGAGATTACATTAAAAGGCGCATTTGGACAGCTCAATCGCAAAATAGAATACACCTATTCGAACATACTTACATACTCGAATAACCGGGGATATAACATATGTATATGGAATGCACGCTGTGCATGCGGAAATATCCCCAATGGATTTACCAGACGCCAGTGTGCACCCAACTCAAACCTGGCCCTTAAGTCCCTGTATCCTTGTTTCTTTAGCAACGGTTGCGGCATCGCGGGTTTTCTCTCTTTTTTTTTTATGTGCATGTGTGCCTGCGTGTTTGTGTGTTTGTGTGCTGGCAATGATGGAAAGTTCTGTAATACGAACTGACAGTAGTTTTCATTACGAATTCATGCAATTTTTTACTTTTTTCCTTTCGATTTTCGAACAGACTGCAGCATGATCCACCATAAACAACAGCCGCACAACGTTTACCCAATTCCTAAATGAGTGTTGAGGCAATTGAAGTTGCTCGGTTAAGACCTTTTGAATAGAGTCCGTCAGCTTTGAGTCGCATTATGATAATGCGTAAATGTTTTTTGAGCTTGCTGAAAGTTGGCAATCACTTTAATACCATTTAAAAATTAATCCATCAACACGTACTCAACGATAGTTCAAAAGGAGCTCTACAGGTGGCAACGCTTTAATTTAACTTATCTGTTAATTTGTGCCTTACCAACACTGTGCGCTGTTAAAAGTCAAGGTGGCAACACTGCAAGTTAATTAACTGCCTGGCAAATTCGAACAGACACATCAACCAAGCTGTAACTATATATTGAAGTTGCTTCAGGTATAATATTATGAATTAGCATAGCTGCATATTCTATGCATGTTTATTTATTTGATTGCACACCAAACTCGAGAATACGTCGGTTATCGCTGCATAGATAAGTTCACCTTTGAGTAAATTTTGTCTGTGATTTGTTTGTGGCTGTGGAAATGTAAGCAAATGTTTGTAAGACGACAAAGCTGCTTACTAGATTTACGTTGCTCTTCTTCTTCTTGTTGTTGCGGATGGAGCATCTTGAGCAGACATTTCAAATGGCAATTTGGTGGCCGAAGGGTGCGGTAGGGGTAGGGGGGGGGGTGGACTGTGGCCTTTGTTATGCAAAGTGCAAGTGCTCTCTTCCTCCGTCTCTAACTCTCTCTCCCACTCAGTATTTCTCTGTTGAATCTGAATCTGATTCTGACCTTTGTCCATGACCACAGTGGCCACTCTATAAATTGTACAACTATTTTCAATAAAAGCACACAATAACCAGCATGCTCCAAGTTTTGAGGTATAGCCCATCTCTCTCTGGCCCTGCACCCATCGACGCTGCATCCAACTCTTTCTGGCGCGCGGCTTGGTTTATTTAACTATCGCTGCTGCCTTGACACGGCCAAGACGAGCTGTTGTCCGGCGTATAGTCGTATTGGGCGTTTGGGTTAAGGTATAGGGCCGGCGTTGCCACCCAGTCGCACAGGTGCTGCAGCGCTTCTTCCCAGCCTCTTGTTAGTCCACACTGGTTTTTGTCTTTGCTTGCGTTCTCGACTTTCGGCAACTTCTTGAAAGTACTTTACCCCCCATCCAACGAGCTGGCATGCACAAATACATAAACAGTGTGTGTGGGTGTGTGTGTGTGTGTTTTTTCTATTATTTTTTTGTCTTTTGGTAATTTAGCATATTTCTAAAGAATTTTGTTGTGGCTGCTGTTGTTGTTGTTGTCGTCTGCTGTGTTTCAAGTTTTGCTTCACCGTTTGCGGTGCGCAAATGCAAATTGCTTGGCTTGCATATCCTTTATGCCTTTTGTTTTTCCTATATTTTCTTCGTTTTATACCCTTGTGTAGAGGATATTCGAATTTTGTCGCGAATTATGTGAAGCAAAGAAACAAAGCTTATACATATGTATATGTATTGTTGATCTGTCTATTTCTATGCCAGCTTGTCTTTCAGTCTTGCATATCGGAACCAACCGGATCGGTCCACTATATTTTATATAGGTGCAATAGAAATTCTTTTGCAAGATAACTTGACCAAACTTATCATTTACAAGCTATGCACTATGCTCCCTATCAACATCGGTCCACCATATCATACAGCTTTTTAGAAAGAAATAATTGAATGGTTTTTCAAGGTATCTTGATTTTTCTCAGCAACTAGCACATATCTGGCAAACCTTATCAAATTGAACTAGTAAATCTTATAGAACTAATCGGTCGGAATGAGAACTTTTGCATAGCAGCACTTGTCAGCCACTTGCCTAGAAGGGTATTTATGTTTCGGCGTGCCGAAGTTAGCTTTTCATTTTATTTTCTTTTTGTTTTTGTTTTTCTGGCCACCCCTCTTGCAACCTGGCTGGGGCGCAGAGGCAACAGATGCTGATGTTACTGAAGTGCGCCCAGCCGCGTTGATAGTTTTATTATTTGTATGCATATATTTCTAAACTTAGGATTTCAAAGAACTGCTGCCAAGTAGAGTTGTCTCAAGTGTTTGGCTTAAACAGTGTATTAGCCAATAAGCAATGGCTGACACACTGAAACGAAGTCATTTTTTGAAACCCCTCCAAGTGAAATATTCAAATTTGCTTCCTTTGGGTCATTTGTGAAATGATCAATTTTATTTAACTTTCATTCAGTTGTCCCTAATTTTATTGCATTTTGAAATTAAATATGCAAGCGGCTCTGGAAATCTGAAAAGTATAGCTCTTAATGTATGGGTAGCTTAGTTATAGTTAAAAAATGCTCAACTTAAAAAAAAACAAAATTATGTTTAAATATACATTCAATGTCTTAAATGCTAAAACCCCCCAGGTTTTTTAACGAGCTCAAAGTTGTGAAGAGGAATCAATTTCCAGGGCATATATTAGATAAGTGTCGACTAGCTATAACGCATGCTGAGACCTGCTCAGAACAGGAGGCCATCAGACTCTTTATTCTATGCAAATGACAGCTGAGAAGCCAGTTGGATGCATTCTTGCCTATGATGTGACTGGACAAGTAGCTATAAATACAGTCTAATGATCCAAGTTGTCCTCTGGCTTACTTGCAATTCTCTTATGAATGCAGTTGCATAATCATCAGGTCAACGACAGGCTGTAGTTGACAACAAGTGTCTGTGCCGCTAATTGGCTGCCGTTTGCTAATAAGTATTGACAGTTGCAATGGCAACAGTGTCCCTGTGGGGCGATTGGCCATAAAACATTATTTATTTATTTTCATTAATCATTTAATCAACAGCCTGATAGTTTAACTTGCATTGCCGTGTCACACTGTGCACAGTGGTTGCCATATTTGGAAGTATCATTTTGTTTCTGTTTGGATCCTTGGAATGCAGACCGTCAAAATAAATCGTGCGAATGGAGCGTGAAGTGCTGGGTCTGTGGTCCTTGGTCCTTGGTCCAGGGTCCTGGGTTCCTGGTCCGGCTGCTGTTTATGTTGTCTCATGGTCGTGCGTCCAGATGTTTTGATTCAGTTTTAATTCATTTCAGTTGGCGGCGCCAGTGACTGTTATTGTTGCCATTGTTGCTGTCGTTTGTTCTTGTTGCTATTAAGAAAAACGCCTCCAAGTATAATCGACTAAACGAGCGAGCAAACGAGAATTGGTTGACGACCACCCTTCCCTCCTTCCTTCCCCAAACCGGCCAACACTCGACACAGTTGCCCTCGACATGCAGCCAGCCAGCCAGCCAGCCAGCCAACCAGCCGGCAATAAAAATATGATTGTATTTTCGCTTGAGTTGTTTTCATTTCTCGATGATGTCGAGGACCGTGCTGTGGCCCGGGGTAGGCGACCGCAGTTTTACCCCAATTCCTACTACAGTTTCCACTTCCTGCCGCCAGCGCCAACTCCATCATCTCCGCGCTCAGTCCTCCGTCCAATGCATGGTTAAATCAAGCAAGCGCTTGCCAGCGGTCGACCATTGAACCGCTCCAGTCCGCTCAAGGCAGCAGCTATACGTTTTGTTGTTTTTGCTTCTGCTGGCGGATAACAACTTGGGGCCTTTGTTTTGTTTGCCGCCCACACACACCAACACACACCAACACACACACATACTTGTATATCCATTTGAAATCAGTACGGCAACTCGCATATTCGCTACATTACATTCTTCGTTGCCATTAATCGTGGGGCTGCGGCTGCCCAGTTGGCCGGCAGGGCTGGCTGGCATCTTGAGGGCCTCAGTTGTCCGGGCTTGTGTCCATGGCCGTCCAATGTAGTCGGCGTGGCTCTGGTCCCTGGTCCCTGGTCCTTGTTCAACTCGACTCTCAAGTCTTTCATATTTACTCGAGTGATGTAATTTTTGAATAGCTTAAGGCTTTTGAAAATATTTAGCATGGCAAATCCTTTTTAAACGTTGATTTCGACTGCAGTCAGAGCCGAAGGATGCTATGGCCATGGCTATCGGTCCTCGCCACGTACCGCCCATTGTGCTGTCGAGTACTTTGCATATGCATATGCGTATTATTGTTATTAATAATAATAAATTAGATGCTCTGAATGAGCGCTGCCCACGCAGGCGAAGAGCTGGAAGTTTTTGCGTTTCATTTACCACGGAATGCCCTTCAAAGCGAGCTTGAATATCTTTACATATGTATCTGTATCTGTATCCGGCAATCGATTATAAAGTTTAGGCAAAAGAATTTTAAGGTTGCGGATGCTAACCCCAAAAATATGCCTCATTTTCCATTGAATCTTGTGAATTCCAGCTGCCTAGCTTCCCAATGAATTAATAGGCTTTTCAATTTTCTAATATTAAATGTAATCAACTAATATGCAAATGCATAATATATTTTAGATTATTGATTACTCTTATAATATCATTATTTTACTTTTAAGACTACTTTGTGTTGGCAGCTGACGTTAACCAGCACTGAGCACTGAAAGTGGTCAATACAAAACTTGTGCAAAGTAGAAACGGAAATAGAAATTGAGCACAAAATAATAATAATAAGTACAACAAAAACAACAGCAGCAACTGTTGCTGGTCTTCGCCAGCTCTCATGATGATCTTTGTTCTTATTGTGAACTGGTCGCTGCCAGTGTTGCTAAACTAGCTTATTTTACAAGGCTGGAAATTGCTAAAAGATGTTCAAAAATGCTAAACATAATATATGATCAATTTTTGAATAGTTTTTTTGAAAAACAGTCCATATAAAATATATAGTCCCTTTATTTCTTTTATTTTGAAATAGATTTTAGGTATTTGTTTGAGATACCAATACATTGATTAGGAAAAATGTATCATGTTTAGTCATAGTTGGTCATATTTAGTAGATTGATATAAATTACATTCTTTAATGAGTTTGTTAAGTGAAGCAAATGACAAAAATTTCAAATCAAAGACGGAACATCCGCTTTTAATCCTGTCTCAACGCTCTCTTTTTACTTTTAGTCAGGCTTAGAGCTATTATTATTTCATAACATTTTCTAGCTTAAGCTAAGTCTAGCCATAAAATGGCTAAAATCGCAGCACTGGTCCCAGCAGCAGCATCCAAAATAACAACAATAGTTACAACACACACACACACACACACACATACATACACACACACACATGCACACTGTCCAAAAAGTGCGCAAAAACGCAAAAGGCAAATAAAAATTTGTAATGAAATTTTGTGCGCTGACATTTCGAAAAATTGCTTTTTAACCTTTGTGCCTTGGCTGGAAGTTGAATCCAAAGCCGGGCAAACTGGAGCCGGAGCAGCTTCTACATGTCACTGACATGCTACACGTGTATCTCTTCGGCTTGGGCGCCGCCTCGCCCATGTTGAGGTCCAAGGATGCGAGTGTCTGTGTGTGTGTGTGTGTGTGTGTGTGTGCGGTTGGATGCCAAGCAAAGTTGTGCAGCATCGAAATCTGTAAGCTGAAAACTCTGTGACATGCTTTTAAGTTTTCGGCTGGCATGCACATGCAGATTATTATTAGGTTGTTGCCGCTGCAGCCCGTTGCCCCTGCCGCAGGTGAGTGCCCCTCCCCTCCCCTCCCCTCCGTGTCGCCAGCAAACTCAAAGAAAAAAAAAACTTTGCCCATGTCCAGCTGGCTGGGGAGGGGGTTGGGGCATTTGCCATTTGCCTTGCCATAAGTTTTGTTCTAACAAACCAATTACTCGCACCAATTTCCACAGGCTGCCTTCGACTTTCGCCTAGCCTTACATGATGGAAGAGTTCGACTTTGAGGCGGTGGCTGACTAGCTGAGCAGGGAAGCTGAGGCGGGCTGTAGCTGGTGGCATGCTACAACGAGACGGCAACGAAGCTGACGCTGATGCTGAAGGAAAATACAAATACGACTTTCAGTTACTTTTTCATTATTTTGCCAAGGAGTTTGTCCTTTTGCGTGTGCGACACATTCGGCAAAGACACTTGGCTCGCATGTCCCCGTATCTCAATACCCCACCCCCCATGCACCATCTCCCTCTCTGTGTGTGTGTGTGTGTATTGCAATGTTCAAAACATTGGCAGATGTCGCCGCACTAGCAAAAGTTACGAGAGCCCTGCTGCAACAGCAGGTACAGGGAGGGCCAGGAGCATGGACTGCCTAAGGGCTGGATGATGAGGAGGGGGGAGGGGGGGCAGGCAGGCAGCTGTAGCGGGCGCATCCGGATCTGGATGGCGTGTGTACACATGCTGAGACAAGGACAAGACTTGCCAGTCAACTCGCAGCCAAGCCAGCTGAGCAGAAATGTATAAGAAAAAAATAAGGACGAGTTGATATCGCTGGCACAACGAAGTTTAAATACCCTTTATGGCATGTGGCTATGTGACCAGAATTGGGAAGCTCTTCCTCTTCTTTCTATATGCTATAGTAGTCCGATCCTGATAAGATTTTGCTCATTAGTCGAATAGAAAAAAACTTCATTATTGACCGATCATGCTTATAGCAAGCATATGATATAGTGTTTCGATCCGGCCGGCTCCGACATACATATGTACTGCCTGCAATAGAATGACGGACCATATCACTTCGTTTGTTAATGCTGATCAGGTATGTATATCCCTTATGGCTTCGGAAAAGTCTCCCACTATGCGCTACATATTGCTTGATAAAATGAAGATATCCTCTACAAAGGCATAAAAAAGTTGCTACAAGTTTACTTTCTTTTCTTTCTACTTGCCTTTTATTTTTGTCTTTTTCAACTAATTTTTCTTGTTTTTTCCAGTTAGCCCCCATCCACACTTTACACTGTTCACCGCATGTGCCCAGCTGTGCAAAAGGTGAAGACGACGTATGGCAGAGCGGGATGAGGCGGAGCGGGGCGGACCGGGGCGGTGAAGGGCAAGGTGGACAGCATTAAAGCGGCTCTAAATAAAATTGTCTATGTGAAAGAAGTCGTCGGTTCGACAAATGTGGGCATAAATAATTCATTGGAATGGATCAACAATTGTTTGGCACTCCAAATGGGCACAAACTAGTCCAAAGTTGAATGGAATCAAAGCGGATGCCGAACTAAAGATATTCATTAAAAAAAACCGAATATATTAAATAAACTATGTCGCTCTGGGAAATGGATTGTGACGAAGTATCTTATGTAAGTACTCGAAATGAACTAACATTTTCGGCATTGGACATGCCAATACATCTCCTGTCCGATATGATCAGCTGATGAGGATAAGGATCTCATGGAGAATGAGAAATATTGACGTGTAAGCTATGATACTATTATGTGCTTAAAGTAAGGGTAACTTTGAGGAAAAAAAAAATGGTCATGGTTACCAGGAGTCCGTTAAAATAGAGTCCCATATTCAACTGATTCCTGAATACCATTTATTTTGTAGCATACCATTGGTAGTCAATTAAAATGGGAATACAAACAGGCTATATGAGATTGGGCCTATGAAGCAAGGCTTCATACCAGGAACCGCACCGAAATCCAGTTAGTTTCATGAAATCGATAAGTATCGATTACAAATTCAACCCTTTTACGCATATATTCGAGCTTTTAAGATCCGGAGACGCCAAATTTGGTATGTGGACTATCGAGTAGTATACATAGATCAAGAATTTTTCACTTTTTGGTAAAAGTAAACAAAAATATTTCATATGATTTAAAATTAATTGATAGAATTTTAATTTAGTTAAAGGTCAGCGCAGCATTAAACAGATATCCATTTTATATACAGCACAGCTCTCAGTGGAGTGAAGATTGTTAATCTTTGGGCTTAAATGTGCACAAGAACTTGACAACTTATCTTAGCACACCTGCAGCATAAACACGCGGCTCTTTTGTTATTGTGGTGTGGCATGTGCCACATGCAGCCGAGTCCAGAAGCTGTTTTCTGTTTTTTACGTTTTCCTCCCCCATTTTTGTTGTGAAGATTAAGTCGCATGTGGAACATGTCTTTGGTGTGCCGCTTCTGTGTGTGTGTGTGTGTGTGTGTGTGTGTGTGTGTGTGCGACGTAATCTTTGGGCTGCTTTGGCCGCTTAACTTTTTTCACTTGCACTTGCAACAGCCCCAGCTTGCAGCATATTATGAAGATGAAGATGAAGCGGCGGCAGCGGCAGCAGCGGCAGCAGCGGCAGCGGCTTCAGCTCGCGTGTGCTGTTGTAAAAAGTTTTTAATTTTTCTTTTGAAACATTTAACTAAAAGAGAGCAAGTCCTTGCTTCCCTCGCCAAAGTGTTGCCAGCAACAGCGGCGAGGTTAGGGAGGGGTGGTGGTAAAGAAATTATCCTTTTCTTGCTTGCAACATCTTCTTCTTCTTCTTCGCTTGCCTTACAACTTTTGCTTGGCAAAATATCATACGCATAAAACAACATACGCCGAGACGAAAAAAACCCCAACCCCAGCCACTGCAGGCTACGAGCCGCCCCCCCCCCCCCCCCCCTTCGCTCACCCGGGCAGGACATCATATGATCTGAATGCAGCCCTCTCGCTATTTAACTTGCTTTATTTTTCTTTTAATGAAACAGTTGTTGCTCGCGGCATTATTATGATTATTATGAGGCATGCAAAAGTTGCAGTTAAAGCGTCGTGTAAAATAATATTTAGATGCCAACTTTCAGGCTGCAGTTTGGTGGCTTAAACCCCCCTCCCCCAACTACCCTTCACACACATCCGCTCTCAGCCTGTTTTGGCTGGCAATTTTGCAGTTTAATTAAATTTTACCAGGGCCGAATATCTGCGCAAGAAGACCGCCAAATGCGAAATGCCAAAGCCAGTTGTGAGTCCGGATTCGTGTTGCTGGCAGTCGATAGTCTACTGCTGGCAGTTGGCAGTTGGCAGTTGGCACCAAATGCACCGCAGCAATGTTGCTTTTAGTTTTGGGAAAAGCCCTTAAATTAATTGAGTCTGGCCAGGCTCAGTCCTAAGCAGAGCTCAGCCAACAACCAGTTGCCAGTTGCCGGCTTTTGTGTCGCATCAGATTGACTGAAGAAGCCGCACAAGTTTCTCTCTTTTAGTTTGACGAAATTAACTTGAACCGTTGTTGCCGCCAACCCCCGCACTCCTCCCCCCGCCCCACTCAGCACGTCTAACCAGTGCTCAGATTTGGTGCGAGTGAAAAAGTATTTGCATTACTATGACTTCGAATGGGTTTGAAATTAGCTGCTTTTCTAATTGACATTACATTATTGTAATCGGCAGACCCGGCGGAAGTTGCCTTCCGCGGGAATATGACGGATTTCTTCTCATGGTTAAGAGTACAGTCAAAGGGCTTATTCGAGCAGTTAACCTAGCCACAGCTAGCTAGGGTGAAAGGCCATTTAAATACTCGCATGCAATTAAAGGCAATTTATATTCATGAATTAATTTAGAAAACTACGCACTACCAAATGGAGCTGAGACACTCGATAATATCGGCTTTATTGTTATCGTTAGCATATTTTTTAAAATTTGCATTCAGCATTTCCAACACTTACAACTGCTACAACTAAATGACTTCACTATATATAAACCTTTAGTCACATGCTCCTGTTTCCTGCAATTTGTTCAACATTTCCATAATATTCTCAATAATGCTTTCCGATGCCATGATTATTTCGATTCAAATTGTGCATTTTCGATTGTTATCGATAAGCTTATTCACATTTAACATTTACAGCACTGTCAAAGTCTGCAGCTGAACATCTTGTCACTATTTATTAGCTAAGACTTCATTTAATATTGTTTCCCATTTACATTTGACTTCACGATTTGCCTACTTTCTTTTGGCTTATTTCAAAGCACAACATTCCCTGCTTTTAATATTCCAAAAATTTACAAGCCACAGAATTTTAGCATTTGAAGGGTTTCCGTTGGGGTGCTGTTTGTACAGCTCCATAGACGCAATCAGCTTAAGCTACTCCTCAAAGCACATTGGATAAGCATCTTTGTCTGGTTTTTGTGACGGATGTCTGTCCAGACACACAGTTCCATTTGTTCTTTATACCATTCTGACCAGAATCGGCTGCCTTGCTTTATAGTCTGCCATTATCACTAGCCAAATCTTGTGCACCCGCATGGTGAGCACAAACATTCAAAGCCGCAAATTTGTTAGCCGAGTTGCCGCTGTCATCAACAGATGCGCATCCCGTTTAGGGTACACCACTGTACAGACTAGTTCCAGTGGGAACAATGCAAAAGTCTACCAATTCCAGCATACCCGACAAATGCTTCCTCCTATTGAGGGAGTGAGCCGTAACGGAGTTCCACAAAGAATTGCATTAAAATTACTGTTATTCAAGTTACGGCGTTGCCACGTAGTCGTAAACATCGGGCACCAGCCAGCTACAACTGTTGCCATAGTCGATAGTTGCATGTGGCCAACTATTGATAGCATATGTAACGGTTCGCACTTTGCCCAAGAGTAATCGACCCATATAGATTTAAAGTGGAGTATGTATATGTCTAAAACTAGATGCTCCCTTGTCTCACTTGTTCGTCAAAGTTAATTGAGCTGGCCCAGCCTATTAGATATTCCCTTGTACTTACTTACATACACTTCATAAAACATATTTATATATATATACGTATATGCATAGCGGACACGAGACCACATAGCGCTCGACTAGACTAGCCGGATGGACATCTTAATGGTAAGAACATCTAAAACAATTTTCCATTAATGACAACAATGTCAATTTCAGGCACTCGGGCTGTCCAATGATGTTTTTCTCCTCTCTTATTTTTTGTTCTTCATTATTTTGGTCGTGCGGCTGTAAATGGCAAACAAGCCAAGTGCCTGGGCTGCTGGACAGAGGCGGTGGTAAACGGAGGTAACGAGTAACGTAAGGGGAGAGGGCGGTCATGGTGGCGCCTGGGGTGTGGGGGGGGGTGGGTGATGGGTGGTGGTCAGTGCAGAAGCATCCTTTTATGATGACGTTACGAACGCCGCTCTCGGTTGACTGACATGAAACTGTAATGGAATTCAATAAAAGCTGAGAGTGCAGAAACTGTTTGACACGCAAACGACGAAACGGCTTTTGGGGTCCATCGCATCGGCTCATGTGCGTTTGTCAGGCTCATTTGTTAATTTAACGCAATATCGCCGACTGTTCAGGGCCATGACTGTCCATAGGTGGTATCACGCGGGACATTGGCTCCAGCATTCAACATGCTCAGATATTTATGCTCTGTGAAACATATGTGCAAATATATACACGTATACACTTAACAACTGTGCGGCATTTCGATTATATTATATTGTTTGCGCCCAAGTCAGTCAGTTATAGTTGCTGTACACGCAAGGCCGGGTAATATTCGTAAAATTTATAATACTTATAATACTTGTGCTGTAGTGCTGTCAAGAAACAGTGCTGTGCAACAAGCCATGTTTTTCGATACTATCGGCGCGCCATTTTGAGAAAGTGAGCTATCGATAAGTTTGGCCGATAAATTGGATTGTCAAGCGAGGCTGGTGCAGGACACGGCAATTAGAGTTTTCACATTGATTTAAGTGGAGAAGATTTAAATCATGCCGCATATTGTGTCGCCGATACGTTCTAATCTCATATTGCAAATCCTATTGGAGGGCAATCTCTACATTGCATTCACGTGGTGTGTCAGCTATGTGCTCTACATGCTCATCTATGTATGTAGGTGATTTCCCATAACCTCATCAAGTACTCATTGAAATTTCTTTTTTTGCAGGAGTGGCGTCAGCTGGGAGTGCCCGTGTTGCTGGTCTTTACATTGGCCGTGATCACCGAGAGCTTGCGTATCTATGTGGGCTACACCCTCAACCTGAGCCCGCATGGACCGCGTCCCAAATTGTTGCTCTTCTCAACACTGGCCTTGTGTCTGCCATTGCTGTGCGCATTCTGGTATCTGCGCAAGCTGCTGCTCGATCAAAGTCTCTGGCTGCAGCTCATCTTCAATCTTTGGGCGATCCTTATAGCGCTGGAGCTGGTCGTGGCTGTGGGCATACTGTGGAGCAAGAAGTCCCATGTGGAAACGCTGCCGAATTGGTCGACTATTGAGGCGAATCTTAAAGCGCGCCGTCGTCGTCTTCAGCGCCCGCCTGGCCAACTTTACAAGTTGTGAATCGACGCACAGAATATCCTCGGATAGCGGGATAGTAAAAATGTCTGTACTCAGTTTTCAGATTGCAGATTGCAGAGCATCTGGTAGTTGGTTGCTTTTTAATTAACACATTTTTGCAATATTGTCAGCGCCCGGCCAGGCCAGACCACGCCCCCCCAATGTGTGTGTGTGTACACCTTGAATGCCCAATCCCTTTTGGTGTTGCTTTTATTGCATTTACTTTGCGACAAGCGACGATCCAGCGGCCAATGACGCCGCTTGATGGCCGAACCGGATGTCGTTTTCAATAAAGGCGTCGCAGGCGTTAAGCTCTACGCCGGAACACTCATCCCACACACACGCCACACACACACACACACACACACACACACACACACACACACACGTGTGGCAGATGAGACTTGGCTGTGTGGATGCTAGTGTGGCACTTTAATTAATTTCTTTAAGTTCATTAACATTTGACTTGTTTAAGCAAGTGAAAATACGACGATACAGCGAATGGGCGGATCCTTGAATCCGTGGCATTTGATGGCATTGTCAGGAGAATATTGCTTTCGCTACCTTCTCTTGAAAAGCCAGCATCTCAGGTTTATTCAAGCACACAATGTAAACAAATTTGGCAAAACTGTGTGATTTATTCAAAGTATTGTTCTATCTTTAAATATGTATTGCGTGTTGTGCTGCTTCAAATTTTCTATTTGTAGGCTAACAGTAACATTTGTTGGGCTATAATCATAATATTGTATGGCAACGCTCTAGAACGTAAGCTGAAAAAAAAGCTTTCATCGAACACATGCGATAGAGATCCCATGCATATTCGATATGTTGTTATCGATACACATTAGATAGGTACAAGCACTAACCAAATAACATATAGACCGGACAAACCGTACTTTTGAGGGTGACATTCGATATTTCTGCGGCTGGTCCAAACTCGCCTTCGTTTTTGTTCGGGTTCGAGACATGCCCGCATGCTCTCAGAAGCAAGAGAGTAAGAATACATATGGCCTGTGTCGGGGAACGGCAACGCTGTCTTTTTACTCGCTCACTCTACAAGAAACTGCTGTGGCTTACTCTCATCCATATGATTTGTGCGATAGAACGGCATCGCTGTTTTTTATCTAGCTCCCACTACAGGAAACTGCTTTAGCTTACTCTCAATGCTCTTTCAATTTGTCTATGTACCGTTTAAATGTTTGTGTGTGTATTTGTCCGCACAAGCAAAAATGCCCAGAAATTCAATTTTTCTCAAAAGTCGGTGGCATATCTTCCCTTTTGACGGGACGAGTAATATGAAATAATGAAAGGGTTTGCCAAGTCGATGCGAAATTCTTTCTTTTTAGCTCGTTCTTTTTCGAAAGGGTACCTAAGCGTTGGCATGTGTGCATTTAAAAGTTTTTGGACTTGCTATTCACGCATACTAACATATTTTGTATATGAATAGAAGCATTTATGCGCATGTGTGCCTGTTGGTCCCTGCCTGCCTGTCCGATCCAAATTTGACAATATTTTTGGACTTCTGAATTTCGAGCTCTACACACACACACAGAGACACAAATGTGTGTGAATGGGCTGATCATGGGCGCAAAATTTAAAAATATCATTATTGGCACGCGTCTGACGCGCGCTCTTCTTTTTATGATTTAGGGCTTGAATTGATGAATGAATGTTGACCCCTCATTACCTGCAGCAGCCCGTTGGGCCGAAAGGGTCAACTTTTGGCAAACACCTGCACCTGCATATGTAGGTCAAGTGACTGATCACTTAACTAATTTTAGGAGCAATTATATATTGATAGTATTAATAATTTTATTGTCTTTAAATATTTAGCTTTTTCATATATGAATTTGATCTACAGGTAATGAGGGGTCAACATTCATTCATCAATTCAAGCCCTAAATCATAAAAAGAAGAGCGCGCGTCAGACGCGTGCCAATAATGATATTTTTAAATTTTGCGTCCATGATCAGCCCATTCACACACATTTGTGTCTCTGTGTGTGTGTGTAGAGCTCGAAATTCAGAAGTCCAAAAATATTGTCAAATTTGGATCGGACAGGCAGGCAGGGACCAACAGGCACACATGCGCATAAATGCTTCTATTCATATACAAAATATGTTAGTATGCGTGAATAGCAAGTCCAAAAACTTTTAAATGCACACATGCCAACGCTTAGGTACCCTTTCGAAAAAGAACGAGCTAAAAAGAAAGAATTTCGCATCGACTTGGCAAACCCTTTCATTATTTCATATTACTCGTCCCGTCAAAAGGGAAGATATGCCACCGACTTTTGAGAAAAATTGAATTTCTGGGCATTTTTGCTTGTGCGGACAAATACACACACAAACATTTAAACGGTACATAGACAAATTGAAAGAGCATTGAGAGTAAGCTAAAGCAGTTTCCTGTAGTGGGAGCGAGATAAAAAACAGCGATGCCGTTCTATCGCACAAATCATATGGATGAGAGTAAGCCACAGCAGTTTCTTGTAGAGTGAGCGAGTAAAAAGACAGCGTTGCCGTTCCCCGACACAGGCCATATGTATTCTTACTCTCTTGCTTCTGAGAGCATGCGGGCATGTCTCGAACCCGAACAAAAACGAAGGCGAGTTTGGACCAGCCGCAGAAATATCGAATGTCACCCTCAAAAGTACGGTTTGTCCGGTCTATATGTTATTTGGTTAGTGGTACAAGCGAGTTATCGGATTGTCAGCTTATTGACAATGCCGCCTGGGCGGCATTCGCTTCGTGAAAGTCAACACAAAATACAATTTGAGATTAAAGACAACTAGCTTACTGACATATTTATAACAAGAAAATTAATGCACACTGCAATGCGATTACCGAGTGTTCAAAGCACACTTCTCAACACTGTAAGCAACGGACTTTTGGCGCCTCTGTGCAATTTCTCGATAATTTATCGAAACGCGTTCGAGTTCTTCCTGTAGCTCTTGAACCGAATTCTTGTTGAGTTGAATCGATGAAGCTCCTGAAATGTATGTTAAAATCATGTGAGCACAGCAAGAAAACAACAGCAAATTCCCAATAACAATTTTTCCAATAACAAATTTCCAAATTGCACAACCGTTTAACTTAAAAACCCGGAAGCATGTCGAACCTGTCGAACGTGGCACCTCAAAAAGCCAAAGGCAGCACAACCGAAACGATGACCGTGGAGGAGCCGTCGGCTACGATGGCAGCCATATCTCTGCCAGCTGGCGATGAGGCGAACAAGGACGAGAATGCGCCCAGCACTAGTCAGGGGCAGCAGCGCGGTGCCTGCAGCAGCGCCACCCACACCACCAGCACCACCACCACCATCAGCACAAACAACAACAACAGCAGCGACAGCAACGACAACAACAGAATGGGCTCGGCAACGCCAATGACACAGCTGAACGGGCCGGTAATGCGGATAAAGCGGGAACTGAACGAAATCATTGAGAATCCGCCGCCGAACTGCAGCGCCGAGATGTACAAGGAGGATCTGTTCCATTGGAAAGCGATAATAATGGGGCCCAGCGGCACCCCCTATGAGGGCGGCATTTTTAAGCTAGACATACGCTTTCCGGGTGCGTATCCATTCCGACCGCCACAAATCCGTTTCATAACGCGCATCTATCACTGCAACGTTGACAGTCGTGGCGTCATTTGCCTCGATGTGCTGAACGAACGCTGGTCGCCAGTCATGAACATTGCCAAGGTGCTGCTATCCATTTGGGTGCTAATCGGCGAATGCAATCCCAACGATCCACTCGTCATGGGCATTGCCGATCAATACAAATGCAATCGTAAGGAGCATGACAAAGTTGCGCGCTACTGGACGAAACGCTTTGCAATGCCAAAGGCCAAGCCGAACTCCAAGCTCGAGCAGGAGCTACTGCTGCCCTACATACAGGAGCAAGAGCCGACGCCAGAGCAGGACCAAGTGCAGCAGCAGCAGCAGCAGCAGCAGAGCCAGGCGCCAGAGCAGGAACAGGAGCCAGCGCTCAGTACTGAGACGAGCAGCTCAATTGCCGTTAGCGTAAACCACAGTCGTAGCCAACTTTAGATAGATTCCCATAATAAACAGTCTCCACACAGACAGACACACACGCACCAAACACACACATACTTGAACAGCTTCCAGGGAATTGGTCGGAATGGGGGGGTGGGCGGCCTTGTCTTTGCTCGCGCTAAGTGTAGGGCGTGAACAATTTGTGTAAACGCGGCGAGCGGACAAAAAATATGGCTTGCATAATGTGCCAGGGCAGTGGCTGGTTATGCCCCTCACCCGTTCCCCAGTAACCGCAGAGCGCACCACACCGTCCAGTCAGCTGCTGACGCCGCCAGATAGCTAGCCAAGCCTTTCCGCGTTCATGTCCATGAATATTCATGAGCTGCCAAAAATGAAGCGTGCACAAGGCGAAGCTGGCAAAGGGTCGTCGGGATGTGTAGATGGAATGGGCAGAGCAGTGCGGGTAGCTTGAAAAATGAATTGGAACGCGAATAGGTTGAATCAGCGGTAGCTGGGAGGGGGAGCAGCACTGGGATTCGGGCAGCGGCTGAAGGTGTTGAAAGCAAGCTGAGATATACCCACATTCGCCTTCAACTGCAGAGTTGGCAACTCCTGGAGCAGAGCGGAGCCGGTTTTTGGCATGGGTTTCACTTAATTAGGGCAAAGATATTTACACTCTTAATACAATGGTATACTGCCATGTTTAATATCTGCTGTGCTGCAGGAATAAACTTTATTTTGAAGAAAAGCTTCCATGAAGTGAGAAAGGCTCAAAAGCTCATGCAGGCATATGTATGTGTATGCGTATGTGTATGCGTATGTGTATGCGTATGTGTATGCGTATGTGTATGTGTATGTGTATGTGTATGTGTATGTGTATGTGTATGTGTATGTGTATGTGTATGTGTATGTGTATGTGTATGTGTATGTGTATGTGTATGTGTATGTGTATGTGTATGTGTATGTGTATGTGTATGTGTATGTATATATGTATGTGTATGCGTGTATGTAAACATATGCGTCACTTACCTAATTAACTCACTTTCAAGTATTGCCCTCCTATGCGATTCTCATGAATTCAGGTAGGTCTTGCTAGTCTAGGCTTTGACAGTGAGTTAAGTGTTACATTAACAAGTGTTGGCGTTTATTAAACGCTAGATATATGTGTTTCTATGTATGTGTATGTGTATATATACATTCGTACGTACGTAGGCATGTATGTATGTGTATATAATATAATCGTGCGCGTGTATGTTAGTTTTTCTGTGAATATTTGTTTATATTTACATATATAAACAGCATTTATATCAATAATATTTATATATCAATGGATCAGTTTTGTTTTATGGTTCCCTTCAAGGCTAAGGCTTGGCTGTTCTTCATCTAAATGTTCTTGCATATCGGGCTTTAAAGTGAATTGTTGCTTTAAGTGAATAGATTTGAAATCGCAGATCTGAAAATGGCTTATTATGAAATACGAGTCGAGGCGGGGCGAGCGGATAGAGGATAATAGCACAATTGGTATCAGGACTGTGCCTGGACACGTTTGATGCGGGGAAGTGGAGGGCAACACGGGAATACAGCAGACCGGGGCAGAACATCTAAGGAAAGCGACACTCAATTTGCGAAATGCGATAAATTGAATGAAAAGTGTGAAAATGAAGAGGAGTCATCAGCAGCAGCAGGCAACAACAACAAGCGAAAAGTGGGCGGCGGGCGGGGAGGTCAATGCTGCAAGCTTAAGCAGAAGTGAAGCGAAACACAAAAAAATGTAAATGAAAATTCAGGGAAATTTAATAATAAAAACATCAGCATAAAGTAAAACGCATAAAATCCAATGAAATGTAAAAGGCAACCAACGGGCGCCCGCTGGACAGACGCCATCAAGGATGTCCTTGTGTCCTGGGCGATGCTGCTGCTGCTGCTGCTGCTTCTGCTGGTTCTGCCTCTGCTCCTTGCTGCTGTCGTGTGTGTACGAAATAGCGTCGGGTAATCACATTGCGTCGCTCTGGCTGTGTCCTGCCCAGGCAGGATATGCTCAATTGAACATGTTGATTGCTGACAGCGCAGACGCTGCCGCTGCCACGTTGGCCCTCCTCAAATGAGGAGTCAATTGAAAATCAACTTAGAGCTTGCTTTAATGGAATTAGTTGTACATAGTAGCAGCAACGCAACCAGCATCGGCACCAGCACCAGCACCAGTGCCAGCAGCAGTAACAGGAGCAGGAGCAGGAGCAGAGCAGCGGGCGTCATCATCAACATCAGTTCCAGATGCACATGCAGAGGATATCAAGCGACGCATTTTGGGTTTATGCTTCAGCAAATGCAGCCCTGCGTGCGTGCTAAAAGGTAAAACATCTATCTAAATACAGGTGTGCGCGTATATGTGTGTGCATAGAGCCATTCTTTATCTATTTACCTACCCGTATGCATACATAGATGCACATATGTGTGTCCTTTCGGTCAGCCAGTTGGGCGAACACCTAGAAAAACATTTGAATAGAGCTCGATTGATGTTGAGCAGTGTTGAAAAGCGTGTAAATGAAATTAGAAAGCAGCTACATGGCCACGCCCACACACACGCCCACACACTCAAACAACCCACCAGCCATCTATCCATTCATCTACATATCCGCCCCGCCTCACACATCCCTCCATTACACAACTCAGGCATGGAGCACAAAAAAAAGAATAAACAAAAAGGAATAAAAAAAAACAAAATTGGAAAATATTTTACTCGATGCATCGATAACTGACTACCCTATCCCCAAATTATCGAAAACCTGAGGTCGAATGTTAACTTTGAGAGCAAAGATTGTGCATTTATGAGAAATACATTTTCTTATTACATTTTCAAAATACTTAGTTTAAATAATGATGAAATTGCCTATATATCTGTATATTAAGGTATTTAAGAAAATTAACTGAAAAGCTGCTTTATCATGTCAGCCTTGGGAAAATATTTAAATCAAAAATATTCTATCATCTTTCCAATTCATCTTAAAACCAATTGGCGCCTTTTACGGAAAAACGGAAAGCATTTTGGCAAATTGAAAGAATCTTTTTTTAATTGCCAATTTAATCTAGATAAGAAAATAAAACTCATATGCGTTTTGATAATTGGCGGTCGTAAATCAAATTATTCTCCATCAAGGAGAGCGATGCATGTGAAGCGAGGTGCATGCTTCGACCAGGTCTTGTTATTAGTGAATGTTTCATTACAAACCCTTTGAATATATCCGAGTGCAACGTGAAGTGTTCGAATATTGCGAACAAGCGGCAACAGGAGCAGCAGCTGTGATTAAATGAGTGCGAGGGTGAAAACAGTTTAACCTCGATTCAATCAGACTTTGCTTCTTCCCAGAATCTAAAAGATGACGAAAAGGAACATTTAGTCGGAAGCTGAGGCACGGTTGAAATCTGAATCCCGCTTAAAGAATGTTGACAGACCCAAAAGGAAATAGGATCGAAGAGGACGAAATCTAATTTGTCATAGAGTTGGACACACCCAGTAGAAATGCTTCCCTGATTCTACCTCTTCCCCATTACGACAGCTTCTGCAGAACATAAAGTTATGCTTTCCAACACTGTCATTGTCATCTTTGTAGTCGATGTTGTCATCGTTTTGCTATGGGGCGACGGTTGGACGAACGCATGTGGTCCTTGTGTTTCGTGTAACTGCCTTTGTAGCTTAATTGAATTTAAGTATGCCTCACAATATGCAATGTTGCAAAATGCAGAGCACTAACACGCACACACACATTCAAGGCCCAAGTGCATTTCACTTTGTTGCCCGATTTGGTGGCATAGACGCAATTGCAGTAGCCGCCGCCTCAAACGCCGTCAATCAAACTAAGCCAACTAATAGAGCAGGGGCTGGGTTGGGGCTGTGGGGCTATTGCCATGTGCAGAGCTTGACAAACTTAGTTAGCCAAGTAAAATAGTTTTATTAATTGCCCGTGCAAGGAGTGCCAGTGTTGTATAATGCATATTTTTGAGTGCTGCAAAATGTATGCAACAATATATTCAGTGCTGCAACGAATTTGTCCCTAAACCTGGTTAGGTTTTCTTTCCATTCTCAATTAGAATATATTTCCTATGACGTGTTCAACTTGACTTAGTTAGTGAATATAAATTATGAATTTTTGAAAAACAAGGCACTTGATGTGACCCGGTCACAATTCTTATTGAAAGATGAGCAAAAACTAAACAGATGATTTTGTCTGCAGTGCTGCCAGCACAATGCAATGACCCGCAGTGTTGGGTAATGAATGAAGTAACAAATTGAACTGAGCTAGTAAACACTTGTTGATCAAAGTAGAGTTCATTTTAAAATAATGTTGGCTTATATATCAAAGCAGAAGGTGATTTGTGATTTAAGCTGGAATACGATCTGAAGTCGAGACGTGGAATGACGGCAGTCAGACAGACCCCGGCATTGGGTATTTGGCACTCTTGGCACTCCAGCTGGAAGTCTAAGCAGGGTGTATCCACCGAGTTTGGGTGCTTTGTTAAATGTCGCTTTAAAAACTTCCTGCCCAGTTACGGCACATAAACAAACGGCGGACAAACAAACAGCCCTACAGCTGTCCGCTGTCCATTTTGGCTGGCAAATAAAAAGCACTGAGCGAAAATCGATGTGCATAAAAGAGTAGCCAACAAGTGCACAAAAAAAAATTAAAAAAAAAAAAAAAACAAAATAGAAAACTTCCAACTATACGGCTAGCATATTAGGCCACGGTCTGGATCTGGTGGCTCGTGCATGGTGCATGGGTCTGAGCCCAGAAAATGTCACAGCGCCAAAAATGGTGACAAAAAAAAAAAAAAGAAAAAAATAGGGAAAGAGCAAAAAAAAACAAAAATTAAATGTCGGTGCCGGGCATGGGCAGCGCTGACCAAGGCAAACACTCGGCACTTGGCACTTTTTGATGTTGTTAGTGGCCATGTCGGAGTGGAGCTCCAGCTCTAGCTCCAGCTCCAGCTACGGCCATTCCTGCAGGTGTCGCGACGGCCGCGCAGACTTGCAAACTATGCACATGGCGGTAAATACTCTGCACGCCACGTGGCCATTGCCGGCTACTGCTACTGCTCCTGCTCCTGCTCCTGCTCCTGCTGCCAGCCGCTTAAATTTACTGCCCTCAGGCATTTCATTTGGCCGGCCAGTTGGAGAAGGAAGAGCTGATGCCGCTGCCGCTGCCGCTGCTGCTCTGGGCGCAAACATTTCCGAAATGTGACAAAAAAAAAAGAAGAAAATAAGAAAAAACCCAGTAGGAATATTGCAGTCGGCTGTAACTGACTGCGCGATGCTCGCTTACAGTCCAATAAACGCAGCTCTCAGTGCGTGCTCCTGGAATCTTATGTAATCTTCTTTTCAAATTCGATCACTCTAGCTGCCAAGCTATGGCAGATTTCGCGGTTTCAGGCAGCTTAGCTGCGCATACCCTAACAGTTTTTGGGTCAATCTTTGAGGGAAGTCATAACTGTACTTGGTGACTCTAGCCATAAAGCTAGGCCCGTCCCTAGTAGGTGTGGCTCGATATATTGCACACGGCATAAGGTCAAACGGAGGGGCAACAACACGGATATTCCACAAAACCAATATACTCGCTTTCATCATTTGGACGAGTATAAAAACTGGGCAGAAAAAGATGCGATACATGACATTTTTTTTGGCACTGGCATGGGTGAGCCTACAAACGGTATATCGGTAGCCAGTGTCTGATTGGAATGAATGTCTCTGGTACAACAAAAAAAAACAACAAGAACAAGAAAATAAATATAAAAAAAAAGAGCTCAAAAACTGGCGTCATGCGCTACTAAATGGCAACGAGCCCGTCGTGGAGCGCAGTACATATTCCTTAAACGCGAGATAACAAGCATTTAACAAAGTACGTACTATGGCAACGGGAGCAGAACGTAATACTCATAGAATGGAATACCGTTAAAAGAAACTATCGCTGCAAATGCGTTCAGGGGCGAGCGTGGCAACTTAATGGCAAAGTTACAAGGCAGTTGACATCAGCCTGCAAAACGCCGAGCGTGAGAACAGATCCGCAAAGAAAGCGGTATCATGTGTAAATTGAAAGAAAGTCTGATAAGCTTCGTTCTGATGACAATTGAAAATTGGAAAAGAACATTAGAACATTAGTCGGGGAGCTCCCGACTAGAACCTCTTACTTGTTAACATTTTGATTTTACAATTTAATTTTACATTTATTTCCCTTTCATTTACAAATAAAGTTGCCAGCTCCACATATTGTATATACATATAGCTAAAGCCTGCATCTACCCAATGTGATAAAATTATACAAATAATATATTATAAAAATCATTTACAATGCAATTTATCCTTTTAGTCAGGATCCTTCCCAATAGTATTTAATTTTAAACCTAACAGGTTTCAGATGTTTGAATAAGTTTCGTATTAAAGAAAGTTCCAGCTACGAACCGGTTCGCTCTAATTTGGCTGAGCACTTGCCAGAGCAAATGCTGCTTGGTCGCTTGATCATAATCCAATATTAATATGGAGCTAAGCGGGGCCTGAGCAAATAATAAATCAAATCAAGCAAGTTCTTCATTAAATTCTATTGCGACTCTCCCACTGCCAGGTGCTCCGCTCGCTGGCTGCCTCAAAGCTCTTCCACTTGTTGTTGTAATCGCGGATGCGCACATCATTTCACACGGAAATCAAAGACGCTTCCTTATTTTTCTTAAGTTTAAATTGCAGGAAATTACTTTGTGCCAGTGCCACGGCGGGAGCGAGTGCGAGTGGCTTCACTTGTCCATGCTACGTCTCGGTCCGATCTCTCCGGGCTCCACATTTTGCAGCATCGCGCCGGCCGTCCGTCCCTCTGCTTTTCCGTCGCAGCTTCAATGATTTTTATCGTTCGCACTGCAATTTCTTATATTAAACTCAAAGCAGGTAGCTCGGCCACAGCTCCCGCCCTCGGGAGCCATCCTCCTCGGCCTCCCTCATCCGATTACCGCACCCGCCCGCACTCTGTTCCAGCGTCTTGAACCGCGGATGTTGAGCAGCAAAATCCTAACTGCTACTTATCGAGTCGCGCGCCCCCGCCCCACTTTAGCTCTGGGTCTCTCTTGCTGAGCATTTTCATTTTCATTTTCATTTTGGCGTCGTTGCCACGGAAATTCATCAAAATCATATAAACTCGTTCGCCTCGAAAGGCAGCGCCTCCCCAAGCCACCTTGCCCCGCGCCCAGCCAGCTGCCTTTTGGCCCAGCTCCGACGCGGTTTATCATTCGCGGGTTACAGCCAAAACTTTTGACGGACCATCTGCATGTTTTCTTACACGGCAACCGCTGAATGTTGTTGCTGATATTGTTGTTGATTTTGTTGTGGCTTTTCTGCCAGTGGCACTCGAGCAATATTTGATTTTCTTCTTTGATGCCATTAGTTTTTTGCTTTCATTTGGCCCGCTGCTGCTGCTGCTGCTGCTGCTGTGGCTGCCACAAGAGGCAAGGCTCTTAGTTGGGGCCTTTTTCTTGTTGCTTAAATCGCATTCTGGTTCCGGGATGCCACACAACCTGCCACACCCCCCTACTTCAGCCTAGCCGGGAAATCGCGCACTTGTAGATAAACTTTTGTAAATGAAATTGCAGAATGTTATATTTTCCGCATTATTTTTATTTTATTTTTTACTATTTTTCCCACTACCTTGATTTCATACAGAAATATATTTATTAAAGTTTTTTTTTTTTTTTTTGTATTTTATATACGTACACATTTATTGAATCTATTTTATTTTTTTTTGAGTTTTCCATCTCTGCTGGGCTCCTCCACTTCTTGTCCACTTGGCCGCTGAAGGAGCAGATAATGCGTTTTGCGACTGTTGCATTTGCCGTGCCTTGCTGGGGCAGGTGCTTAGAAACCATTTCAAGCAATCAAAGCTCGGCTACAATGCCCCACGCCCCACGCGCCCTCATAGCTGGAAAACTACACGCCGAACTCTCTTCATAGCCAAAGCATTTGCAGCAGTTGAACACCTGGCATAACAGTTCCTAACAGTTCCGACGCCTTTTGTAACTTAAGTTGTGCGTGTGTGGGTGTGCATGTGTGTGTGTGTGTGTGTGTGAAGTAAATCAACAAAACTCAAAACACAAACAACAACATTAACAAATACACGCCTGGCAAATGAAAAATCCTACTACACACACTCACACTCACACACACCTGCACACGCACACCCACACCCACACTCACAAGTACGTAGCGCAATCTCAGTTGCATTTTAATTACTGAATCAAAAATCACAGAAGCGGAAATACTTATGAATTTCTTATGAGCCTGCAAAGAGAAGAAAGCGCCAACGACGTCGACAGCGTCTTTAACATCAACAAGAGGGCAAAACAACTAGTTGATTGAGACCAAAGCGCAGATACCCTACAATATGTTAAAAAACCTTCTAAAACGAGCAGCGACATTTTCCATTTGTGCTGTGCCCAAGCACGCTTTGAAGACCCCAAAACGATTACGAATGCTGCAAAGGAGGAATTGAAAAAAAATCAATCATTCATGTGAACGCAATCGTATGCGTGTGATATCGAGAGTGGAGGCAGCATAAGTTACAAATTAACAAAACCTTTACGAACTGAAGAATTGCAAAAATAGGAGAACTGATGAGAGAGAGTCTTGGATTGTAAAAACAAAGGGTAAGTCAAAGCAAGCAGCGTGTCAGGAAGACGTTTGCGAAGAGAGAGAGAGAGAGACAGATAAAGCGAGAGAGAGAGAGAGAGGAAGAGAGAGAGAGAGAGAGAGAGAGAGAGAGATGTGCGCATGGATTAAGAGCAAAGAACGTGTAAACAAGGTTTATATTATAATCTGAATATTGAAAGAGTGAAAGCAAAATAATACAAGATATAGTGGTCGTTCGCAAACTAGTCGACTTGGCTTAAAGATGATTTTAATATGCCACACTTTCAAAATTCTCGAAAAATTTAAAAATATAGAGAGAATATAATAAAACAAGGCAAATTGGCTAATATGTAACTTTAAGCTTTGTCCACCCAAAAACTTGGCCAGCTTCTACAGACAGTCTTATGAGAAGTAGACTTGCCGAGGAAAAGTTCTCTCCCTTTTGAGAACTGCGGGGCAAGCATCGAACAGTCCGTGTGTTGAGAAGTATTCCATTCCTTCTAAGAGTCATATCGCCTAACCAAAGCTAGACCTTCATGTCGAAACCATATTGAGCTTTCCAGCAAAGCATTTGGCAATTTGCTGAGATTCTATTAAATTGGTCGCCAACTTGTTGAGCATTTCGTAATGCCCCAACGCACACTACAAATGAGCAACAGCAAAGAGCCAGCAGCAGCTGCTGCTCAGTTGTAATGTGGCTTCAGTGGGCAGCTCGAGCAGTTTCCCAAAGCCTCAAACACAACAAGTTGTCGACAAGAAATTGCAGAGCAGAAATGTGCGGATATTCTGGAATTTCCTTTGATGGTTAAAATTGATTTAATACGAAAATATTGATAGGTTTTGTGACAACTATTCGATCGCACCGGGCTGGCAATAAAAACAACAACAACAATGTTTACAATCGAATACACACACACACACAGACGGCACCACAAGCAGCCAGACAAATTGGTTTAGCACAAGTGTGCATGCTCTTGTGTGTGTGAGTGAGTGTGCGTGTGCATGTGTGTAGGCGTTTGTGTGTGTCTAGCTGCATATGGAACGACTTGTCGCATTCAGCACACGAAATAAGTACCGTAAGATCTTTAATTCAAGTGCGGGCCTCCTTCTCTATACCGAATAGGGTACACCGAATACTGGATACTGTGTTCGGGTTCAAGCTTTTGGGCTAATATACCCTGTTACCCTACAATCGACAGTAGGTGTCATAAGCAAATGCCACAGGTATAGCTTTTTATTCCCACTTATATGATCTCTGTTCCATTGATCTCAGACTGAATAGATTCGAAGCATATAACATACAACATATACAATATAGTGCATATACATACATATATATTTAATGTATCTGTCAATACGATCAATTGGTTATCCATGATTTCACCCTCCTGAGTGGAAAATGAGTGAAAGCGGTTGTATGAAACTTTTTTGGTCTTCGAATACGTCTTTCGGCTTGTCTTTATCCTTAAAAGTCCACCGTCACGAGCGGAAAATGGGTGGAAAACCATGTGAAGCGAAGCTAGAAACATATTATAGGTTAATAGTTGTCGAAGTTCCTTTAGGGGATATCATCTTGGCGCGCACTTTTGCCAAGAAAACGTTTGTATTTTGGGCTCTGTGCCATGTTTTGGGTAAGATCCTTGCAGTGGTCCTGTGCGGCTGCTCCCTTTCGTTTTGCGGCTGCACTGCGGTTGCCCAACACTAAAAAATGATATACTACCTGACATTTCATCTGCTGTCTGCTGTCTCCTGTCTCCCGTCAGCCGCCCGCTACGAGATGCTTCACACTTTGTGGCCATTCGAGTGGAACTTATTTGGTTTAGTTGCCAGTTGTGCCCGCTTCTCCTGCTCCTCTCCCTCCTCCGCCTACCCCTCATGGCTGCTTCTCCTTGGTCTTAACCACTGCGACTCTTGGCAGTTTCTTTGTGGCTGCTGTCTAGCTCGATGAGGCGTGCATTGGCCAAAAAGATATGTGGCTGCTTGACAGAGTGCTGCACGTGGAAGTGTCGGCGCAGGTGGCGAAAGGGGTTGCTGCAAAAGAATGTTCCTTTTTTTTATAATGCAAACTGTTGTCAATTAGCGACCTGCTGCACATGCAACCAGAAAGCGTACAACCGCGCAGCCCAAACCAAAAATGTCGGGCGACCTTTTAATAGGCTTGCGCATAATCCTCTCATAAGCTGCGTATACAAATGTTAACCAGTTCCGCACACACACACACACATACAAAAGCAGACAGACGGTTTGGCAGTGTATAAGTGGATTTTCATTTGAGTACAATTATTTTGGGATTTTTTTTTTAATTTTTTAATTTTATGCATACCCTTGACTGAATAAATAGCAATTTGTTAAGAAATTTGTAACCTACTGACAGGAGCAGCCTTTCGAAATACTTAATCTCTTGAATATGTCTGAATATATCATATTTGTTGGCGGATTCCATATTTCGGTTTTGGACAAGAATCTATATAATTATTAGCACGCTCTCAGGTAAGTTTTATATAAAATAAATACCTAAAAATTAAAACTAAAAGAAACAAAACAACTAAAAGCACAATAAATCATTTTTCCTGGCTGTGTTGTGTTGTGCAGTGTAGTGCAGTGTTGGTTAACAATAACGAACTGTTTAACCTTTTTTCATAGATTGATGAAGGTTGAAATTGAATTAAAGTTAACTTTTTAACATTTAGTTAAATGCAAAGAACTATTTTTTTTTTTATCAAAAGCAAACAATTTATTTATATATTATTGCGCTAGGGTATTTTATGTTTAACATCACGAAAATTTTGATTTGTACACTATATTAAATATAATATATATAATATATATATATATAATATTCTTATAATGAGTACACCTTAAGTATGACATTAGTGGGACACCGAAGAAGGGTATTCAATATACGGCTATGCAAAATGAATTGTTCTGGTTTTTTGGTTATTTTTTAAATTTTTTTATGACTGGTCTCTGGTTTGAGGGTGGCCGGTGGCAAAGAAAATTCGGCTACTTTTTGACTGGTGGTAATTTGTCTGTTTCCCGTTGGAGTGCCGCTCCCTTTGCAGCCGTCCAAACAAGCCCCGCCCACGCCCCTGTAATGTGTACATATATTTGTGCTTAACAATTATTTATTTATGAGGTAAACATCATTCAGTTGCAGTGGCAGCAGCAGCAGCAGCAGCAGCGGCAGCAACAGTGAGGCAGAGGCAGCGGCAGCTTTATGAATACATAAATGCGCCGTCCATGCCACATGCCACATGCCACATGATAGCCGTTAGATTGGCTGGACGGTTGGCTGGCCAAATGACCGTTGCAAATTTGATTGCATTTACATATGCAGATGCAGATACATTTGCTGATGCACACAGATGCGCAGCAGCTTTCTGAGGAGAGGGGCGGGCGGGCGGGGCTGTCCGGCCTGGGCTTTGCGTTTGTAATTGCAACAAAGCCATCATGATTTTTGCTTACATTTCGGCTTAACATCGAAAATGAGTTGCATCCGAAATGTGGCTCAATTGTTGTTTAAGTACTCAACAAATAAACCCTTAACCCGACTCGCTCCAGTCGCACTCTCTTTATATATATATATATGTAGTGCACTTCATATCTGAATGATATTTGCTCGTTTACATTCAGCCAAAGTCATTAACTTAATTTAATTTAAATTAACCAACTAAACAAACGGGTTTACATTATGATTGTGCCTATTTATAATTTAGCCCCTAGACTAAATGTTTCCAATTATATTTGATGTGAAGAACTTAAATATCTTGTAATGGTAAACATTAAATTGCAGGCCTCGAACAGGTTCGAATCAGAACTGGTTCACAATTTTGCTGGCAACTAAACCGAATTTATTCCAAGTTCTCGGAAAGCTGTTCTAGTAATAAGGAGCGAATAAAGCTACCACTACAAAAACTGGACTGAACTCTTACGCCAGCTGCCAGCCAAATTATAAATGGAAGCTTATAATCTCCAAGGACTTAAGCCGGATAAGCCTTGATTTTGATGCTCTAGTGGAATGAAGTGCTCAGGTAAGCGGTTCTTTAGCTTCGTGGTAAAGCACTTTTAATACTTTTGAATTTATATTTCAGTACTCAGAAGCTACTCAACGTCAAAAAGAAGAAAAGCTGAAGTGCTCCAAAAATCAAGATAGCCATTCGAAAAGACTAAAAGCCAGTCAGTCGGCCATGGCTATATCTACTCAGCTGTGCACACTGATCAGGTATTTATATACATATATTGTAATTGTCTGCTCCAAAGCGTTATACATTTTGTGGCTAATTGTAATTCATTCCTTAAATCCTAATTCAGTTTAATAACATCCTTATTCGTATTTAAAACTTTTCCTTGCATTTAATGTCAGAACTTTAACAGCTAAGCTCACACTTCCGTTTGCAGCACTCTTTGAGAATTGGGCATTGCCTAACACTGACAAGAGGCTTCGAGAGCAAACACGTTCACAATGCATGAATGCAGAAATTCGGAGCACTTCTGTTGCTTCTCTCATTCGCACAAATCTCAATTAAAACATGTTTGAGAAATCAACTAAGTTGTGAAGGCAGGCTTTCGGAAATATTTGTAAACCACTTCAATTTCAATATTTAACTTAAGGTCTATTTAGGGCAGAACAATTTCTACGTCGAGTTTTTTTTTTTGTGGTAAAGTTTCCACTTCGAGAGCTATTAATTGAATATAGCAAAATGAATCAATGCAAGTGGATACATTTTCATTGATTACGATTCGCATCCAAACAAGATAAAGAAGAAGAAATATCATCCCAATAACTGTATTTATCCTTGGAGCAGGAGACGGCGCAAGCAGCCAGCAAAATAGGTGCTCAAATATTTATGCCAATTTTGGTTGGCTTTGTGCTGAGTCGGAGAAAATACAATGACTACAAAATGAAACTATTTGCGGCAACGCCACCGATATACAATAACCGAAGCGGCTCCACTGAATAAAACATGGGTGTAGCACGGTGAGGGGCTGCTAGGGTACGGGGGGGAGGGGGGGAGTGGGAATTGTGCAGCCCTAACGGGGGTAAAAATAAAACTGAGACGATGCCTTTTGTTACGTTTGTCACAAGAGATGAGCGCGTGAAGCGATGGAATGCGTGAGTTGTGAGATAATATAATAAATATTTCAATTTCAATTATCTATTTTAGTATTATTTTAGTATCTAGTATTTTCGCATGCATATCTATTTTTATGCAATCATTATACATCTTTACCGATTTTCTGAGAAAAGATTCTTTACAAACAGCTTCAAATGCATTTTCAAGGCTCTATCTGATATTTTATTTCAAATAGAGAAAATGGGTGAGAACGCTAAAAGTTTAAATTAAACGAAAAGCTTTGGACTTGCTCAAAATTGAATAATAACTACATACATATATAATAATAACTCCAATATCTAGACATTTTGTTAAGGGGTGTGTAAGAAATTTGAGTTTTTAAATAAATCGAATGCGACACGCGACCATCTCTATTCTCGATTGTTGCTTCTGCTCCTGCTGGCTCCTCGTTGCTGTCTCCTGGCGGTTGTTCAGCCCCGCTTGGATAATCATCTGGCCAGCCAACAATGAATTTCTGAATTTAGGCGATACCTTGTCGGTGCTGGCGCTTTATTAAATCTGTCCCGTTGGAATGTTATGGCGCAAGCCGATATGGATATGGATATGAATATGGACGTGGATATGTAAGTATATAGTGCGCAATTACACATAACACACTTTACTGCACTCTCAGTGTGTGTGTGTGTGTGTGTGTGTGCGTGCGTGCGTGCGTGTGTGTGTGGCACATCAAATATTTATAAACGTGCTCAGAAAGCCGTCGCAAGCAATCGCTTCATATTCAATATTCAGTTGTACCACGGCAAGTGCAGCAAATTGCCAATCGACATCATTCGATATTCGTGAGGACCGCACCCACCACCCTCGATCCACACACACCCCACCTACACCCACACCCACACCCACACCCAAAGCAACACGTCAATAAGACCAAGTCAACACGAGAACAGCTCTACGGAATACTTTTTTAAATTTCTGACCATATTTCTCAGTTTTTCAATAAAGAATTTATACTCAGAAGCAACAAAATTGGCGGCTTGCACATATACGTTTTGGTTTACTATTTAACAGACCAAATTTCTGCATTGTGTCTGAAGTACTTTAAAATCCATCACACTGAACCACTTATGAGCCAGTTTGGTACCGTTTTGAACTAGTTTCAAATTGATCAAAGCACTAAACTTCATTGCTTTTGCCGAATATGAGCAAGTGTGGCAACGCCCAACAAATAATAAAGTTGCATAACGGGGCGGATATAGACCTTGTTTAATGGATATTCAAAAATGTCAGTTGCAAGCCGTTTGTTGTTTGCCAACACTGTTCGAAGGCTGCTTGTCAAATATTTAAAAGGCAGATAAAGAGCTTGATTAACTTTAAAGTGTAGTTCAAGGCGAGCAGTTAAACTAGAGTGAGTGCTTGAATATACATAGTTTGACAACATGTCAAAGTGCTTGTTAAATTTGACAGGTACATGCGAAAATGGGGCCTATTTGCTTGTGTTGGGCTCGTTGTGTAAATTGCTATTGAGAGCCATGGAAAAAGATGCGTTGCCGCAGTTGTCGACCGACCAATAAAATGCAATGTTGATATAAAAACAAATTCACGCGGGTGCGACAAACCAAACGACAAGGACATTAAGCACACACGCACACATACACACACTCGCACACCTCCACATGTGCACAAGTGTGTGTGTGTGCTTGTGTGTGGAAAAGGGCAACTTTTGCAATGATTTCAACATTAGATTTTATTTGCACTTTCGTTGACATTTGCGCAGCCCAAAATACACGCAACACGCCCCGCGCGGACACCAGGACACATTATTGCAGGATTGTGTGTGTGTGTGTGTGTGTGTGTGTGTGTAGGGCGGGAGGTGGGTTTTTAAAGCGACTACAAAATCTCCAAAGCACACTTGACTTAAATGTGTAGAATATGCACAGGTAGACAAGGACTATTAGGAGGAGCAACTGACTGTGGCTGGGGCTGTGGATAAGGACGAGCTCGTTGCTTTGGTCGCCGGTTGCAGGCTGAGACTGAGACTGAGACTGAGGCTGAGGCTGTGGCTGGCTAAGACTTCGAGCCAGTGGAGCGCAAAGCGTCGAGAGCTGTTGCCATTACCACTGGGCTAACGGGCGGTTGGGGGTGTGTGCCAAGGGCAGCACAACCACATATGACACTTGTTAATCCAACAACAACAAATCGTGGCAGCCGGCGGGGCAGAAACGGGTGGAAATGTCGATGACGAGCAGAACATGAAGCCATGCTGCTTGGCATGAAGTAAAGGACATAAAGTCTACGCTAGTTGAAGACAGGATTTTGCCACGCAAGAGGCAAACGTGTTAGAGAGTGAGAGTGCGAGAGAGAGAGGGCTAAAGATAGATTGAGAGCGGGAGCTACACACGCATACCAATAAAAAGAAACGAAACGATAGCACATTTGGAATCCTCATTGCAACGAAAGTGATTTTAATAATAAATGAATTTTTTGTCCTCCTTTCTTTTCTTTTTTTTTTTTTTTTAGTACAACAACAAGTTCACCAAAAGCTGAGCCTTAGTGGGAACTGGGAGCTGGGAGCAGAGGCTACATGGTAACGCTTGTTGTGCCGTGCATAGTTTTTGGGGGCATCCACAAAGGACACTTCTTGGTGCTCAGCCCCGGCGCTTGTTCGTTTTAGTGCCCTTGAGTTTGGGGGCCAGCCAGAGCAAAAATTCCACTACTCTCAGAGCAGCATCAGCATCAGCAGGAACAAACACAAATAGGAAAACATAAAAAGAGCCCAATGTAACTCAAGTAGAACTTCTTAAAATGTCAGCAAATGGTTGCTATGAAAATATTGAAATCCCTTTTACATAGCCTAATTTGATGAGCGCACAACTTGTTGTTCTATATTTGGCATTTGTTTCATGTTTCTCCTCTGCCTGTTGTCAGTCTGTTAGCTCTTTATAAATTAACTTATAATCATGCAAATATTTCATAACCCAATCTTCAGATTGATCCAAAATATTTTCAGCATAACGCATGTTTTATTTCAAGTATGCTTATGCGTATTCGCAAATTCCTTTTGATTGAAGCTGAAAGTATGGCAAGTAGAATTTCTATAAATATATATCCCTTCTCCATATCCACTGCAAGACATCGGCTTAATGAAACTCCATCTGAATATGCCAAAGCTATTTTTGATGCATCGTTTTTTATTTGCACACTAATTATCTATAATAATTTAAAACTTCTTGTTGGCAGCCGGCGTATATTGTTATTTATTTGGCCACCCCAAGCCGGGCCACAATTTATCATGGTGCTGCTTATCAAATATCTCAGCTTGGCGCATATTTCAAAAACTAATTGACGCTACGCATCCAAACAGTTGGCAATTATTCTGCTCGAGAAAACTAATCTCAGAGTTTCGTAATGAATTTGCGGCATTCTCGTGTTGTACACCGCGATATGCTTAAAAATTAATAGCTTACCTCAAAGAGCGCAGCCAAAATTCATAATTATAATCTTGTACAAGTGCATGCTTTGGGTTGGACAGCAACCGGTTGACTGGGCGAAGGGCAGAGACAGGGGCTGCCAAGAGTATAGTATACGGCCATAGGCTCAGGTTTAGGGTTCGGTTCGGGGCTGGGCGATGGGGTCTTGGGCTCGCTGCTCGGGCTGCGGCCATAACTCATAAACATAAATTTAAATTAGAAAACAAGTGAAAGCGTAAAATGTCGTTAATTTTCACTACCAGATATGCGTAAAAGTAAGCTCGATCCGGAGAATAAGCAAATCTAATCTTACGAAGATTAATCATAGGATTAATCTTAACTCTAAAATCACATAAAAGCTTTTATTCGTTATAGGATCATCATAGGATTAATCATGCCGACAAGAAAAATATTAAAAAAACACACATAACAACATTTAATCAGAGCAACAATTCAAAAGCTCTAAAAGCACATGAAAGCTTTTGTGTGTGTTATCAAATCTAATCCAGAGAAAAATCAGACCTTGGTTCACGGCGCACAATATTTTTCCCACTCAATCACTGGAGCAATCCAAAAGCTTTAACAGCATTCCTTAAAGTTGCTAGCATGCGAAAAACAATGATTCGAAAGCTCAGAAGTTCAGCAAGTGCGATTTATTTAAAAAGATGGAAATTCGGAAGATAAAAGCTTTTGAACGAAAGCTTTTAGTAATGTGAAAAGTTCCTTTATGCTCGACTAGCTGGCTAGCATGTGAAACCAGCTGGGATTTTATTGCATTCAAGTTTAATTGACCGACTTAATCCAAGGAGGCGAAGGTTTTCAAACACACATTAATTGGTTGAGTCGGATTAATGAATTGTGTCAAAAAGTGTTGTCTTTTGTGGCACAGGTTAGTCTAATGTTCGAAGAGCAGATTCAAACACGAAGCACATAAATCTTCCTGTTAAGTTAATTGAATTTCTTTACATGTTATTTAGTCAGATGTGCGATCGTTTTTTGTAGTATTAAATCCATTCGATTTCCGTTAAGGCATTAAAAATCAAGTGAAAGGGCAACTCCTCCGCTTAACCAAAAGCTTTCCTATAGCGCTTGACACATTTCAAATAGCTAGTCTAATGAGTATACAGATTATTTCGATACTAACGCAACGGAGCTGCCATTGGCTGGACATAAGAGTGCGATTGAGCCTTTGATATGAACGAGTCAATAAATAAACGTTGCGATGAATAAATTCTGCAGCCACAATCGAAAATAAACAAGGGCACACAAGTTGGTGATACTCGCTCTGATGGCGGAACTAAACCTCAAATATCAATGCTAGCTGTGATAATAAAGGCCAACCGCAGAGCTAAGCGTCCGATAAAAGCTCATTCAGCACAATGAAATGGAACCAACATAAACAAAAATGCGACCACAATCGATGGACTCTCTCCTCTGCAGCCGGGCAGCTGCCATGGACTGCGGCCTTGCCTTTGATGTGGCTGCCCAACAACAACAAACAACCGGCTGGGATTCTCAAACTGGGCAACTTTACTTCTTCTTTGTTTTTTTGTTGTTGTTGTTGGGTGCAGCGGGTGGTGGGCAGGTCTCTTCTTATTATAAGCCACATTAATGCACAGACATGCGCCTGCAAAAAGGTTCAGAAACTCTAAAAAACTCCGAGAGCAAAAGTAAAAGACGAAACGGCATAGATGATGGGACCAAAAGAAGATCCAGCTGAAGTTCTGGCTGCGTTTCGTGTACGTTTATATATTCCGATGGGGAATGTGGGCAGGGAGGGGGGGGGGGAGAGAGGTAGACCACTTGGGCGGTCAACAGTTTTAATTAAAACAAAACAAGGCTAGATGAGCTAATAGTTGCATAACGACACTTAAATATGCTTACGAAAAGTTGCGCATACTCTTGTCAAACGAACCGTGTCAAAATTGTGCGCCAGGTGGCAACGCCAAGTCGGCAAGTTGGCTTGTTAAGTTGGCAGCGCAGCTCGACTATTTGTTCGATAAATCGAATCGATAATAGAATATTGATCAGGTTTTCAAGTAAAAATGCTTGACCGTTTGTACAAGACTTTTGCACGAACTAATAAATGAAAATATGAAAATATTTTAGAGGCAAGGAGCATAGGAGATGTTTGTCGAAGCGTGGCCATAGTATTAAAAAAACCTTTTTCATCATTTGGCAATGCGATTTGTAATCAAATGTAGAGAATGCTTCTTTTAAAAATAACACAGGATATTTCATGCTAAAGTAAGGACCTGGCCAGGTTAGGGTAAATAATAGGCAAGGCCGCAAGTTAGAGCGAGTGCGCCTAAAAATAAATAATGCACGGATGCGTGCGCAAAGGAGGAAAGAGAGCAGCACGAATGCTCATAAACGAAATGAAGTGCAGTCCGGAATGAAGATGCGGCGCTGGTCATAAAGTCCGCTAAGAAATGGAGACGTTTCCAGGACCTTTTGCGGGCCAACAAAATGTGCGGAAAATGTGACGGTCAACAAATTATCAAAAATACCAACAACAAAAAATGACTGAAAGGAAAGGGACAAAAGAAAAACAAATGCGGATGTTGGGCAAAAGTAAAACGCGAAACAAGTGCTAGAAAAAAAGAAATGAAATAAAGAAATGGGAGCCCTACGAATGAACAGCTGTGAACTTCAACGCCCGACGCGGAGGTCAGACGTTTAGCTAAAGAGCCAAAGCCAAAAGAAACAACAAACAAACAAACAGCAGAAGTAAAAGAAGCAGCAAGGCAACAACAATAACAACAACCACAACAACAACCACAACAATGCGCAACGGAAGCGTACACAAAAAACTGGCCTACAAAATGGCCAAAATGAAAAACGAGGCAACAACAAAAATACAAACAGGAGCGAAAGGCTATATGCTACAGACCGAAAATTAAATACCCTCGGCTTATCGAACCGATTGTTCCCATGCGAGCTATATAAATATATACATATATGATAAAGTAGGCCAATTTGGTAATTTGTAGCTGGCAATTGAGCTGAGTTTGGTTAAGATATACTTATTAAGAAACAGAAAAACTTATTCCTGGACCCATTCTTCGTGCTGGTGGATATATACTGCACAAGAAAAACTTGTTCACACAATACATAACTTTCGCCGATTAAGATATATAGTATCCCGATTCGGATACTCTGACATATTTACTTCCTGCAAAAGAAAGACATATCTATTCAAAATCTCATAAGAATTGCCTTAAGACTGAGAGACTAGCTTTTATATAAGCATATGGACATGGCTATATCGACTCGGCTGTTGTTGCTGATCAGGAATATATACACTTTTAAAACTCGCAGATGTCTTCTTCTATGCGTTACACATTTCGTGACAAAATTATAAAACCCTCTGGAAGAGCATAAATATGACCGAATGACCGGCAAACTGTTGTCATTGTCTCGTTTACCGCCGAAATTTATATTATTGAACGTCCTTCATGAAGCATCTCTGCCCTGGCCCCCGGTTAACCCACTTGCAAATTGACATTAGGAGGCTTTCAACTGAGCAGCTCGAACTACTCAATGACAGTAAGACCAGAGCTGACCAGCTGGTTTCGGGTAGATCCTAGCATTTAAATAATGCGGCTAAGTACTGGGGAGAATGTGTAATAATATACAACGTTTATGCCAGCCTAAGCAAAGCTGAACCGTTGAGGCGTAGCCAGATCGCTGCTCGATAAATAAAGCTTGCATAATGAAGGCATAAGCATGTGCTTGAGGTACACACAATACCATAAAGCGTTGCCGGATCATTGCTTGATTATTGCTTGAAAAATTAATTCTATTCACTATTCCAGATGCCACAGCTCAAGCGCTTGACAATAAAGATGCGTTTCCTACTTCTAGCGTTGCCAGATCGTTGATTGATGAAAGCTTTTAAAACGATAAAACGATAGAGTGATTAAATTCCCAGAGTGTTACCAGGTCGTTGCTTGAGAAATAACGGAGTTGTAAAAGGTGGAGCACAAGTAAGTTTAAGCTTAAGAAACCAATTGAATCCAAAGTATTGCCAAATCTGCGATAGATGATAACCATAAGACTAATTTGACTGCCAGAAAAGCGCACGAAGTACAACTGCATTAATACTGCTTATAGCGTTGCCAGATCGTTGATGATAGTCTTTGAAAACGTCAATTTTACAGTGATGAAACTCAAAAGTGTTACCAGGTCGCTGCTTGAGAAATAACAGAGCTTAAAGGATTAAGAACAAGTAAGTTAAGGCTTGAGTAACCAATTGACATTGAAGTACTGTCAGATCTCTGATTGATGATTGCCATAAGATTAATTTTATTCTCAATTCCAGAAGCTGCGTAAATCCTGCCCTAAGCGTTGCCAGATCGTTTTTTGGAGGCGTATTAACAAGCTCTTAAGAACCTTATAAGAGCTCACTAATTCCATCTTAATACGATCAATGGCCACTGATTGATGAACTCAATTGGCCAGTCAAAGGCCAAAGGTCAGACAATGCCAGCAAAAATTAAGTTGTTACTTTAGCTACGAGGGGCTCCTCAATTTCTTTTGGATTTTTTTCTTCCTATGCATATATACATACATATACCTACTTATACGAACGTTTTTACTAACATATTTTTTTTGCTCGCGCCCAAGGAACGGGCGAGCAATTGGGCCGTGACTGTGGGCTGAGGAAAGGATTGGCTTGGCCTGACTCGGGCTGAGGCTGAGGCTGGGGCTGGGGCTGGGGCTGGGTCTGTGCGGTCTGTCCCAGTCTTTTTGCCCTTGCCTATGAAACCTTTTGCCTTTCATTTTGGTCAACTTGCAGTTGGCGTCGTCGCTCTCATTCAGCCTCTACCACGCCCCGTCCCCCAACCTCGTCTATTTTTTGTGTGTGTATTTTTTGTTTCTTTCTTTTTGTTGCTCCTTTTTGTGGCTAAATACAAAGGCGGCTGGTTTTTGTGCCTGTTCCTTGTTATTGTCCACATTGTTGCTGCTGTTGTTGTTGTTGTTGTTGTTGCTCTAGTCCGCAAGTAGCAAAAGTCTGGGTCTGGTTACTCGGTCCGGGGTCTGGGGCTTTGGCCTGGGCTATGGGTCGGGGCTTTTTGTGTGCCGGCCCGGTTGTTAGTTGCATGAATATGAAGTGGTCTTATAATCCACACCAAACAACAAAATGACCCAAGTGCGAAATTAAAAGGCGAAAATGTGCTGAGCGGGGGAGTTGCCACAGCGTCTGTGACTTGCGAAGGGCTGCCGAGGGCTGTGTGTAAAGGGCGGGGAGGGGACTACGCGACGTGCTGACTGCAAATGGACGAAACGCTCGTTTTGTTGTTGCCATTCTCTAAAAGACGGACAACGAGTATATGACACAAAAAGCGGGCAGTTAGTCCTTAGACTGAACAGTGCAGCCTCCCTTCGCGTCCCCCCCTTCCCCTGCTACACCCATGTGGATAGCCCTCAAACACTTCCAACTTTGGTCAATTGAGATTGAAATTCAGCAAATGCCTTCAATCCCGGCCAATCAAAGGGCATCAACTGAAAATCCTTACCTGACCCATTAGCTCTATTCCAACTGATCGCACACTTATATCCACTTCCTAAAGCTCGTAAGCTGCCAACTGTTATGTTAGACAGTTAACAGTAGTACAGAACTTTGCTAAATGTTATTAATATGCGCTCTCAGAGCGCAGGCGCAGTGTGTTAGAGAGACAGAGAGCAACAGCGACTGTTAAAGTGCTCTCTTTGCTATACTTATAGCGGATTTTGAAACTTGACTAAATGTTATGTGCTACCCGAATTGAAAGTAATGTTGATATTGCTTAACTACTACTGAGTGGCTTTTAATTCTATTGGACCTGTTTCACTCATACAACTCTTCAGCTGATTTCTTTTGTCTTATAAATTGCAGCTCATGCGCAGCCAAGTATTCATAGTCTACTATAATCCACATTGTAAAACCCAAACTCTTATATTCGTAGCTGGTTTTGTTAACTGAAATTCGGAGTTTTCAAGATTGTAAATTAAATTTCTACTGGCAGCTACTTGCATACATAACTGCCCCGCTCGCTACTCGATTTGCCGAATGTTCAATGCTCTAAAAGATTTAAAGCAGCTTCTACAGTTACCGGCAGACTGTATTAATTAAGTTCTATGACATTTGCACAAATGTTGGAGCCTCAATTTTGATAGGAAGTTGCTCATACGGACTTCTGTAGCGGCTGATAAGTAAAAAATTCAAAATATTTTTCTTACTCAGAAACTAGTATATGTATTGCTTTTGAAACAGGGGATATATCTAAGCAATACATATGTAATAAAAATTTCCAAAGATTATAGCTAGAATTTATATATATTTTCTAGCGGGTATACCTCGGCCGTGCCCGTGGCACGTATCAAATAAATTCTCTCAAAGATCTTTGAAAATGATTTTGAAACCGATCAGACGGTCAACAAGAAAATTTCACACAAACGTTTTTCGCGATTTGTCCACACATGCGGGTGGAATTTCCCGAAGCCACGTCTTAACGTGCACCTTCATCACATAAGGTAACTACAGTGAACATTTCAACTTCCTAGCTCTTACGGTTTGGGCTGTGCGTTCATCACCAATCAGTCAGTCAGTCAGTCAGTCAGGACAAACAGTTTTATATATAGAGGTAATGAATACGTGTTTCAGCGATTTGGGAAATTCCACTCGCAACAGTGGTAAATTGGCGGAAAACGTTTATATGAAAGTTGTTTTTTTACCGTCCGATCAGTTTCAAAATCATTTTCAAAGCTTTTGTTTATATCGTATGCTTTATATATAATTCAATTTTCTTTTTTCAGAATATTATATTTTAATATTTTATTTATTAAACGGCCTGCAAGGTCGCTGTTGCGTTACGCGCAATTTGTGTGATTTTAATACACGAATGTCTTAAAAGAGGATTGCATAGAGACTGTAAAGAATTACAAATCATAATCTTACAGTCAGAGTTATAGAAAGTTATCTGTATTTTAAATTAAGTGCAGTTCTTAGCTAAGTCGATACATTTTGTGCTTTCATTTTAGAAAAAAATTAAAATCTCTGTATTAGTTTAATTTTATTCTCTTCTGATTGATTCAACTGAATGTAAGGTTTCAATATTGAAACAGCGTTTAGTTCCCTGTGGCTACTTTGCAACACTGTCGAACGCTTCACTGCTAACGCATTTTGAACGCATACTCAACCAACAGTTCAATAAGCTTTTCGTTGTCTGTACTGTAAATTAACATTCTGTTAAATAACAGCACATGGAAACTTCGCTGGACATTTTCGCAGTCCCGAAAAGATTTTGGGACAGCAAAAAACATTGCAATGAAAAAAGCTTTAAAAGATTCTCTCAAATCGCGCGGGATATTTCTTGAAGGGAATTTCCTTAAGTTTCGTTTGTGGGATATATTGGAAAGTAATGGGAACTTTTTGTACCCAACCAAATGTTTGTCGCCAGCTGCACCACGTTCGGTATTACGGCTTACGCAAATTGCGTATACGACAGCGTGCCACAGCGCTGGTAGCTGGGCTGGAGGAGACTGGGAGGGGTGGTGTCCGCTTCAGTTGCAGTTAAGGCCAACGGCTATCATGCACATTATAGACAAAAGAAAACGAGGACAACGAGTCTCCATTGTGTACAATAAATTTCCAATTATGATCGGTGGACTGTTTGCGGTTGCAACTGCAGAGCAGACCCCAATCGCAATACTGCCCCCGTTATCCCCTATATCCGTAGTAATTTATACGCTCAACAAATTGGATTAATTATGAAACCATGAAAATTGGGTTAATACCTTTTGGTTAAATAATTGCCAAGCATTTGCTGGCCATTGAACTCGAACTGATGCAGCTCCATGTGGGGCGGCCTCGCTTTTCGCACTTTTACGCAAACATCTCGTAATTCGGCCTGAGCTGCCCATTTGGCTGCATCCGGTGGCACGCGTGGCACGTGCTGTTGCAATTACAATGCGTTAATAAAAACAAATGAGTTTCACGCGGCGATCAGCTGCCATTTAATGCAATTATTTAAATACAATTTACAATTTGGCTCATTTAAATGAATGCGCCAGGTCAGCAGTAGCTGCCAAATAGCCCACAAAACCACCTGCCACCCATCCACCCCTTCCACCCACCCATCCACCCACCCGGCAGGCCACTTAACTAGTTAAAAGCTTGCCAGGCTCGCCATGATTCCAACTGGCCATCGTTTAACACGTGTCGCTCTGTGCTTAACTCGCGTTTACTTATGTTTTGATTTTCATAAGTGTAATTAATATTGCGCACGATAGCAGAAAACTGCGCCACAAGCACTTAATGGGGCGGTATTAAGGGCTGGCACATAAAATCGCAGCTTTTAGTATATCTCACAACTTAATCTCTGCCCACAGCTCGAGAGTTTTACAACAAATCCCTGAACGAACATAAATTAGATCTGTGTAGGTCTTATTAGAACTCACATGCCAAGTAAGCGAGCTCTGTCTCCTACAGAACAGACAGCTGACTAAGTATTTAACGCATATATAGCATACGTACTAGTCTATAGTAAGTTTACCTAAAAAATTGCACTATTAACTTACTTACTATAATGACAAATAGAAGCGGGAAAGGAAACTTTATTATCCCTTGCTTATAAATTTAAATAAAATTCCCTCTATACGTTATCAAAAAAGTACTACAGCGAATGCACAGTTAAAAATCCTTTACAACATGCGTAAAAAAGCTTTGCTGGCGCCATCTACTGTTAAGAAATGTTGTCGCCAGTTTTGACAGAATTTCGAATTGAGAGCTTGCGACTTAACAGTACAGGAGCTTGGAGCTTATGCAGGAGCTGTATTTCAATACAGCTTTTTAAGAGAACTCCTACCAATTACCTGAACATTTATATACAGAATTTCAGACAACCTTATGAGGTTGGTTTCTAAAATATATTTTATTTAAATAAAGTACGTTCGGAGAAAATCCGTGCCTAGCTCTGTAATGCCCTAACATGTTCTTTTATGCATGCATATATTGTTAATTTGTTATCACGCCAAAGTAGAGGAAAGAAGAGAAATGAGCAGAAGTTAAGTATTAAACTGCCAACTTAATTTGTTAAAATAATAATAGCAAGCCAGGCTCATGCTTACGCTAAACCTGTTACTTGAATTCATGAGAATCGCAGAGTAGAGCGCTGTTAAGCAACAAGCGCAGCGAAAACACACACACAGAGAGCTTTGTATAAAAAAATGTTAAGCTGAAGACAAAATAAAATCTTTTTCCTGAAATTTCTTACAATGAAATTTACACAGTTGGGATTTTCCTAAGCCACGTTTCAAGCCATCCAAGCTATTTTTGTGTATTTCACCAAATTTTAATAGCATTTGTAGCTTAATGCCATAAAAATCGTAGTATGCTATAAATATATCGTATGCAATATTATGCAAGCAGTCGCTCAAAATTTAAGGACATTTTATTATCATAGCAGCAAGAAACCTCAGACATTCTTGTTACATTCCTATCCCCTTGCAAAGGGTCGTATAACTTTGTCACGAAACGTTTAACGTCTAGGAGAAGATTTCTCTGACTCTGTTAAGTATATAGATTCTTGATTAGCATCAACAGCTGAATCGATCGAGCCATTTATCGGAGTAATAAAATAATTTACATAAAACTTCGAATAGGCTTCTTCTCTTTGTTGCAGGCAGCAAATATGTTGGAATATTCTGGGAATAGTAATCGACAATTAAGATCTGGTATGAAAAGGTTTTTTGTTTTTCAGCATATCTTCACCAATCTTGGCATTTACGAGCTCTACCAAGTTTCTTACACATAAGCAAAATCTAGAGAATAATTATTTGGTTGGCAATTCTTCTGTTTTATGACAAAGCTAAATCAACGCTGCAATTACGAGCTTCATAGTATGTGATATGTTATATGGTATATATATGATATCTGCAAAAGCGTATCAGATCGGACTTCTGTTTAATATAAAAAAGATTTTTGTCTGTAAGGGTATTTAATCTTCGGCCTGCCCAAGACATTCTTCCTTGTTTGCATTTGAAATCGTGGCATGCAAAATATTTAGTCAATAAAAATAGACAAATAATCAGAGCAGCAACAAGTAAATGGATTTTATGGCTCGCCCCTCACCGCCGACACCGACACCGACCCCAACCCCAACCCCAACCCCAACCCCAACCCCAACCCTAACTCCTTCGGACACATTCGCAATCCTTATTCATCCCAATTATTTGATTATTAGTTATTTATGAAGCAGTCGCCGTTGTTCGTGCAAGCTGCCCCACTGGCCACAAGTCACAAGTCATAAGTCCCAAGGCAGACACCACCTACACCCCCTGCTCCTGCAGCCCGCCCCCGCCTCCCCCGCCACCGCCTGCGCGGGTAGCTGCCCGTCTAATTGCACAGCATGACTCGCTTGTCATTGGACACTATTTTGGCTTTTGCCCATTGTGCAGCTAATCAACTGGCCAACTGACTGTAAATATCATATTGCTTGGCAACCTATTAGGGGCAAGGATAGTTGGGGGCGGGTGTGTTTGTGTGTGTGTTCGTGTGTGTGCGTGGGTGTGTGGGTGAGTGATAAGGGGGGGGGGGGGAAGCTGAAAGTCCAGTAGTTGGGGCACTTATTTAACGTTCAATAAATGTTTTTTGTATCGCTGAAGCAACGCAATGCATAATTTTCGATGATTGTGTTTTAATTAATGCAGCAAGCAGCAGAAACTACAAACAAAACAATCATTGTTGAGTTCGCTCGACTAGCAGATACCCTGTACACAGATTTCAACTCTGCTTAAACGAACTCTCAATCGAATATTGTGCTACAGAGGCTAGTTTTAAGTGCAACTCCTTTTCAATCCTATTGAATCAAAACTAGCATGGTTTAGATGATGCTTCGCCCAGCCTGGTTGGTTCCTCAAGCCGTATCGCGCACAACGGGGTCAAAGGCGGCTTATTTGATTAAGGCTGGATCGTCACGTCGGCTGTCGGAGGACTCTGGAGCGTCTCCTCTGTCGTAGTTGGAGAAGTTCGTTAAACGCTTTTCGCTTGAGCCTCCTGAGTTCACACTTCCCCACGAGATCTCTTGCCAGCCGGTTGCCTTGTACCGGCTGGAGAAGGCTCCGAGGTAATTGGCGCTTTTGCCAGGATGGAGGGCCTGCAGATGCAGATGAATAGGTTGACTTGGCTGTCGACATTATCACAAAGATATAATGTGCTTAAAAACTTGAATACTTCTTCTTCTTCTGCTTCTGCCTGTTACATATGTATGCAACACTTTGGTGTAGCCCATATCATTTACTATGTGTTTACGGGGTATTTAAAACGAACAAAAAATATCGAAAACCTATTTGCAAAAAATCAAGCGGGCTGGCAAGCTAACTAACGACTATTGTTTGGCCAATGGGCCATCATTTACATGCACTACCACGGCTACCCGCGCCCGCCCCTCTCCGTGCCGTACCGCTGCGAATTATCGACTGGCCATTTTGTATGACTGTCGATACGAAATTATATTCTGTGGGTGCGAGTGTGTGTATGTGCCTTAGAACAATGGCTTTAAATTAAAAGTGGAAATCAGCGGCAAAATATGCACAGCTGTCTCTCTCTATCTCGGCCAATCCGCGCAACAACTGTCGCCCTCGCTCTCTTCGGCTGGTATTCTGGCATTCTACAATAGCCTGCATTAAACATAATACGTGTAATTATTATCATTTTGTGTCAGTTTCTATATGGCCTATGTGCAGTTCAGTGGCGTCCGCTGCTGGGGTATTGCGTACAAATTGATTCCCCTTTAGTTTACTATCGAAATTTCATTTCAATTAAAATTAACTTTAAATGGTTATCTTCTCTATTAATTTTGGCTTTCAGTTTTTTCTAATGTCTACGCTTCTGTCTCTCGTTTCAATCTGAATTCCAAAATTTATTTTCTCCGCTTATAAAGAGTTTGCCCTCCAATATATCCCCCTCTGCCTTTTCTTGTGCTGTTTCTTCTCTTTCTGCTGAGTTACCTCTGTCTCGCTCTCTCCCGAATTCGGATTTAAATATATGTAGGTAAGCATAAATATAAATCTTGCCATATCTTTCATTCTCTTAAGCCCGACTTCTCTTGCTCCAAAAGCAATGGATTGTTTATATATTATGTTATACTATTAAATTTATATTATCAAATTAATATTCAATATTTAAATATATATTTGTTTAAGATAAGCTAAAACGATAAATATTGTTTTAATTTAAGTGTGGTTTTATTGTGATTTTCATTCGTTTCACTTCCACATGTCGCAGTTTTCTGTCTGTCTCCCTCTCTCTCTTCATGTCCTCTTTCCTTCTCTTACAGCTTTATATGTTTTACCTACTCTACCTATCGGCAGTTCACAGAGATTTCCACCCCCCTTTGGACTACGCTACTGTTTCTGGTTCTGTTGTCGAGTTCAGCAGGCCACACGAACATTGCCAATTTATCGTTGATTGTTAACTATTTATTAACGAATAACTTTATAAATAAGCTGTGCACACACACACACACACACACACACACACACCGGGTCAATCGTTCATTTCAGTTGCATTTGCAAAATGCAGTTTTGTCATAGTGCTATAGCAAACCCGATATTCCAATCACGGGGCAGCGAGCGGGCGGAAAGATGGACTCATTAGCGTCTGCAGTAGCTTTTGATTGATTTTAATTTGTTGTTCGATTAGTGGTGCTCATTCAATCCCAATTTGATTGCAATCAATCATAAATTGGGCAAATTTATCGCGCCTCTGGTCTGCAAATTTTGGCTGCTTATTTCGACACCTCTCACCTGCGTACGCATCGTTCATTTTTCTGACATTTTAAAAGTTAATTGAAAAGTGGTTTTCAATTAAATTTCATTTAATTCGAACACTGAGTGCGTTATCATCCAAGTTGATGCAGTTGATTCAGTTTGGTTGTGTTCGTTTAAAGTGAATCGGTTTAAGTTGTGCTTGAACCAGTTCAAGTTTCAGATATTCAAAAAAGTTAATCCCAATAACACGCTCTCATTTAATCTTAATTGTGAACCGTAACAAATGTATTTTGTGTTCAATTTGCAATTGGCAAAAAGTTTGTATAATATTTACTAACTCAAATTTAGGTGCTTTATAAATTTATATATTTAATACATTTGCTTCAGGGCATTTTTTGACCAAATCTCGTATTTAAAGCCATGCGCCTAAATGTATGCAATAAAACTTAATGTATGGTTCATGGATAGTTGCCAATAGCATTTGTCAAGCAGGTTGACCAAATCTCTCTGCTGAATACCAGGTAATACGCATTTAGAAATTTGTTATCTTTTCAACTGATTTCTATAATCGCATTTGGCTTTGTTAGCTTTGAAAATAAAGAGGGAGCGAGAGAGGGAGGCTGGTGTGTGTCAGGCTTATCTTGTTTCTTTTGATATAGGCACATATGTATGTATGTATGTATGTGTGTGCCTCAATGCAATCTATACACAAATTTTTAATTTGTCCTCGACTGTAAAAATATGCTTAGGCAGGCAGTCAGATGGCCGAAGGCCAGGTGGTAGCCAGGTAGCTCAGGTCCTGCGGCCGCCAACAAGTGCCAGCAAATGTGCCATGAAGAAACCATTTAGGATTAGTTTAATATGATACAAGCACACACATGCACACACTTACGTTGTCACACACAATGCGAGAGGGAAGCCACAGTGGATAAGGCAGCTGAAATAGGCAAACAGTACTTAAAAATGGCCAAGCAGCAACAAAATGTTGACTACTTAGACACGCTCACACACACGCACACACAATAATACAGACAAGGACAACACTGTTAGCAAGTAGCGCAGCGCAGAAGCAAAAAGAAAGCCAAAACAACAAAGGACAAGAAAACAAGCTAGAATGCTCGACTCAAAGATACCCTGAACCTCGAGCCGAGCTGCCGTTATGCATGCACGCAACAAAATACACAAACACATACATACTTGTGCTTCTTCTTCCCTTGGCCCCACACAACATATTGGAATTGCACTCTTGATTAACTTTTGGCGTTTTTTCCTATCCTTCCAAACAAAATAGTTGATTATACACTACGATAACCTACTCTAGCTCTTAATAGCTTCGAGATATGCTGAAAAAATCCTAATCTGTAGATCGATTAATATTGTTTTATCAAAACGTAATGAGCTATCGATCATTTGAATAAACTTGATTTGTGCGGGCAATAGATTGGCCTACGTATAAAATTTAAATTCGCTTCGTATATGGTACTACATGGCTATATCATCTTGTCTATTGATGCTGATCAAGGATATATATATCACTAAACTGATATACCCGTTTAGTCATTTATAACGTGTTCAGGGTATATGAACATCATAAGGAATGAAAAGAAAAGTTGAGCCGGCATAAGAACACGGACAAGCAAAATATTGGTTAGCTAAAGAAAGCACCATTCCGCCCTCAACAAGACAAAAAAAAAAAAAAAAAAATGAAAAAAAAATGACAAATTTGCAAATGTTAAGACGAAAAGAAAACATCAACATAAGTTATAGGCTTAGTTCGTAATCGTTTTTCGTAAAACGATGGCAGCCAGCGACAGCAGCAGCCGGAGCACAGGAGGCGGCCAAGGATGAGCCACAGGATGAGGCACAACAGCGGCGGCAGATGCCGTGCTAGATGTTTGCGGCTTAATCAGGCCCATTTATAGCGAATTGCAGCAGGGCGGCAACTGTACACGCTACAACAATCGATAAACCAACTACAGCTATCGATAATTATGCAATGATCAAGGGCAAAGTGTTGTCGATAATTACAGATATTTGGCGATTTAATCAAATTGTGTTTACCAACACTGGCTAAAAACCACCAACATTCCAATTAGTTTTCTAATCAATTGTAATTACTATCGATACTTTTTAATAATCGACGTGGTATCGATAGCAACAATTGAACTTTGGCTTACTTAGTTAATGCAATTACTCAATTTATCTGTCAACTATGCCTCAAATAGCTTATCAAGGCAGCAGCAGCAGCTGACCACTCAGCCACTGTAGCCTCTCCCCCGCCAACGCCGCCGCACCCCCCCCCCCCCCCTGCCATTGGCGTCCACAGGATTCCTCGTTGTTCAAATTAAAAATGCATAAAAGCAAAAAATGTGAAATTATTGTGATAAAATAAACACAGAAAAGCAGCCGCAGCGCAACACTAAACTACGTGAATAATACAAAGAGAAAGAGACAAAGACAGAGAGAGAGACACCGACCGTGAGAGAGAGAATAAGAGAGAGAGAGAGTGAGAGAGAGAGAGTGAGGCAGGAGGGGGTAATAAGAAAAAAGAACGTGACATTGGCCTGGCCACTGTGAGGAGTCGGTTCTCGGGGCTGATGATGTGGATAAAATAAACATGGGACATTGGTTTCGGTTTGGTGCGATGAAGAAGGGGGGGGGGGGGGGCATGGATGGGGTGGTGTATTCAACAAGGACAAGACAGACGAAAGCGTGTTTAAACATTAAAAGGACCATTAGATACGCCTTAAAGTATGCTTCAAGTAGATTATCTTCCATCAGTTTTGTTTGCTTACTTGGAATTGTTTCGCTTCATTTTTCTCGTTTGCAAACACACACATATACACCCACACACACACACACACACACACACACACACACATCTCTATTTGGCTATGGGTGTACTTTTGTGTGTGCGTGTCCTTTCTGCACGGCTCAAGTCGTTCGCCTTGGCTTTACTTTACTGTACTGTACTTTATATTGCCTCGCACAGTGAGGCGTCATTTGATGGTCCATGGGCCACAGAGCTAGCCGGGATGGGCCAGCGAGTCGGCGTTATTATAAATTGTGCGCGTGTCCTTGTAAAATAACATCAAGTGAACCTAGAGGCCAGCTCTCCCTGCCCTGCCCTGCCCAGCCCAGACCAGCCCAGCCCAGCCCTGCCTAGCCATTGCAAGATTTGTCCCTGTGCTGCTTCTTAAATTACCAAGAGTGCGCGTTTTGTGGCGCTTATTGCTTTGCCCCGCCCACTTGGCCGCATTTAAGTAAAGAGCAAGAGAGAAAGAGAGAGCGAGAGAGAGGTAGGGATTGCGACAAACTGTAAAGCCTTGACTCAATTTAAAGCTGCATTAGCTTAATTTAAGACGTAAAAACTATACTTATCCTCACTTTTACAAACCTAACCTAACTTATTGACAACTTTATAGCATATCATAAAAAACTGTATTCGCTTGATATCAGTTGACTTTCAGCCAACCACAACTATCTGATTAAAAAAAAAAACTTGAGTCCAATTATAGCAGCAATCGGTTAATTTCAATTTGCCTTAACCTGACATAACCCCACTCAATTCAACGTAGCCTAACTTAATCTAACCTCACTTATGGGCATCAGCTGCAATTGCTGCCAATTAGTCAAAATTATCAACTCAATTCCATTAAAACGTATCAGCACAATCGGCTGCAATTACATTAGCGCCTGGCTGTTTGTGGTACCCTGCGGCGTGTCCTGGCCGCCATTCAACCCGGAACGACGTCCACATGCGGCACGCTGGCCTATTGCTACTCTTTAGCTGCTGCCTCAGTCTGGCGCGGGGCCAACTCTTCAGCCTGCCGACTGTCGATCGGGACATGCAGGAGCTGGCACAGGCCACGTTGCACGTGGCCAGTCGCTACATTGCCACAAGGATCAATACGCTGGTCGTGAGGCGGCACTGCCTTCAGTGCGGCAATGCAACGGATCATCAGCAGCGGCAGCTTATCGACCAGCTGCTGCGGCAGCTGGCGATGCACATGACACTGCTCCTGTACAGGGGCGCCTCCGATGAGCAGCCCTGGGACTACACGCTCTTCGTGGTGAATGAGGCGACAGCTTTTGAGTGAGTAAATCAACTAGTTCCGGATTTTCCTCCTCCTTTTCTTCATCTCACTTTTCTATGTTCTGTAATCTTTCTGTTTATCTCTCAAACCTTTTTGTGCCCCTCTAACTCTTTTTGTGTCCTTGTCTCTCCCTCTCGCTCTCTCATTCTTTTTATCTTACTTCGTTCTATATCTTTTCTTTAAAGTTATATCTATTTCTCTCTTATTATTCTTCTCTCTATTTCTCTTTGTAACCTTTATTGTTTTGTATCTTCAACCCCCCTTCTTATAACCTAACCTAACCTCATTCTAATTCTCTCTCTCTCTCTCTCTCTCGCTCTCGCTCTTATTTAGGCAACTCTATCTGAACTATACGTACCTCCTGCACGAACGGGAGTTCTACTTTCTGGTGGTGCTCATGACTCGCCTGCCGGAGCCAGATCTGCAACGATCGGTGAGTAAGATCTGCTTTGTGGCTCTCGGGAAGCGCGTCATCAACGTGGTGGTCCTGGCGCAGCAATACGATGGCGGGATCGCCCTCTATGCCTATAGACTGTTCCGCGAGCACTGCGAGCCGGGAATACATGCCTATCAGAGCAATCGCTTCCTGGCCAATGGCGAGCTTCTGCATCCGCAACTGTTTCCCACACGCTTCACCAATCTGAGCCACTGTGCGCTCAATGTGACCGGGCATCAGTTGCCGCCACACTTCATGTACCGACCGGCAGATGGCGCCGCCTTGCCAGAGGAGGGTGCGCTGATCAATATGCAAGACCTGCGCGGCATTGATGGGGAGCTGCTGAGTCTGCTGGCGAGAGCGCTGCGTTTTAACATTAATCTCAAGATACCCATGGAGAAGAGCGAGATCTTTACCGCTGACAGTATGAACGGCTGCTTTGCACAGGTGAGTCCACAACACTTGCAGGTTCGATTTAAGAACTGTAACCGACTTTTGTGTGTGCTAGAGATTGAGTTTTGTGCCTGTTTGTAAAAGTACGAAAATCAATGGCACGAGAAATAGCTGCGTAAAATATGGGCCAATATCTGAATATTATCGAAACAAATAAAAGAAAAGACATTAATACGGATGTAGTTGTTAAATAATAATATTCCGAAAAATTCAATAAAGATATTCGTTGCAAAATTGAAGAAAACAAAATTGAAAAAAAAAGCCCAGCACGTTTTTTATAGTGTATTTTCGTGGCTTGACCAAAATGTGAATAAATCTCAGTTTATCGAATTAGTTGAGAACAAGTTCTATTAAGGGTAGCCACATATTAAAACTGAGTTTATGCGAAAGCATTATTTCCCATAGGATCCATGTTTTAAGGCAGATATGTTGGGGAATAGTGAAGCTTTAAAAACAGCAAGTTATAGTAGTCGTATTTTGATAAGAATGTAGGATTTAGGAGCATAGCAAACTTGAGATATCTCGAAAAACAACAAAGAATTTAACTCTTAACAATTTGATATAGTGGTCCGATACGACCTATAATAGAAATGGGACCAGAGACGTCTGCGCTGTATCCACACCATAAAGAGCGAATCACCTACTGATATATCATATAATATCCACATTTATAATATGGTCTTACTAAATAAGAGAATTTCTTTTGTGTTTTTTTCGCCCCCAGCTGGCATCGGGGCAGGCGGATTTGGCCATTGGCGGCTTCAGCGGCTCGGATAAGCGTCGCCTGCAGTTCTCCACCTCGGTGGTGTATCATCAGAGCTATTTTATCTTTGTGGTGCGCATGGAACAGTTTTTTGGGCCCTTTGGCCAAATGATGCGCCCCTTTGGCCGCTTCGTTTGGCTCTGCCTGTTGGGCACGCTGCTGGCGGCTCTGATCTGTACTCGGTGCATGCGGACGCGCTGGCGTCTAAAGCATCCGCTGGAGAATCTGTTGGCCACATCCGTTGGCAATGCGGTGCCCGTGCAGCGTTTGCCGGTAAGCGGCTTCCTGCGGCACCTGCTGGCCAGCTGGCTGCTGCTGACCCTGGTGCTCCGCTGCGCCTACCAGGCGAAGCTATTCGATGTGCTGCGCACGCACCAGCATCAGACGCTGCCCCACGGACTGGCCGGGCTGCTGCAGCAGAACTATACGCTAATCAGCACGGGCTATCATGACTTCTATCCCCGCGAGCTGACCCGCGTGATCGATGGCAACTTCTCGGAGCGCTATCAGCAGGTGCAGCAGGCGGCGACGGGGGAGCGCCTAGCGACCATCTCTCTGATCAACAATCTGGCCCACTGGAATCGCTTGCATCGGAAGAACAGCCATCTGACCCATGTGCGCGAGCCGATCTATTTGTATCAGCTGGTCATCTACTTTCCCAACAACTCCATCTTCAAGTTCTCCTTCGATCGCAAAATCGAGCAGCTGCTCAGCTCGGGCGTCCTCTCCCACATCGAACGCCGCTACCTGCCCGTCACCTTTGTCGACATGAGCAACAACATGGAGCGCGTGACGCGCATCACCAACGACATGCTGCGCGGCCTCTATCACTGCTACGGGGCTCTAATGACCCTCGCCGGATTACTCCTGCTCCTCGAGCATCTGGCGCTTCGTTGGCCTGCGCTGCGGCGCCTCTTCGACTGGCTGCAGTAAGGTCTGCGGCTCTCCCTTATCTAGTTTATTGATTTTGTTGGCAACTCTTGGCAAGCTCGGCCACTCAAGAGCTTTGAATGCTTTCAGCCTGGTTAATGGTCAACTGAAATGCTATCCTTGCTGCAACTGCTCCTTGTGCGTGCCTGTGTGTCTCTCTCTCTCTCTCTCTCGCTCTTTCCCTGAATTTGTTGCTCACATGCCCTTAACAATTGATTTAAGACTTGTAATGCATGACCAACAGCACTTCCAGTTCACGCGCCCCTCCAACGCCTCCCCATTCCCACCTAGCCTTATCCATTGGCATCTGTGTGTGTGTGTGTGTGTGTGTGAATGCGTGTGTGTGTGTGTGGAGCAGCGGCAACTGGCCAAGCGGCACGGAGCGCCACTTGAGTTAAGCTGCGCAAACGTTTGCATAATCACGTTCCATTTTAAATTGCTCTATTTGCCGCTCTCTTTCTCTGACCCCCCCCCCCCCCCCTTCCCACCCTCCCCGCCCCACACTCTTTCCCTCTCGTCATCTCTCAAATTGGAAAAACTGGACAATTTTTATTAGCTGTCGCCGCTGGACATTCGACCAACGCTCCTCAGGCATTCGTCCCACCTTTCGTCTCGCCCCTCGCCTGCCCCACACTCTGGCCAACTGTTTGTTGAGTGTGCTGGAACTATGGCAACATTAGATTGTGTTTTTGATTTCCTTCTATCTCTTTATACGCCCATACTACGCTCAAGTGGGCGTGGCATTGCTGCTCTAAATGCATGGAACTCGGTCGAAACCAGCCCGCATTTTTACCCTGCACTATTTTCAGTCACTTGTAGAGAATATTACCCCAAATATATATTTATATATATATATATTCATGATCTATCAACAGCCAAGTAGCTATAGCTACGTCCGTCTGTCCATCTTATATGCAAGCTATCCGCTGTCTTAAGCCTTTCTTGCTGCTGGCACGACATATTTATGTCGGAGGTAGCCGGATTCGACGACTATGTCATATTGCTCTGATAGGAAGAATCAGTCAATCATTGAGTTTTTGCACAAAACACATTCTTTATTATGAGCAAAATCCAATCGAAATCGGACTAATTCATCATATTGCTTATCCGAGGAATCGGTCGAAAAATTGGTTTTGGTAAGGAAATTTCAAGAACTCGTTATTATAAGTATTCATTCATAATAAAAAACTAGAACAGTTTCTTGATTTTTCCAAATTTAACAAGTTCTAAGCTGTCGATTAAAACGGTCAGCCTGATATTTCTTAATAAACAAGAAGAATGACGAATAAATATACTTTCCAGAAATTGTAGAAAAATAACAAGTTTAGCTTTAGCTCTAAAGGGGGGTTCACCGATTTCCCGGTTTGTAAATAGTTCACCAATGATCTAGTTCGCTAATCCCAACGAGTTCGCGAGTACTTTGGACTTTGGAACAAGTTCAGCAGCGATTACATTTTGGTTAACAAAAAATAATTAAAAAATACGTTAAAAATTTACTATTTATTTATGAAATTTGGAGTAAATTATCACAGAGTATTTTCGTACATACACCGATTGCAATCTACGTTTTATATTCAAACCCAAGAATATAAGGGAACCAGATCAACTCCTCAAGGCTCGTCTTAAGGCCTTCTTTGGGAGTTTCGTTCTTGTTAACGATTTGCTAGTTTCTGTACTCCGTTTTCCATTCAGCTAGTTCCGTTTTGGAACTAGTTCGCTATGGCCAATAATTGCACTTCTCATTGCGTACAATGGGATAACCGCTGAGGCCATCATCTGGCTGACATTTGACTGCCGGGACGCGCTTGCCTGTGCCGGGATTGGCCTGGTTGCGATGGTAGTTAAGGGTGAGCCTTTCCCAGTCATAGATCTGGTCCTTTTTAATGTACAGCTTGATACTCAGCTGGCGGAACATCTTGCGCAGCTTGTTATAGTCGGGCTTGGCATCGAAGCCCAGCTTGTGGCAGTAGTTGAGGTACATGGTGAACTCGCTGGGATATCCCTGGCAGAGGATCTCGTTGCTAATGGAACGCTTCATCTCGTAGATGCGCTCATATTTCTGATTCTTTGTGGTGGCCTTTATGCCCTGCCAGGGCAGGCTGCCGCGCAGAAAATAGATGAGCACATAGCCAACGGAGATGAGATCATCGCGACGCGACTGCTCCAAGCCCTCGTGCGAGGAGACGGACGCAAACCGTGCGGTGCCCGTCAGGCTGCTATTCTCGCGATAGGGTATATGGACATGGGTAATGGGATCCCAGTACTTCTTGGACAGCCCAAAGTCAATCAGATGCAGGCGTTTGCAGGTGAGGTCGCGACCAATCAGAAAGTTATCCGGCTTTATGTCCCGATGGACGAAGCCACGCCCGTGCACCTGCTCCAGGCGCAGCAGCATCTCGTCCGCCACCATCAGCACCGTCTTCATGGTAAAGGCCCGGCTGCAGAACTCAAACAAATAGTTCAGCGATGGCCCCAGCAGCTCCATGACCAGGGCACAGTAGTCGTCCTCTTCGCAGAAATAATGGATGTGCGGCAGGCCCAGAGCCGGACGTATTGCCTTGTAGACGCGATACTCATAGGCCAGCTGCGGATGCTGGATACCAGCCTTCTCCATTTTGATGGCCACACGCTCGCCAGTGTACAGAGATGTGGCCAAATAGATGTCCCCAAAGGAGCCGCTATCAAACTGGCCCATCAGCTTGTAGTCGCCCACAAAGGTCTCGCGCGCCTCGTTATCGCACAGCTTCTCCATTGCGGGCAATCGATTCCCTATGTGTGCCCGCCACTCGAATTAAAGTATAGCTTTAACAACAAATTTCAGTTTACAGATATGACTACAATTTTTGAAGCTAACGATCATATTGAGACTAAGCTTCCAAATTGAAGTTGACTTTAGCAGCAAATAACACTTAACTCTCAACGCTTAAAGCTTCTTTAAAAATATTCAGTTATTAAAATTTAACTTAAATTAAACTTAAAGCTCGACTAGCAGGCAGAAATTTCACAAGCTTCAAAAATCCAAGCTGCAAAGGGCTTAAAGTAATTGAAAAGTTTTAAAACACTTGCAAGTCTCCCCCTGGATTAAATGTATTGCGTTAGCTAAGTAACGCATTTCTGAGTTAAAGCTCCATCATGCGTGTAAAGCAGCTTTGCTTTATAAGAAAGCTTTGCAAGCTCATGAAAGTAGCAAGCTGCTTAAAGCTCGAGGCCTTTTTAAAGGCATATTAAAGCACATTATTGTCTGAAAGCTATTTTCACTTATTTTATTTTGTATTATACTAAAAAACGTAGCTGTTTGTAACTTAAAGCTTCATCCTTATTGTTTAATATGCTAAAATATTTAATTGAACCACCTTTTTTTTGTTTTTGAGCTTTTGGATGAACCTTTTGTAATAACAAACATTTTCGAACTGAACATTTACAATTCCAATTAATATTCGATTGTACTTATCAAAGTATGTCCTTTCCAATATGGTACCCCATTTAAAGTTGTTCTTGTTTTAAAATTACATTTAATTTATATTCTTTTCAAGGCAGATGAGCTAAGGAATCGGCTCGCAGTTGCCTGAAGTCTTAAAGCGCCCATTTGAGCACACACATATGATGACGGCGATGGTGGCGGATGGTCTGACATGGTCTCGGCTGCCAGTCTCCAGCTCCACACACGCACACATGGAGACTGCAGTGCGTGTGCGTATCGATTATCTGTGCCTTGCACGCTAGCAGACGGCGACAATCCGTACAAGGATGAGGCGTATGACAAGGAGCAGGGCAACAGCCACGATGTGGCTGCGACGGGCAACAGGGGCAGCAGTAGACGGAGACAACGGATCAACTAGCCAGTAATAATGTCTTTCGCTGACATTTGACATTTTGGCTATATTTCACTCACTTTGTGACAACTGGCAACTTGGCATTCAAATATAACCAGAGCGGAGCTCACAGTGCCGCCCCAGCCGGATCGCCCATGCCCCAGTTGCCATTCCCATACCCAAACCCATTCTCATTCCCATTGCCGATACCAATTCCATTCCCATGCCAGTGTTCCAGACGCAGTTCCAGTTGCCGGCGTAGTCATTCATTCATGCTCAGATGTTTAAGAACAATAAATTTGTGTGTGTGTGTGTGTGCGGGCGTGTGTGTTCCTGTGAGTGTGTATGTGTGTGTGTCGCAGACAGACTAAATGTTTGGCAGCGTCGTCTGCCGGCTGCAAAACCCAATGACAAGACAGGCACCGACATATTTGCGTCCAACAGGAGTCGCTGCCGGAGCCGCAGATAGAGCTAGAGCTGGAGCTGGAGCTGGAGTCGGAGCCGGAGACGGAGCCGGAGCATTGTGGTGGCCATTATCATCAGTGGCAGCAGTCGAGTGGCTCGGCATTTACATCATAACATGGCCAGCTGATGGATAGACAGATAACCAGCATTAGCATTAGCGGCACGATGATGACTCACCTCCAACTCCATGCAGTGCCCAGTTCCAGGCCCTGCTCCTGGCCTGTGCGTGTGGGCGTGCCACACGCTGATGCTTAAACATGCGGGTAAATTATCTTTTCATTTCCGTCAACGTCGTCGCTGTCGTCGTGGCAATTGCCACGTCCTCCTGCAACATCCGCAGCAGCGGCAACTTTGCGGAACTACAGTCGGTAGCGAACGACTAGCAGATACCCTTTATTGAACATTTTAAATTTATCGGCTTAGCAAAACAGATGGAGTGGCAAGCAAGAACAATCGATTTCGGACTGCAGATATCGTAAGCTCAATGATAACTATCGAATCGACTGTTGATCTGCAGGCTTCGCAGCTATTCTCTCGGTCATTTTCAAAGGTTGCAGGGTATAGTTAGTGGGCAGCACCGATTTAATTGCCGGGCATTAAGCATGTTAGCAATCGAACAGGTCGTCCCTTGAAACTGCCCCCCCCCCCCCCCCCCCCACCGGGACCAGTGACTGATCAAGTCCCATGTCGAGTTTCATTAATGGCCACATTTTGTCGCTGTGTGCGGCATTTTAAGGCAGCTTAAGTCAAATTTTCCTTGCGCTAATTGTTTCATCAAATTATGCACGCAAAAAGCACGCCTTGCTGTGTGTGCATGTGTGTGTACGAGTGTGCAGTTGTGTGTGTGTGCGTGCTTTCAAGTCGACGACCATTTTGGCATACACGATGCAGAAATTTATCGTAAGTTCATAATTATCGAGATGCATACATATATTATATTGATTGCTCGCTGAATGTTAATTGCCCCTTTGATCCCATTAATGAGCACTTAAATAACAGCGGTATTCCCTCTTTTAAGGTTATCACACAAAACTGACGATAATTATTGGTGAATATCTATATCTATTCTGTTCTATCGATTCGTGAGTTGTTCTTTAAAATTCCACATTTAAAAATATACTTCGGTATAAATATTTTTCCTATATACTTTTATTTTATTCATTTTTATTCACTCTTTTAAGAAATGTTGCGTTCATTTCTGGCACACAGGTATTTAAACTAAGTTTGCGTCGTGAAAACCTATTATATATTTCAAGTATATCTTACAAATTCAAATACATTCAAATGCATAATCGACTGTGATGTATATATAACTTTTCTTGCACTTGCAATGGCCATGCGATTAATATCGATACTCAAGGTGTTCTGCTATCGATCACACACACACAGAGCCAGCGTTGCCACTTGATGAGCATCTTTTTGGCATTTCGACCCCTCTTCAGCCTTCTCAGCACAACACCCATGCAAGCTGCATGCTTAATTTGCAGTGCGAATTCCCCAGCGCGTTGTGATAAACTACCGAATTTGAACGTGACAAAAGTTGTCGATGACAAAACAACAACAGGAATATGAACAGGTCTGCAGAGGGGAAAGGGTGGAATGGTAGAGGGGAGGGGGGGGGGGGGGGGTTTGGCATTGCTTGTTAGACGAGCCGAGCAGCCGCACAACAAACAGCAAAATAGAAATGACTTTAATAGCTCATCAATGATTCAAGCGGAAATCCGGGCTGTCCAAGTGCAGTCGGTTTATTGGATACCGGAAGGGCATTATGTTGCCGTTGCCGTTGCCGTTGTCTATTCGTCCCTGTCTGTTGCGCTGCTGCTGTGGTTGTTGTTGTATATTTGTTTGATTGGGCTGACTGACTGCAGCAGCTGTAGTTGTGTGTGTGTCTGTGTGTGTCTGTGTGTGTGTGTCTGTGTGTGTGTGTCTGCTTAGCTGAAATGATTTTCACGCTGCCCCCAAAAAGTATGCAACGAAATTTGCATATTGTTTTGTCGTACGTCTACGCCCTGCCACGTGCGTGTGTGTATGTAGCACAACATATGTACCCCAGCTATTGTTTGTGTGTGTTTTGTTTTTTTTTGGTAGTCAACTCACACCTCAATCCAGGTACACAGCCTGGAAATTGCCCCACAGCCCTTTGGGCCTGTCTGCCTCGACATCGGCATTGGCATCGGCTCGGCCTCGAACTCTGTGATCCCGCACCCCGTCCTCTGGCCAGTTCCATTCTCGGTTTTATCTGGCTGTGTTTGTTTGAACATATCTGCATCATTATTATCATCATTATAGATGGCACACGGCCAGTGGCTATGTGACAGTAGCCGCTTGGCTTTTGTATCTCATTTATTATGCAAATCTGAACGAGACTGCAACTCGAACTGGGACTCGGCGCACGGGACGGGAATTGGGAATGCTTATCGGTCTGGGGCTTGATTGTGCCATGTGGGCGCCGTGCCTTCAATATGGGCGGCAACTGGTCAACAAGTTCAACAGCTACAACAATTATGTTGTTGCACTCACACGCAACAGCAACAACAACAACAACAACAACAACAACTGGACTCAACCAGCCTCATACTCATCAGCAGCATTTGGCATCCTGTCGCCTTCGTCTATTACTCAGCAGCTGCCAGCAATTATAGTTGCTGGTTTATAGTATACCCTGGCGAGAGGTATTTAAACATCCCCATGAATAGTGTCTCATACTTGTCTAAATATAACGCATAGACAGACTCGTATTTTTTAAAGCTAGCTACTCCCTGTTGGTATAATGATGTGAATTGGTCATTTTTTGGCATTTTGCTGCAGTCAGTTTCTCTATACATATATCAAAACTAGTTGAATCGGTTTACTATATCTTAGATATAGATTTTAATTAAAAATCAATTAAATGTTACATTTATATTTCACAAGGGCATTTTATGCTTGGAACATCAAAATTAACACTTTTAATATATTTTATTTGTTTTAAATTATGTAAGTAATTAAAACACACAACGTGCTAATAAATAATGACGCTTATCAAGAGCGCGTTTTATAATTTATTGAAAATTCAAAATGTATTTGGTGTACTTCCAAAATGCATTTAAAATTGCAAACGAAGCCCTCTCGACTAGAATATACTCTGTAAACAGGCTTAGAACATAAGAAACTTCCAAAGGATTAGCAGTTCTCGTTAGATAAGTTAACCGAGTAATCCAATAAGATATGGCAACTGAAAATCGATTTCAATCTCTTTACTTCCATATACACACAAATACTTAAGTTGCAATATCTTCTCAATACAGGAGAGAATATAAATGGTAATATACTATAGATATATATATATATATTATAGTAATAGATTATGCCACACTCCAAATAATAGACAAATTATAATTCGAAAAAATAGATGGTAAAAGGGAGAAGCTGGCAGAGAGCGAAAAGAATTGACGCCTCGCAATAACAAAAAGTAAATAAAAATTTCAATTTTTCAGTGTTAATCAATTACGTGATTTAATTGAAAATGCCAAAGTCAATAACAAAAAATGTAAATATACAAATATAAAAAAAAAATATAAGCCCTTAAACAAATAATATATACAAATATATATGTATGTCTCTGTGTATAGAAATATTTATATATATATATATGTATATATAGTATGCATCAACATGTACATATTGCTTATCTATCAATTTCAAATGCCGAGAGTTATGTTTATTCAGGCCTTTTGCATATGGAATGAGAGTGACAATAAGAGGGAGACAGACAGAGAAAGAGAGAGAGAGAGAGAGAGAGAGATTGAGATAGACAATGGGAACTGTGCTCCGCATTTTTGTTTTAGTTCTTATTTTTTTGTTTTGTTTACCAATGAAATCGTTTTCAATTAACGTAAAGCCGAAAAATATTAAAATGCGATTGAAGCAGCGAAAACAAATTACTTATTGAGGGACTTCCAATGAAAGAACAAACAATGAAAATAACAAAGCGACAATCCAAAGAATTATAGAAAAAATATATGCTATATATATAAAAGTATGCAAATGGCAAAGGAAAAGGATAAGTAAATAGAAAAAGAGGATACTTCAGATATTCAACAAAAAGAGAAATATCAATTTGACTTAGAAAATTATATTTGATACGAAATGAAAATATTCAGACCACGAGCGAAATTTAGAGTAAATATTTTACAGAAGTTTGTCAATTTCCTTTTTAAACAAATAGAATTTATGCGAATTTTTTTTTAAATTCAAACCAAAAACAAATAAGAAATTTTCGGAATTATGTTTCCTTAAATATTTATTTTTATTTTTAAAACTGTTTTTCAATTGACAAGTTTTTTAAAATGGATTTATTAATTAAACATATATATCTCATGAAATGAATTTTCCATGAACACACTGTTCTGCCAATGAGAACCGCGCCTGGTACCAAAGTGTTCACGTTTGCGAATGACCACTGTAATGTGGGTTCAATGGAGAGTCTTCAAACGTGGTGTTCATTAGGCGAACGATTTACAAGCTGCAGCTGGAGATAATATCTAAAGTATGCCTCGCCGAAGCTCCATGGCAGGAATCTGCTCGCTGGGAAATGCAGCAGCGGGACACAAAATGGGGGAAAAACAAAATGGGGGAAAAAAACCAAAAAGGACATTTTGCAATGAGGCTGTGAATTGTTTCGACGATGCTGGCGATAGGGAAACAATAAGAACGCACATCCGAAGCCGGCCGAGGAATGCACAGCAATCCAGACGAGGCGTCATTGTAAAACTGACTGTCTATCTTTGTGTGTGTGTGTGTGTGTGTGTGTGTGTGCGGGTGTGCGGGTGTGCGAGCGGGTGTGTGTGTCAAAACAAATTTCATTTCACATTCAATTAAATTAATTTTAACACCATTTGCAGGCGGCAGGACAGCAGGCAGCACAAGAAGATGCCAATGCCAATGAGGCACAGCAGGACGCAGGACGCAGGACAACAGAGGAGTTGGAGTAGCAGCAGGGGCGGGAGCAGAAAGCCGAAGCCGAAGCCGAAGCCGAAGCTGCTGCTAAAGTTGTGAGAGTCCTGTTGGCTGTGGGCGCTGTCGCTGTTGCTGCCGCATGCCTTTGCCACGTTTTCCACATTTCTTCACTTTACCGTTAATGGTTTTATCTTTTCCTTATTGTTGCCGCTGAAACGCCAACCGCACCGCCCCGCGCCGCCCCGCCCCGTACCGTCCCGCAGCCCAACAGATCGATCGAGTCCGAGCTCAAGTCCGAGTCAAGCTGAGCCGCTGCCACGGCCGAGCGAGCGAATTCGAACAGCGAGTTAATATAATTACAGAAATAAAGTCTGGAATTTTAATTAAAACACAACTTCATTTACAGCCGCAGACGACAGGCGAACGACGCTGAACAAACAGTCAAGTGGGCGGGCTGGGTGGCCTGGGTGGTGGGTGGTGTGTGGGTGTGGTGCAAAGTTGCGGGGCGTGTGCGGCAGGTGTAGCCGCAATAGACAATGACAAACGAATGGCCGCAGTCCCAGTCCGAATGTCTGTCATTTGGACTAGAAAATTTCGATAATGAAATTCGAACAATTAAACCGGAAACAGACAGAGAAAGAAAGAGAGAGGAAGACTGGTGCCGACTAGCAAATGCTCTGTAATCTTTTATTTTGTGGAGCACATGCCGTTTGAATCAAAAAATGAAAATCTAAATTTTTAGCAAATTTGCACATAGACAGTTTTTATTGAATATCTCGGGAAAATATCGTCTGATTTTGAAATATTATAACTTTTTGAATTTGTACGGATCCCTTCTACCAATTGGCATTCAAACAAATTAAAAATCGATGGGTTTAAAAAAGTTGTTGACCAAAAAGCGATTCAATTGTAAGGTCAGCTATTTTTTATGATTTTTTGAAATATCTCGGCTAAATAATGTTCGAATAGGATTAGTACTATCAAAAATTGAAAATCTAAATTTTGAGCAAATTTTACGGAGAGACGGTCTCGGCCAAATACTTTCCGATTTCAGCATTTATTTCTAATGTTTGGGTTAGAAAGGTTAATCCGAGGTTAATCCAACTTCATTTAAATACTCTTTTCACAAACGGAAAAAGAAGTATATTGGTGTCCAACCTGCTGATAGAGTTTTAAGGGCATTTTAAAGGCAGCATCAAAGTTCAATTTCCGATCCCCAAAGGTGCGTTGACCACCTATCAATCAGTCAAACAGATCAATTAATATACATATTAGTTGGGGAGATGCAAAAGTATACTTCAAGGCGTCACACGGGCTGAATACTAGTTATGTCTGAAGCCCGACTGGCAGCTCTATTACCCCTACCCTTTATATTTACACAAATGATCTCAGCCAACCTTAAGAATTAAGTCAACTAAGTATATAAGCTTCATTTATTCTAAAAAGTAAGGCACACATTCATTACAAATGAGCTAGGCTATGTAATACCCATAAGTGAGAGGCTCTTAGTATTCCCCCATTATTGCTCTGGCTTCATTTTCATATTCTTCTCAACTGCGACTAGCACTGGTTTCTTGAGCTGCAGCAGTTTCGTCGGTCTTAGCCAAAGTCGGTTTGTTGAAGTATTTACGCTCGACGGCCGCCATCTTAATCTTAAGTAATTCACATTTCTGGGATATCTTATGCAGGCGCTTCCCAATGGGATCCCAGTTCTTGGTGCGCTCCGAATTATATACGTACTTCTCCAAATAAAGGCTTATCTCCGGATTGTTCTTCTTGCATATATCGCACATGCCAAACTGCCTGATCTGGGCACGCGGCGGTAAAGCGTGATAGCATTCCGTGCAGATGAGCACATTAAGATCCTTTATTGGGAGAACATGTAGAATATACTAATATGTGCATGCCTTTATGCGGTAGACTTACCGTCTTATCCATTTCGTACGACAACTTCTTTATATATTTTTGTCGATTCACAGTTTGACACGTGTCCGACAATGTTTTCAACACAAGAGAATTTAAATTCAACAGTGTCTTATCGATGTATTGACATCACGTGTCGATAAATTTGAAATCTCTAGGAATGCCTATTAGCACACACATCGATACCCGCTAAAATCAATACTGAGTTTGTTTATTCCGTCTGAAATTGTATTGGCAGCGTGAATACCCGTCCCATCTCTAACCACATTTTCTCAACTAATCTGTTGACAGTAAGTTTTATTTATTTTGAGTTGTAAGGCAATTATCTGTTACAAGTACAACTTCAAGGCTAAGTAGTTAGAAATACCGATTAGTTTAGCCTAATATTGATAGTTCCTTAGTATAAGACATTCAATGCCTGGACATGTTGGTCTCCTCAACTTTGACAACGGCTTTCCAAAAATTAACTTTCAGGAGTTGTCTTTTCTTTTTACAGTTCTCTTTGCGACAATAGGCTAACGATGTTCTCAACCGAAATCTTGTGTTATTTAAAGACAACACACTCTTCTTAACGAAAGCTCTCCAAACGCCTAACAGTTCACATCGATATGCGTTCAAAACAGTGTTGGGTAAGTGCGAAAAGATGGTTTAGTGTTTAATTGAAGTGCAAGCTTTGACAGTTTTATATTATTATGCCATATACCTATTCATGATGAGTGCAAAAGGGAAAAAATACCACTCTCAACTGATCGGACGAACTTTGAATACCTGATACTCCGTTAAACTTACTGTGCGTACAGGGTATTGGGAAAGCAAAGATTTAATTCAAGGTATAATAAATAAATAGTCCGTGTAGTGTCAAGGCTATATGTAGTCAGAAAAGATTTGAGCTCAGGATCGGGTCGCATTGTTTCGGCGCTTGTTGCGCAGTTTTTGCAGCGCACCAGCCATGCAACATGCAACATGCAACATGCAACAACGGCTGAAGCCAGCAGTGCCAAATTCCCGTTGCAGGCGCTGCTGCCGAGGTTGCCTAATCAAAAACAGAAGCTATAAAAGCCGCAGCTGTGACAAGCGTTGGTGGCTGATGGGCGGCGTTGGGTGGGCGGGGTCAGCTACAGCAGCTGACATACGCACATGCGAATTCGAATTCCAGTCTGTGTGTGTGTGCCATTTTTGGGCTGGGTTTGGCTCGGGCACACGTTGCGTATGCGCAACGCATTTTTGGGGCACATCGCACGTTAAAACAACTAATGGATAAAATTTCAGCTAAAATTTGCAAAATTTGCATTTTTTGACGTTGTTTTTATGCATTTGCCAGCCATGTATGTACGTACAAGGCCCGTCCCCCCGCTACGGCACCCCCTCTCTGACCGTCTGTTTGTGTTGCAAATATAATTTTTAATTTAAATGCAAATTTTGGAAATCATTTTCGAAGCATTATGTGCCCATATTGATACGCAAATTGCTGTCAGCACACGCATAGACATAGACATAGACATAGGCACACGCACGCACATACACACCCACACACACACACACACACACACACACACACACACACACAGACGCAGACACACGCACACATATGCAGATTTAATAACGCATACTCGTCAGTCAACCGCTGGAACAGGCCGCAACCAACAGTTTTAGAGCGTCGCCTGCCTCTGACGCTGAGGACGTCGACGTGCGCTGAGACCGCCGCAGCCACCGAAAAGCTGACAACATCAGCGAAGCCAAACACCGAAACCCACCATACACACACTAGCACACACACACACACACACACACACACACACTAAAACTGTTGTGCGTATTGATTTTTGAAGAATTTGTTAGTTGCGCGAGCGCTCAATGATGGGCCGCCTCGCAATGCCTCTGTTTTGAATGTTTATTGGCGGTGGCACTGTGCCGACAACAACAACAACAACAAAAACATCCACCGGTTACTAGCTAGAGCGCAACTGATAGATACCCTGTACTCAACTGTGCATTGCTGTTGGGCAGCAAATGCAGTAGCTGCTCGCTTTACTTTCTCATTTTGTGGCTGGTTTTAAACTAGATACTCTGTCCGGTTACAAGTTAACATAACGTCAATAAAGTGGCTGCCCGTCAATTGCAACGATTCAATTTTCGACATTTTACAACACTATTTTTATATATCTTTAAAACCGAATCGATACGTTTGAGGGAGGACTCGTGATATATGTATATAAATGTGAAGTTCTTCGCTCAAACCTATTTGTTTTGTGGCTTGCAGCCATGATACTTTTATTTTAATTTCTTAAAAGTTTCAGATTTTAAGAATAAGAGTGAACTAGGTTGTCTGACCAGGAGATGCCCTGTACCCTCAGGAGGAAGGGTGTGGAAGGGAAGGTATTCCTAAGAGATTATGCATAGCCAATTTGATTTCTTCACCTACTTTACAAGGAGTGTTTAAAACTGATCTTCATTTAACGAATCTGAGGGAGACATTGGAACACCTCTTTGCCTAATTTGAATGCCTACAGGGTATTGCCAGCAACTACAAAATTTCAAAATGCGCATCACTGGGGAAAAGTGTGTAACCAGGCGAAGGTGTCACTCTGTCAAAAGAGTCCCCGCCTACGCTAAGCCTATGCCTATGCCCTCATTTCCAGCCCTTGCCCTCATTTCCAGCCCTTGCCCTCACAACTGCTGCCCATCCACTCAACGGAGGCAGCGAAGTGCGAAATTCAAATGCAAAGTCCGCCTACACTGTGCCAAAAACCTGATCAACTTATCAACATCAATTCAATCAAAATTCAGAAATTCGATGAGCATTGAGCTGAAGAATGCGCTGAAGTTGAGAATGGATTGCCAACAGTTGTAAACGAATGAACTGCATTTGAAATGGGTTTTCCAAGGACGCCATATTTTCCCTGAAAAACTATTTGGGGGGGTTACTTATCGTACTGAACTCTGTGGTAACCAATGCAAGGTTGAATAGCTATTAATTGAATAATATTTTTAAATGTTCAGTGTGCAATAACGTCATTTTGTGTATCGCTATATCGATTACTAATGTACTAAATTCATCGATAATAGTTTTTAAAATTAAACAAGGCTTCTACAACTACAGCTTACATAATAATGTATAAAGAATTAAAATCATAAGACTACTAATATTATTAATAATAATAAAAATATTAATAATAACATTAATAATAATTATAAGAATATTAATATTGATATTACTATTTAAAATCATAATTATAATGATAATAATAATAACAAATGTTGTCTAAATGTGCGAAAACTAAATTTTAAATAATATATTAAATTAATTACTGTGCTTGGGCCGTGCGAAAAGATAACTTTGCATGAAAGTGAAAAAGTTTCTCATTAAATAAAATGCTGTAATTGACACATATGTACATTCAGTGCACATATAAAGTTGAGGTCAGTCCTGGAAATAGTGTTTTAAATGAATTTCAATAGTTGCTTACATTAAAAGTTAGCCTTTCATTGAGTTTTGAACTAGTTAGTTTCTTTGCCTGCATGTCCATGCATAACAAGTTTTTACTGTACACTGTTTGACAGGGCCCGCAATGCCACTCAGCGGACTCTGTTAAGTGCTGGCCCGCGGCAATTGGCAGCCCCCGTGTATCGTGGTGGCCGTCATTTAAAACCATTTCACAAGTCGTCAAATCCGATTATGAACTCATTTCACTATGAACTACTTTGATGTTTAATTTGCAATTTAATTTTAATGTGCCTAGATGGCAATCTACCCTCCCTGCAGCTCCCTACAGAGCCCAATCCCCACCTCCTGTTCCGCCTGTTTGTCGGCTCGCAGCCACCTGGGCGTATGAGCAATTCGAAAAAGGGTCCGTCGCCATGTTTTGCCGATGCTTCCTCTAGCGATAATTTTATTATTTTCGTTGTTGTTGTTGTTGTTGTTGCTGCTGTTGCTGATGTTGATGCTATTAGTTGGTTGCCAGCTGGCCATTAACGTCCATTTAGTCAGGCGCCACGCATTTCTAAGTTGGTAACATTTTCTAATTGCTGCTGCCAGTTATTTCAGCGTGGCAAATACCAGTCTACCGGGTGGCAGCCAGTGGGGTGGGCGACAGTCAGGGGTAGATAGTGGGTAGCCAGCGACTTGAACGTTCATTACAGCTGACAGGGGCTAGCAGCAAAGGGGTTGGGCTAGCTTTTGTTGCCATTGATTTCACCCACATTGCGTGCTGCTGGGCTGCTAGGCTGCTGGGCGTGGCAGCAATTAGTGCATCAGGCTGCAATACCTTTCGACCTCAGGTGGCAGCGTGCGCTCTACTCGAGCACTTATCACACACAAACGACAAACGCCTTTTGCCCCACACTTATGAATATTTTAAAATTCATTGCAGCAACAGCAGCAGCAACTGTTGTTGTTGTTGTTGTTGTTGTTTTTTTATTATTGAAATCTAGGCGGAAATTAAGTTTTCCCGCTCGACTGACACGGAGGCACGGACGGAGCAGCAGCAGCGGCAAAGGCAGCAGCAATCTAGACGCCTGGACACCTTTCGCCTGGCATTGGAGATCCTTTGCCTGTGCTACCTGAGACACCTTAATGGACATGAAAGACCGAAGTTCAGCTTGGATATATGTTGATGTATGCAGCTAGCAGCCGGCTGCCAGCACTAGTTAAGACCTTCTGCTGCCGCATGGCCGGCGACAAGGGGGCCTGCTTTTAGACTAAAAGCGACCAATGAAGGAGAAGGAATGATATGATAAGCATAAATCTATATTAACTAATTGGGAGAGCCAAAAAGGAAAGATATTTAATAGGTTATGTCAAAAGAATAAAACATTCAATTTTTTACCCTCCGAGTGGAGATACACTTTATAAAGTTAATTTAAATAAAGCCATAACTTCTTTTTGTCTTCTCAGTCCGCCAGAAAAGTCCGATGGTAAACTAAAGAAATTTTAAAACAATTGCGATACAACTAAAAGGGAAGGGTATGCCGAAGCACACATATGGATTTGAAGCGTTTTAATACCAAAACTGATATTTCGACCAATCTTATGCCAGATAAAAGAAACATGGTAAAACTCCCAAATGCACAATTTAGTCAGGGTATCTTGAATAACTAAAATATGTTTTACCCTTCTTCCCGCAGCTGTGCCCCTTGCACAGCGCCTCTGGCTGGTAGCTGGCGCATGTGACCCGCATGACCGGGACGATGTCAGTTCTAACCAACTCAAAGGAAGCTGTGTAAGAGCCAAAGAATGAGCCCCAGAGACGAGAGAGAAGCTTTCACCTGTTTCACCTTTTGGCTTTTGCACGAAGCCGGAGCAGGAGCAGTAGTTGGAGCAGGAGCAGGAGCAGGAGCGGGTGCGGCAGCGGGAGCAGGAGCTGACGCTGGGATTGGGCGCTTTGCATGCAAGTCGAAATGGTGACACGTTTGCCAGTAGGCGCCGGCAGGAGCTGCCGCTGCCCCAGTCCAAAACGGAGCTCGGTTCCAGGTCACGTGCTGAATGCCAGCTTCTCGGGCTGAGGCTAACAAGCTTTGGGAGCAAGCGAGCGTGAGGCGTTTTGCTGGCGGTCGTGCGGCCGGCTGCTTGGAGGCGGGCGTCCACCAGAGATGTTGCGTTAATGTTTCTTTTACGTGAATGGGGCGACGGTGCGTGGGGAGGGGGCACCCCGCCACCTGCCACCCGCCCCCTGCTGCCTGCCTGGTTGCCTCTAGCAACTCGTGGCCCCGCTTATTGTCTGCAGCTGCTCGCTCGCACTTGTTGGGCAATGTAAGTTAATAGCCATTGTTGTGCTGCTCCAGCTCCTCTGTTCCCTGTTCCCTGTCCCGCTGCTGCTGTTGCTGTTGCAAAAAAGGTAGAAACGGCAGCTTTATTGATAATTATTGTGCCATGCTTCTTACGTTTATTCATGTTGTTGTTGTTGCTGGCCCATGCATAAATTTAATTTGCTTAATTAATTAAGAAGAAGCGGGCGAAGAAGGGCGCCACTTTAAGTGCGCAGCGAAATGGGAGCTATTGCGGGTGCGGGGTAGGGTCTTGGTCTAAGTCTTGGATAGGGTCAGGAAGCCGTGCGCTAATTGAAAATAAAGACCAGTTTTTTAATTAAACTTTAAATTAATTTATTGAAGTGCACACCGACGCGCGCTTGAGCTTTGACCCGCAGCACGGTCACTCAACTTGAAGATCAAAGCGTGCTCAAAAACAAAACCAAAAAAAAAAAAACAGAAAAAAAATATAATATATAAAAAACCCAAATTGCAAATGGCGTCGCGGGCCTGAATTTTTGGAAACAAATATGAAGCACGCGCGCGCCGAGCCATCAATTTGGGCTGTTCAGCTGTGGGCGTGGCGACTGCACAAAACCAACAATGCGCTAATGCTCATTTAATGCGATTTGCCTTTCCTAATACACACACCCACACACACACACACACACACCCAGAGAGAGTGCATAGCTGAAATTTATTTATGCAAGTGTTACGCGATATTTGCACTATATTACATAACCGCATTGTTGCCACCGCCAATGAAGAGCGCATAAAAAGCCAACAACAAGCTAGAGAGTGGGGCGTGGAGAAAGAGAGGGGACAAGTGCTTTTGAGCCAGTGTTGCCAACTGCCGCTACAGAGCAGCAGCTGAATCTAACGTAAGAAATGTTAAAAATAGCTGAAATGATAGAAAATAGCTAAATCAGTTTAAAGTTTGATCTGTATCCGGCTGACAATAGCGAAATGTAGCTAGAAAATAGCTGAATTGGCAGCACTCGCATTTGACAGCACTGCACCAGCAAAGTAAACACGTTTTTATAGCGTTTGACTGCACTGGATTTGTGTGCGCTTGCATTGCGATGCAGACTGCACTGTGCGAAATGAATGCACAATAAATTGAATTTATTTAACATGTTTGCCTACAACGCCAAACTCTGGCAAATAGCATAAGCAAAGCAATTAGCGAACAGTGCTGTAAGCTATTGCACACATGCCTATCGATATTGTTGTGCTTAAACAATGCAACGATAGTATCGATGCTGATCTTCTATTGGCTGCAAATATACTTGCATCTGCGCTTCTCACTGTTTAACGTATGAAAATCAAATGTGTAAGCCTTCCAAAGGATAAGTTTGTCTCGATTGCGGGGCAGCTACTCTTTTGCCTTAAGACCTATCGCAAAATCTCACAAAAAAGTCAATATATCGATATATTCTATGCAGATCGGAAAAAGATGACGACAATTTCCGCAAATTCTATTTGTGCTTGTGTAGAAAATGTGTTTTAAAAAAGTTTAAATGTGTTCAAAAATTATTAATAATAAAATGTGCATAATGTATGCAATGCCCAGGACTGGCGGACACTCTATGAAGATCAGGAATTTTTGGTAAGCGTAGGTAGCGGCAGGTGTTTGCTTATAGTGTGGCTGATTTGATTTTTGATTACAGAGGTTCGGTCTGGCTGCTGCTCGCTTCGCCAAAACCCGGAGCTAAACTCGCCTATACTGACAGCTGACTGTACTCGATAAATACTCTCCCCGGATAACTTCTGAGGTACTGGGCTATATTTAAGACCAATCATAAACATTTTATGCAAAGATGCAAGTCAGCTCTGTTTAACGAGCCACGTGGAGGCTGTGCAGCTTGTTTTGGATGCAATTGGATGCAAGCACTCAAAAGTAGACTATATAGTACTCAAAGTTAATTTTATAGTCCGAGAAAAACACAAGCGTTTCATAGCCTGGCAGAAAGCATTATGATTTTCACTTTAATTTTCTTCATAGACCTGGCAAAATATATATGTATATTTTTGAGCCGTATCAACAGCTAAGACTATATAGCCAAATGTTCAAATGTTTTTATGCAACTATTCGCTCGGTCTTTGCATTGGTACGTTATTCTGTTGCTGGCAGCTCATGTGTCGTTAGCCGGATTATGTGTCGAATCACAATATCATTCAGTCATATATATGTATATATGATATATGTCCAAGAAACGATCTGTCAAAAGTTAAAGATATCTTAACGAAACGATTTCAATTTTGTTATGGTTAGAAGGCTGCTATGTCGTCCTTCCAGCTGAAATTGAATTGGAAGCTCTTTTACTCATGCCCATATATTATTTATTCAAAATTTATTAACATATCTGCGTAGTCTATTTCACATTCTATTCCTTTTCAATTCGCTCTGCTGCAGGCTTCCACTTCCTTTTTGAAGGCCTCACACTTTTCTATCAGAGTTTGCAGCAGTTGCAGAGCCTTCACGTGAACTTCGTATTGGCGCTCGTAGGCCGTCAGCTCAAGCTTAATTAGTTCGCATTCCTTGACTATATTGTCCAGACTCCTTTTAAAAAGTGGCCAGTTCCTGTTGTGCTGCGTTTGATATGCATACATCAGAAAATATTCGCATTCTCATAATGCGGCAGACTTACGTTGTTATCCATTTGAAACGACTTAGCTTTGGACCAATTAGCTTTTAAGGAAATTCTTTAGCTTATTTATCTGCTAAATCACAGCTTGTGACACGTGCTTAAAGATGCTTACAACACTGAAGAAACTTAGTGTTCTTTAAATACAACACTGTCCTGTCGATATTTCCTACAAAGAAAATGCAACAATAAAACTAAGAATAAGTTTGAAGGCGATTCGTTGCGATGGGTTCGACTATCTAATATCAGTGAAACATTTTGTCATTCTGGAAAATTAATCTAAACTTCATTATGCCGAAATTGAACTTTTGGTCTTGCAAGCCTTGACCCCCATTTCCCACACAAACGGATGGATTTTGCGTAAAATTTCACACAACTCTTCCCTGAGTTTTTAACTCTTACAACTCTTCCCTGAGTTTTTAAGTGAAATAGCTCTATGACTGTAAAATAAAAGTGTATTCCATCTTAATCTATATAGCCACCTATCATTTTTACCGACAACCAATCTGTGCAATCTAGAAATGTTAGCTTTATTGATTTCGAGCAGTAATTCACATATTTTCGTCTCCTCATTCTTTTAATCCTTGACTGGCTATGCTTTCTTGAGCTCAAAGGCATCCAGTTCCTCTTTGAAGACCTCGCACATCCGTGCTAACTAATCATACTACGCTTTCTTAAAAATGAGCCAAATGGCTCAATAAGTTGTGTGAATACATATTTTTGGCAACTGAATTGGTGAAAGTAATAAATAAATTGGAATCCAGTTCGGTCATTATCGACATTCTTGTAAAAAATTTATAAAATATTTCGTGCGTCAACTCTTGCGATACGAAAGAACAAATCTTTCATAATTGCCATAAACCGTAAAATGTCAGAGAACGGAGAGACAAAAAGTAGGAAAGGCCACTGACAAGGCATCCGTTTTGTGGTGCAATAGCATTACAATGGGTCATGCAAAAATTGACAGAAGCCTGATCTCATCATGGCAGCAGCAAACCGAGGAGACTCAGGAGCACAAAAAATAAAATACAAAGAGGGTAGGTGTTTTTCAGGGTGGTGGCTGCGGGGGTGCGGGGTGCGTGAGGGGTTGAGACTGGCAGCAATTGCTGCTAATGCTCTCGTTGCCAACATATGTTTTGGCCAAATGTTGTCATAAATTTTGAGGCACAGCGACGACAACAAGGACAAAGAGCATGTGGACAATTGGGGATGAGACCAAAACTGAGACTGAGACTGAGGCTGCAGCTAAGGCTGAGCCTTGGATTGCAGACAAAGAGCAAAGAAACAATATGCAGGGCCAAACAGCAGCAGGGCGAGAACAACAAAGGAAATGAGTGCGGTTGTCTGGCAGGACGACAACGACAACGGCAACGGCTACCAGCAAGGACCTGGAGCAGGACCAGGAGAAGACGGCAGGACAACGACCAAGTTGCTAGCTCGCTGCCTGCCTGCTGAAAGTTGGCAAACGATCTGGCAGAAATCAGGGCCGCTTTAGAGCAGCACTAACCAAAGCCGACTTGCCGCATACTGACAAGCAACTTGCTTGCCACAACACCCATCCCCCTTGGCTACCATGCAAAGCGATTAGAGTCCGGAGGCCGACGTGCAGCAGACGGGAGCAATCAGGCAAAGTGCCTGCTTCTGCTGCTGCTGCTGCTGCTGTTGCCGCTGCAGTTGTCCAGTGTGTTGGTCACGTTGCACCTGCCACACACACACACATACACAGTTGGAAAAAAAAAGGGAGAGACAGCCGAGTGGGAGTGGGACAGCCACACACACACACACACACATAGCATAGAGCTAAAATAATTGCATAATTTGCATATTATTTTCTGCTAAACATGCAAAAAGCGCCGCGCAACGTGTGCAACATGCATTCCAAATTTATGTGTGTGCGCGTGTGTGTGTGTGTGTGTGTACATTAAGTGCAAAGTGTAAATAACCAACTCAGCATAAATCGTGATTACAACATTTGTGTGTGCGGATATTTGCGGGCTTGGTTTTGTGGTTTTAATTTAATTAATATTTTTTTTTTTGATTTAGCCACGACCCTTTTTGCTGTGTATATGTGTGTGTCTGTTTTTTGCATACACCTCATGTACAACAACAAAAAGGACAAAAACAACAACAACAGCAACAACAACTACAGCGACAGCGACAAAGGCAATCAACACTCAAAGTGCTTCAAGTGCTGCTGTGGGTTGCGGCTTGGTCTTTGGGTTCGGTTTCCCTTGGGTCGCTCGAGAGCCACTTTTGTCAATTAGTCAAACAGTTTGAATGCAGCAGCTAATGAGGTGATAATTGAACAATGCATTTGCATATTTGCCCTGCATAAATGCGTTTGCCGCAAATTGACGCAAACAACAAAATATGAACAGATGCAAGCTGAAGCCATTAATTTAAAGGCAGTTCATCAATGCGCTTTCTATAGATATATACATGTATATTTGTCTCCACTGATTGACTGACTGACTGACTGACTGGCTGATTGATTGATTGGTGATCAACCCACTGTCTAGACTTTTAACTATAGTTGCCATAACTGATGCTGGACGGCTTTGAAAAATTGCATCACAAAGTTTGTGAATTGATAAGAGTTTTGAAAGCTTTCATTATTATCGACACATCCTGTCCATGTTCCGATAAGATTCTTTTGTATTTATGAAATGTTTCTCCAGTGCTGTGAATTGGCAAAAAAAAAAAGAAATAGAAAGCGATTGTTTGGAAAAGCTGACTACTCGAAAGCCGTACGAAATGGTTAAGAAAATGTGTCCATGGCATTCTAAGAATGCGAATAAATATTCCACATTTACTGAAGTACGTTTTTCACCTAAGTCTTTTTAAGTTGACTCTGGAGACTTTGGTTCAGAAATACGAACTAGTTAAGATTGAGCCGGCGGGCTACAAGATTCAACATGAGGTCACCGTGAAGGTTATGCAATTGCCGTATGCGAGGCTTTAAAAGACGACTGGATGAATCTGGTCAATGATGAACAGATTGTGAGGACCAAGATGGGAGCAATAAATGTCTTCTCATTAAAAATATGAAATGGTGCACTTTTTTGTGTCTACAATTTGATGTTAAAAACATGACCTGAGCAAAGCCCTCTATTAATTTGTAAAAGCTAATTTTCTAAGAATATTTTCACGTTATGTGACCAACCGAGCTAATAACTAAAGTTAAAGTTATTTATTAGCAGAAATGAATTATTATGAATATGAAATTCACTGCGGGTTCGCGCGCCCTCGAAAGTATGCTATGATTTTTTCCTTGCCGCGAAAAAAACAACTTGAAATTGTGTATTTATTAGGGCAGCGAGTGGAAGTCCAAGTTACATGAAAGGCACTTAATAAGCTGCAAAGTGGGCGTGGCGCACGATGGGCGTTGCCGGGGCACATGCATTTATTAAAGCCGCCCGCCTGAATGCCTAATGAGCGCGACTCGAGCCTAATGTGATTTGTACAGTTGTGCAAAAATTATTTATTGACTTTCATATGCAATTTGGCAGGCCAAAGAGTGTGTCCCGAGTATGTGTGTGTGTTTGTGTGTGTGTGTGGCCCGCTCAGTGCTCATGCATTAGACGCCCCTTAACAAAGTCGCTTGTCAAATGCAGAAAGCAAAACGAGGGCGAAACACAAATTAAAAGCTCCAACGGCAACAACAGCGACAACAACAACACTTAATGCCAAAAATATGGATAATGTCATTTTTTTCTATTGAACAAAATCGAAATCGAGTCACAGCAAGACAACCAACACGCCGCCCCTGAGTCCTGGCAACGAGCCTTCGCTTCCTGATGTGATTATGATAAAATATTCTCGAGCAGTTTTATGATTTATGACTTTGAATATGGCAAACAAAACGGCGGCCAACTTGTATTGACGGCAACAAACGGGCTGGTGGGGGCGTAAGGAGGGTAAAAAAAATAAAAAAAAACACTGTCTGCCATGGGCGGAGCACTCGATGGCATAACAGGGGGTGGATTGCGCGGGGTCGGCTGGCACAATAAGCACTCGAGTGCGTCGGCATAATTTATCCATGTTTGCCGCGTCGCGTATTGGCAAAGTTTTTTTTTATGGCCAACTGGACGTTGAACAACCACCTGACCAGGCCCGGTGGTGGGTGGCAGCAGGGGGGGGGGGGGGGGGGTGGGGTGCTGGTGCGACTCTGTCTGAGGCCAGCAACGGAGCACGTCTGGCCGCCACTTTTCGCGCATAATTTGGCCCATTGTCAGAGCTGAAGCTGCGTGGATGAACTTGAATTGCTATTGGCTGCCCCCTCGAGTCGACAGCAGGGTGCGGTCTACGGGGTGCGGGGTGCGGTGTTGGGGGGATGGGCGCATCTTTAATTCTCATCAGTTTGGACCCACAGTGCGGACTTGAGTAGACACTTGGCGGCGTCACGCCCAGAACTGAACAATTTCAAGCAAGGGTTTTCGTATTCCAGCCAAGTTCCTGGGATTGGGATTGGCATTGGGCCTGTGCTTGGGCTTGGGCTTGGGATTGGGGCTGGGTTTGGGTTTGGTCTGAGGTTAATTCGTTTCACCTGCAGGCGAAACGTATTTCAACTTGTTTAATATTTTATAATCCAGGGGCTGAGCTGCTGTAAGACAGCGCTTAGCCCACAAATTATAATTGATGATGCTCTCCGAATCTGCCTGAATTCACAATTCACAGCAAAGTCTGTCGAGTGCGTCAATTGAAGTGTATAAGTTAAATGGGCGTAAATGTTCTACTATAATACATGCATAGCTGGCAGATTGTACACTTTTCTCTTGGCTAATTGTTTGTCTACATTTGGACTCAATTTTGATCTTTCGAGCTGCCATAACTTTATCAAAACTCTGATGGTTGAATCTCATCGCCAGCTTTATTTGAAGCCAAAAATTTAAAAATTCTGAAAATCTATGTATTAATCTTTCTATTTCCGTCGTCATATTGGAAACTATTAGAGATATGGTATTTAAAATGTGTTTTACCTTAAACATTTATTTTTATTTATACTTCGTTTTTAAGCACAACTCGAGAAATATGAGAGTTAGATACACAACATTTATTACATAGCTTCTCAAATTTTTGTATTCTGAATAACCTCAAATTTTGGAAAAAAAATGAAGTTCTTGGGATAGAGCCTTGTGCCTTGGCACACTTTTGTATGCTATATTCAAGCCAAGAAAATTGAATACAGATCGGACTCTATATACCGAACCTATATAAGAATGTATTTCGCAGAGTCTGGGGCAAAGGCGCTGGGTTTAGGGTATCTTCTATATGGGGCTGGAGAACTCGTGTCTAAGTGTTATTTTTCTAGCATATGCCTCAACATAGGAGCACAATATCGTACAAGTCCCTTGGGAGCAATTGGCTAGGCATAGATAAATGTATGTCGCACACATGTGCTATATTGATGCATGCAAGGGTATCTGAAATTCGGCTTTTCAAGATCATATAGAAACCTCTTCTCATTTGAATTTCTATTTAAATTTTGTGAAAAATCAACTCTTTGGATATTACTAATAACTAAAGCACCAACTTCACACATTTGGCACACACTAATGCACACACCAACACACACGCACACACGCACACACACTTGTGGATGGGAGTCTAGACAGCGCGGCAGTCGGCTAGCTTTGGGACAAGCGTCAATGCAAATCTCTGTCGATGGTCAAGTGGGGTGGCTGAATAAGTTTTGGCGGGGCGGCGGTTGGGTTCTGTGTCTGCATTCATGCTGATATGGCTAGGCTGTGGGGAGCGCGCGGTGGGCGGGGCTTCAGGGGCAAAGGTTGCTGTTGAAGCCAGCGCACGTCTGAGGCAGCCGAGCAAAAGTCTTCAAATTGAGCAAGTGGCGAACTTTGGTGGTTTCGGCTGGTTGCTGTTGATGATAAAGCATCAGTTACCACAAAAGAACACACACACACACACATGAGTGTGGTTCGGGTACTAAATGCTGCTGGAATTTAGCTTATTTTGATGAATGCAATGGTCACGCACAGACGAACCCAATGCCCACCCAATACCCTCGCAGTACAAATGAGACATATGAAATGTAATGTAATGAATTTGATGATCTATTGTCACAGTGCGAGGGGGCGGCGGCCTGTGCTGAGGGTGGAGGGGCTGAAGTTAATGGTGCTGCCAGAGCGAGCTGGCTATAGGTCTAGAGGCCTGTTGCCCAGTCGAAAGGCTTTTTAAAGTCAACTCGTTGCCCACTTTGTATGCGTGCCAGCTACTAGGTGTGTCTGTGTGAGTGTGTGTGCGTGTATGTATTGTTGCTGGCTTCGCCTTACCCACCCCGCTAACTTAGCTCCCCTTGTGTGTGTGTGTGTGTGTGTGTATGTGCACATCTTTAGCATCTATCAGTCTGTAAAGCTTCCTTCCTGCCAGCCAGGCCCAAAACGAACGTGCGACTATGCGTGAGCCCCCTCCCACTCCTTTCGACTGTTCCCTCTTCAGTCATTCTGTGATATTTTGGAATGCGGCGACAGATATGCATATGTGAAGAGACACACACGCACACACATGCACAATGAATGTGTGTGTGTGCGCCTGTGTGTGTGTGTGTGTGCGCGCCTGAGTGTGTTTGTGTGCTCATTCATTCATTTCATTCGAAATGTCTCTATGCATCTCTGTCACACACTCTCCTCCACCCTCCTGCCAGCAAGAGGAGATGAGGTATGAGGGGCAGCGGGGCGGCATATTCAATTTAGCAACAGAGAAGAAGATGACAAAACGATTGCTTTCGACTGCTTGTCATATAGATGATGAATTGTTCCTGTTCCTGCTGCTGCCGGGCTGCAAGGCGACCAACCCGCCGTCCAGAACCGGCACACAGCACCGCTCTGACCCACCGAAACATCCGTATGGCCCCAGCCCACCCAGCAGCCAACAGGCTTTGTTTTTGGCCTGCTGTTGCCGTGGCTGTTGCATATTTATGCCTGCTGTGTGGCGAGCTTAAAGCGGAAATTCAATTTGGGGCAATTAAGTTGTTGGCCGTAGCATTTTTTTTAAGTAAAAATACGCCACCTAGTGTGTGCAGCGGGCAACTTTTTTTCTATCCAATTACCTCTGCGAATTTCAACTAGCCAGTAAAACGTTGACGAATGTGACACAAAGAGAAATGGAGAAACTCATATGGAAGAGGGAGGGAGAAAGAGAGACTGCGATCTTGTAATAAAAGTATCCTTGTCGGGAGTGCACAAATAATGTATACCCTACACCCAGAACCAGCTGTCGTTGAACCAATTCAATCAATTGAGACTGTTTTTACTATATCATATTAATTGCCATGCAAATACAATTTTCTCTCGGCAAAGTAGATAAATACACATTCGCAGCTTATCAATAGAATTGTCTTGCTAAGTATATATGTAACTATGATTGGATGATTTTTACAAACACAACTTTTTACACCACGAATATAAACTCGACTAATGATAAGATGTGGAGTATAAAGCATAGATGGTTCAGTAAGAACATTGGATATTTCTTTGTAATACTTGCATTTGTGTGCTCATCGCGCGAAAAATGTAGTGGACTAAAATACCAAATAAAATACTAAAGTAAGAAAAAATTCCAAAATACTTGGAGTCCAATTCATCGATTTAAATGCTTTGACTGTGAAGTAAATTCATTACTGCGGAAACACTCAAAGCTGGCAACTCACACCTTGCAAAAGTGGCCATGGAGCGAGAAAGGTGTAAATGTGTGTGTGTGTGTGTGTGTGTGTGCGTGTGTGCAAGGGAGGGATGGCAGATGTCGCAGCACCGGCAAATCAATTAGTTCGATGCATGCAAAAGCGCAAGCTGGCATTATTTGGCGCACTTCCGTTTCCGCAGCATTGCCAACAAACAAAACTAATTACAAGCATTTTCATTAACGCCTACAAGCGAGCGACTTTTGGCCCGGTCGCGGCACCCGGCCCCCACCTATCCACGGCCTTGAAGATGCCCATGGCTAACTCTGTGTAGGTGTGTGCACGTGTGTGTTTGTGTGCTGGTGTGTGTGTGTGTGTGTGGCAACTACTTAAAAGTCGATGCGCCAAGAAGGCAAAAGCAAGGCTAAAACACTTTTGCAGTTCGCTCGCTCTCAAGTGACAACGGGGCACGACCTGGGGTGGCTGCTCCCTTTACGCCCCCCCCCCATCCCTAAGCCACACGCCCGACAGCATGCAGCACGAGAAAGTTCCGTGACGCTGTTGCAAACTTTAGCGCCAATGCGGCGCGGCTTCAATCTGTGCCGTCAACAAATAGAAAAAAAAAGGAGGAAAATTTCCTTTTTTGATGCGCAACTAAAACCCAAAACAGGCCAGAGCCTGCTCGGGCGCCCGACCAGAGACTGGGCTCGAGTGGCGAGTGGCGAGTGGCGAGTGAATTGTCTAATTACAGCTGCCAGTTGCAAGGCAATTGTTGTTGTTGTTGTTGCTGTTGTTGTTGCTGTTGTTGTTGTTCCGAGTCTACCGTTGTCAGCGACAGGCGCAGGACGCCCTTTGTTGCCATCTACTGCGCCAAGTCGAAAACATCTTAAGCACATTTTTAATTAATTTAAATGCGTTAAGTTGCTTGTCACTTCATTTGGCGATGTCCTTAACATGCCCATATACACAAACCTACTTAGCAGCATTAGTCCTGCGGGGCGCACACACACAGACACACACACATACAGACACACACTGTGCAGCCGTTGAACGTCGCCAGGTTGCCGCCTAATGAAGATGACGCACAGGCTCAGCCGGAGGGTCTACTTTATTTTTGGCCTTTCTCGCTGTCAGCTGTCGATATATTGACAATCGTATTGTTTTAATCCAATTTGTCATTTCATTTACCAAGCTGAACACTTTCTCGCACAGCTTTTAGTCCGATTAAATATTAAAATTAGCTCTATTGTTTGCTTTCATTCTGAAGTGCCAAAACTTCCAAAGTTTTGGTTCTGCTGGCAGCCAATAATTGGGATTCGTTTGGTCTTCATTTGGCCATAACGACACAAATGGCAAAATAAATAATCTGAAAAAATGGAACCTTTCTCAAACATCGCTGCTATATAACAACTAAGCCTATCAGAAGAGCACGCGTATAATAAAGACATGCAGACCCATAAAAGTTATTGTTCTCAGATCACAAGTCTAAGCTTCTCACTCATTTTCCGTCATTGGGCGTGGAATTCGCAAAATTGAAACTTGCTTTGATATATTTTCCTGTTTGATATATTTATTCATATCATTTTCGATGAAAGTTAAACATTTATTAAAATTTCCTTGGACAACCTTCTTTTTTCTTAAAAAATTGTTTGCAAAAAAAGAAATTGAAGCTCAGCGAAAAGAAAGTTTTATATAATAGCTAACGTATATTTTCACCCTTGGGTGTGGAATTGAGCAAATCCGTATATAAGTTTTTAGTTAGATGAATAATTATGCCGGTTTCGCACTTCTTAAACAAATCGTTCCTAATGATTCAGTAATTTATATGCTCCTTATATGTTCAGTAGCTTGACATTTTTGTATTTAAAGAACCATCATATTAATGGATTTTGCATTAACCTGTCTTTTATCCAGCATTAAGTTAATTTAATTTATTAATCTGAAACTTTAGCCCCAATTTTTTTTTTTTTGGCATATCAATATATTGAATACCTATTTGCCATCGGCTGATTCAATGCCATGCTATACGTTTTAAACTTGGCTGTCAAGAGACTGGAAAGGGGTAAGGGAAGAGTTTAGGAGGGGAGAGGTAGCTGGTTTGGTACTGAGCACTCGTATCGAAATTGTCATTGAGGCTGGCTGGCCAAAAGTCTATTATGCCGACAACTGGCTACAAATTGTTCAACTTAATTAAAGAAACGCTGTTAAGCTTTGCCATTGAGCGCGATTGGGGCGGCAAACCACGCCCACATCAGTCACATATGCATGCTGGCAGCGGTAAACGGTGAATGAGGGTGGAGGGCTGATGAGGGAGAGAAGAGCATTGGACTCGAAATCGGGATCAGAGTCCGAATGCGAATCACATTCAACGCTAGTCGCTGTGTGGCATGCGATAGGGCAGCTCCAGAGATTGGCGACAAAGAGGCAACTAGCGAAGCTGGGCAAGGCAAAGAGCTTTTTGCATTATAACGCAATTCAATGGGACGACTCCAGTGACGACGCGGACGACGTGGACGACGTGGACGACGCGAACAAGGATAACGTTCCATACGCTGGCCACGTCTGTGGCTGCACTTCATCGCTTTGCCAAAAGGGGCAATTTCCGTGCTGAAAATGTTGGCGACAACAACAACAACAACAACAAAAACAAAACGTAACAAAACGTAACAAAACCAGTAAGAATGCGCCAGTGAATGCGATCGACTAGCAGTTACCCTGTTCTGAGCTATGTCGTTTTAAAGCGACATAGCTCCGCGTCGACCAGGGCGACCTAACCAGGGCGAGATTATGTCGTTTTAAAGCGACATAACTTAAGCTTTGGACTGTAAGCCTGGGTTTCTTTCACATCGCGAAACCCTGGTTAAAATATTTTCAGGGCTGCAAACGCAACCCAACTCGAACCAACAGCATGCCCCAAGCTTCGTAATAAATTTAGTCAGCGTGAAAAATGTCATATAAAATTGATGTAGATTGAAAGCTCATACTAAATTTTTGAACTCCGGCTTCTCTATTTTTTGGGATCAAAAAAGTGCATGTTGACAGAAGTTCTGCATATTGTATATACTTCAGCGACCCCTTGCTTGCTGCCGCTGATTACAGGGTGTAAAAAAAAAAAAAACAAAAACCAAATAGTAAGCGAAACAGAAATGAAATCGTATCTGCGCAAAAAGTGTGCACTGCTTTTAATTGAAAACGCAAATTGGTCATCAATTAATTTGACATATAGACGTAGCGGCCAAAAAGCTACGGCATCCGATTGCAACTATGATGTCGCTGCCTCCCCGCCACTCGCCCACCCCCCCCCCCCCCCCCCCCCCTCTCGCTATACGCCACCAGGCATTCGACAAGTCCCCCAATCAACAGTCTGCCTCCAGTCTGCACATTTTCAGCTGCATTCAATCCTGTAGGAAGTTAGAACCTGATAGAAAATCGAATCCTTTTCCCGGCTTTAAATTGGAATGCCTGGGACAGTGTTGAAAAACTGAGACTTTGAAATCGTCCAAAACTTTCCATTGGTTCCATGAAATCGATAAGAATCGATATCGTTTTTTCTAAGCTGGATCAAATGGGACCTAGAGATCCAAAATTTCGTATAGTATATCTAGATTAGAAATATTTCACTTTTAAGATTCAGGCAAAATTGTTAAAATCATTTCAAGAGATACAGCCTTGTGCTACGGTATCTGCACACATTTTTTTTTTATATTGATGCCTCTAAAATTTCATTAAGATCGTACAATAAGCACCGAAGAACAAGCTGGACTACTATTTATGGAATATTTATGATATTGTGCAGGATAACTTATTGAATCTTAGCCGGAAAATAGCTGTCAAATGCCGTCTGCTGATGGGTCGCTCACTGGAGGCGTGGCAAATGCTCCGTTAATAAATTCGGCGGAAAGGGAGGCTCCGAAACTTTCTGAAGAAATTTAATAACTAAAAATTTGCGAACGTTAAGGCCAGGATATGTATATCATATTATGTGCATAGCTAATCCAAAAGTCTTTCAACTTGGGCAAGTGAAAAAAGAAACCCGAATTTTTCTCGGCGTCTCTGGTGTTGCGACTGACAAGTGTCTTGGCCAGACAACCAACTATTCTTCCCTTCTTGCGCCCGCCAACAACAGCTCCGTACGCCCAATGGCCACGCCCACATCATGGCATAAATAAAAATTTTGTTTGGCAATATTCGCGTCGCGTATTTTGTTGCAAAAGTCTTGCATTAATCTAAATATTTGCATGCTTGCAACGGCTGCAAGGGCTATGAATGGCGTGAGGGTTAAGGGCGGTGAAGGAGGGGAGGGGGAGGGGTGGTTGAAGAGTTGGGTGGTTGGTTGGTTGGTTGGTCGTAAAAGTATCGCGACTGGGCTCTGCTCTGGATGCTCGGCTTGGACCAGCGTTTTGAGCTTTGCCTATTTATTTATTTTCATCGTCGACGCCAAATTGTCAACGACTTTTAAGCGGGCGGACGGGCGAAGGGGCGCAAGGTGGGGTGGTGGGGGGTTTGTGTGCGCTTTCTGTAATGGGGTAAGCGTTGGCTGCATTTTTGCATTCGGGAAAACTCGCATTTAAAATGCATTTCGCATGCAACGTCGACGCGGGGCATTTCCATTGCAAATGCAGCAGCGCCGCTAGACGAAAACCCAAAGACAAAGACCGAAAGCCAGAGCCAAAATAATAATAATAATAATAAAAATAATCATCATCATCATCAGGGGGCGGGGCTGGGGCTGGGGCTGGGGCTGGGGCAGTGGCAGGACAGTTGTGGCATGCAACAGCGCCGGAAATATAAAAACAAAAGCTTTATTTATTTTTATTTCGCCCTTTCGCCCATTCGTATTTCACTTTTGTTTATTATTACTTTTATTGCTCTCCTTGTTGTTGTTGCGTTTTAAGTAATCAAAATCGTTTAAACGAATTCGCGGCATTTGCATTCTGTGGCCAAGTTTAGGCAGCGCATTGACAATGCGGCGGCATTTGCAACTTGCTCTCAGATTTGCTCATTTGCGAAACGTTGTGGAACTGAAACAACAAATCATATTTTCTGCTCAGGCCCGTATAACGAGACTGTACTGTACTTTCTTATTTTTAGGGAATTCAACAAAATTATAATTTAGTAATTCATTTTACAGTTTACAGCTTTTCCTAAATATTTAATTACTCCGAGACTATTTCGTCGCGGGAACAATGGAAATGGAATAGCTGTCTGCTTCAGTGTGACCATAATTTGTTATGTGATTAAATATAAATTTGCTTCAGAACTTGGCTAAAACAAAACCGAGACCTTTACATAAGACACAAACGAAAATGGAACATTTATTGTTTTAATCTGTTTTTTTTTTTTGCTATCTAAAATCTTTTGACCATAAATAAGTTAATTAACTATGTCCACTTGATTTTAACTAAAAAACAATACGAGCAACGGCAATTTTTGCCTCGCCGCAGATTAAATACCCTACTAGAATTATAGCTTGTCGTTTTTTTATATATGTGGGTGCTATTAAAACGACAAAGAGCTATACGATAAGTAATCCTATAGTGATAGGATATTTACTGTTATATCTTGGTTCCGATTCCACTGTTTCTTGTTAAATCTTAAATTAATATGTGAAATTGTGACTGAAGACTGAAATCAAATTATTCTGAAAATCCATCACAGAAATGCATTTTGCGCTCTTTATCACTCTGCTGCTCTCTCTTTTACTCTCGTTTCGGGCTTCCTCTCTCTTTTTGGCAGCCATAAAACGTTTGCCATAAATGGGTTTGGGTTTGTGACTATGCTACAGCCTTAGGGCAAGGGTATTCCCCTTAACTGAAAGAGTTGGCACATTTGCCGTCTGCTCGGCATGCGATTAACGTAATGTTAATACATAAATTCTCATAACTGGAATCGAATAAATAATAAAAATAAATCATAATTTGCAATAATTGCTGCTGCAACATTTTTGATTTATTCTGAAAGCAGTAAGTTAAAATAAAAATAAAAAAACCCTTCAAGAAATATGACTTAGAAGTGTTTTTTTTCAATAAATATATTTGCGGGCGATTAATTAATATATTAGTTCGATATTGATTACATTTAGGCCAGATGTGGGCCTAAGAAACAAAATGAATTATTCATAGATACTGGTCAATAATAATATAGTAAATATATATCTTTGCATGCATTACATAGGCCGTGAGAAAGTCATCATGTACGCTGCATGGGCATACAAAATCTGTGCTAATGGAAAGATCTGCTCAATGAGTTAAAAATTTGCATACAGACTCGATTTATTTATGGAAGATGCTCATTTGACTGTTTTTGTTATTGGGGCCAAACTGCAGATGCACCATTATCAACTAATTTACATTTTCGACTATTGGCACTTGGCTAAAAGCGCTGATGAGATTAATTTCATTTCCAGCCACTCGCATTGCCCAGCTGCACAAGCATCGACAACAACTGCAACAGCAACTGCAACATGGGCAACATCGGCAACAATCAGCAGCAGCAACAAGAAACTATTTTGTGTTTTGTGGCAAATATTAAAACAGTATGCCACAATAAAATGCGTTTGAAGGTTTTAACTTTAGCTGAGGATTGCTGCAGCTGTTTGGCCAGCTGTAAAGCACGCAAGCAAACGAGTTCAGTGCGGGCTCGCTCGACTAACAGACACCAATTAATACCCGAAAGTAGCCTAGGTTCAGACTATGCGATGCATGTATTTAAAATCTACATTAAGACACTGTTGTTGATAAATTGTGCACGGCTTTCCGAAAACTAATCGATTTCGCTATAAACAATTCCACACGTCTCACCAATCCACGCCCCGAGGTGAAACATGTAAAAAAGTTCATTTATCATCCTTGTCGCAGCAAACTTATAATCAGTTCCCTAAGCAATGAAATCACTCAACTTATACGTACATATATAATCGAGTTCGGTTAATCCACCAACACGGTCGGAAAACGGGTGGAAAACGGCTGATTATGATCTTAAGAAATAATAAACCTGTCCCGCATAAAGTATTTGTTTGTGTGAAGCTCGCCTTAATTGATAAATGAGAAAGAATGTGGACTATCAAGTGGTTTTTAATGCCCATTCTCTAAAGTTGTCGAAAACAGGGAACACTGAAAGTGGACCTCGGCTTTGGTCGCTTGACGCGTAGCAATTCTCAGTGTTTATTTAAGCCATGAACAATATCGATAGAATAGTCTGGATGTTATGTATATTTTATTGTATTGGGTACATAATGTTTTCTCCGGTCTGTTACATATTTATGATACCCCACAGCGTCAATTATACGTGCGTAGGGTATCAGAAATGAGGATGAGTACCTAGGTATTACAAGTTGAGCTAGCCAAATTGGTTGGATTACACACAGCGAGCGAGATAGCAATAGTGCGTGTGACCGAGCATGAGATAGACAGTGGAGAAGGGAGAGTGAAGGAGGGGGAAGGATGTATAGATATGGAATGGCTGAAGCCGATAAACTCGAATTGCACTTGAAACTTAATTACAAACTCGCAAATGCAAAATGCAAATGCAAATACCTGACAAAGCCGAAGCTGAAGTCTCGAGGCTGGCAAAGCCATAGCCAAAGCGAGTGTTGCTGCTAATATGTCTGAACGCCTGGTTAAGTGCTGTGCGAGTGTGTGTGTGTGTGTGTGTGTGTGTGTGTGTGTGTGTGTGTGTGTGTGTGTGTGTGTGTGCACCACATTGCGTATGAGTAATATGCATGAATGCCAACTGCATGTGTCTCTAATGCTCTATAACTCGGGCACTTCTTGTCGTCATCTTGTTAAGTAAATTCTAAACATAGTTGCTAGGCAAACAGAATCCCTCACACAGAATCCCCGCAACACCCAATCCAGCCCTGTGGGTGTGTGTGTGTGTGTGTGTGTGTGTCCATTCACTTATGTAATTAAGTGTCTTGTTAAAACGGAAATGGAATTTGGTTTTGCCTATAATTTACATTAATTGACGATGCATTTATGCCAGCGAGCACTTTGGGAATCTGTGATACCAAGCCCTCTTACCCCCTCTCCCCCCCTCGGGCCCACTCACTCAACGCCCTTTTGCCACCCACTTGTTGGTATTTATTGTTTAATATTAATGTCTGTGCCGAGCACAAGCGTTGCCTTTGAAAAATGCATGACATGGACACATGAGAGCTTTGGCTAACTTGGCTTTAATCGCCCGGCATTAGGCCACATGCAACATGCAGCAGCTGCAGACAACAACTGGGAAAGAGTCAGTCGGTGAGTGAGTAACCCGGTTAGGCACTGACCCGATTGCCTGCTGCTACCAAAATGCCAATGGCCAGCGGGCATTATTAATGGCACTCCGAGTGCACTTAGTTGTGGCAACAGCTTTGATTTATTCATTGCCACACAACATTCAACATTCAACATTCAGCATTCGGCATTCGGCATTCATTCATTGTACATTCAACATTTATCCATTACAATTATTATTATTGTTATGCACACACTATTAATTGCGTTCTGTTTTCACATTTCCCCATTTCATTAGGTGATCTTGTAAAACGCAAATTTGCATAGCACACTGTAAATTAGGGATATTCTGCGTTTTTAATTAAGGTAAATCTGTCGAATTAATTATGTTTTAAGCGTTAAACATTCTTTCCGTTTATTTGCATACGTTTGCGGTTCTACGCTGTAGCGTTTCCCACAATTTGGATGCCATCTATTTAAAGTAGTTTTAACATGCTTCTCTTGCGTCTAAAACGAAGTCTAATAAGTCTTAATCAATTACATCAAGAAACTCCTTTATCCCATTCGTAGCTGTATTCTCGCATTCATTTATGAGGCAAGAAGCATATCAACCTTGTCCAACTCTTAGTTAAGCGCAAGACCCTGAGCAATAGACAAGTATTGAGAGTATTGCAATGTTATCCATAAATAAAAAATGTTTTTTAATTTATAAGTGAATACGTTCACAAGCCACACGTTGATAGCGAAATCCAATTTAATATCTACGAAGAGAAAATATATATTAAATATTATATAAAAATATTTCATTTTCCATTTAAAAACGCAGACGTTAAAAAGATATTAATTGCCTTGCATTTAAAAGGTTACAAGTTTCAGAGGAGCGAGATATGTTTTTGTAAAATATAATTAAACATTTTTGGCTAAGACACAGTGTTTTGGCCTATAAAATCCAAAACAAATAATTTTTATGAGTTGCTTTTGGCTTTGTTTTTGTTATTTTAACATAAGCCTATTCACAAATCCCACGTTGATGATAACGAAATCCAGACGTATGGCAAAATTTCATGAAGTAAATAAAAGATATGAAATAAATTCTAAAGTTTTATTAAAGAAACAAACATACAATACAAATTTTCAGTAGGTAAGGTATATTTTATAATTTAAAATAATATAAATAAGTAAAATAATAAATAGGTGTAAATTAAAAAAAATAATTTAAAAACTGCCCATTGGCTCAGAGAGATCATCTCTTGGCCTCAAAATTGTGATTTACAATTTGGGATTGTTTATATATAATAATATAAGACATTTGCATCGATCTGAATTATAATTCTTTTTGGGAGCTCTCCGCTGCTTCGGAACTCTTTTACTATTAAAGATATGGAATCTACCATGCTATTGAATATTATATATCGAATGTTTTACCAACCGAAAGTTATTCCTTATACTATATACATATATATCATACATATATAAATATAAGTCCCACAAGTCCCATGTTGATAACAATAACAATAGTTGTGCAAATCAATAAGGAAAAAAGTGCACGAATTAAATTAAAAAAGTGGTCAAAAAATTTAACTAAATTTGCAGAATATATTTCGTTCATAAAAGACCAGCAAACAGCGGACACATTAAAAGGTTATTGGATATTGTTAAAAAAAATAAAAAAGAAAAGCCTGTTGGCTATGCGACTCTGTTAAGAAAAGAAAAAAGGGTCGATTGCTCATTTAAAGTTCTCGCTTATGCTGACTTGTAAGGCTTCAATCAATTCGGAACCCAGATCCTTGAATACGTTTACGCCTATCTATGCTTTATGGCATCCAAAAAATCAACCCTTTCTGCACAACACGAAATTAACTTAGCAGCAATTGCACTCCGTTTGCATTTCTGTCCAACTTGAAGACTAGAACAATTAAAATGTATATGCAATAACATTTTTCATCTCGTGTTGATGACCGAAGCCTTAAAATAAGGTACAAATAAAAATTGATTAAAGAAAAAAAGATTTTTCAAAAGGAGGTATAAACGAAAATAAAATGAAATAATAAAAATTCGAACACAAAAATGTGATATTGACTGCTGGAGATCTGCAGGCAATATGAAGCACAATTTGGGAGCAAGCCCAACGCCTAGCCTCTTAAAGGGTTGCCACACTGTTGCAAACCAGTGTTGACAGTGTTGAGTGGACAGACTTAGTGTGCGCTGTGCGTTGTTCAACCCTGGAAACGTACTGATTAGCTCGCATTATGAACACGCTTTTGAGTCATAAAGTTGCGTCAGAAAAGTTGGCGTTGCCAGCAGGTCACGAACGAGTCTAAAGGCCGTAAGGGAGGAGATGTGGAGCACGGGTAACAGGTAATGGTAATTGAAACAAAAGTTGAAGCCAAGAAAGTGTAGCATACGTTGCGGCGCCTTAAAAACCCATTTCCAACTGTTGACACGTGCCGCGTCGTGTCGCGACCTGTTACCCCAAGCCCTCATCCTCACCCTCACCCCTCAGCCTAACCCTCACCATCACGCTAGCCCTCACTCCCCCCACAGGCCTCTGTCCACGGCTCTCGCTGTGAACGAAAATCACGCGGCCGCATGCGAAGTAAACAAACGTGAAATGAAAGTCATGCGTCGCATTTTAAAACGCGCCGCTGGATGTCTCCCAGGACGTGGTCCCTGTGGGCAACGACAACCTGCCTCACAGTCCGCCCAGCTCGCGCAGCCCGCGACGGCCCGTGCCAGCTCCACAATCCGCACGTTAAGAGATGCGCATAATTTAAAATACAAATTTGCCACCCGCCCAGAGGAGTCGCAGATGAGCATAGAGCTCAGGTCGGGCGTTGGCAGCGCAATGCATTTGTAAATATGCCTCATTATTGTGCAAGCTCCACACACATACACACACTTACACAGAGTCAGAGTCAGCTCCCCCCTCCCCCCCCCCCCGCCTGGTTCCCTGCCCGCTGTTCCCGCCCAACATTCGTCACGTCGCATGTTTTGGGTATCGTGCAGCGCCAACGGAAATGGCAACAAAGTACAAAACAATTTAATAAATGCCGGAATCACGTGAAGGTGTTAAGCAAAACATTTGCGGCAATGACCACAGTGAAACCGACACGAATCACTGTCAAATTGAAACACAAACAAACACACACACACACACACACACACACACACACACACACACACACACACACACACACACACGCACTCACGAATGTAAATTATCGCAACTACTAACTGAGAACTCAACTGTACCCCAAGGCATTTGCACAAATTATCCGCCCGCAGCCGAAAGAATCTTTTGTCGCTTGGCCCAGAAAACTGCAAAGATAAGTCTAATTTCATCTGGGTTTATATTCTAAGCTCTATGATCTATGCCAATATAATTTGTATCCAAATTTTCTTAGTCAATCTGTGGCACTCAGTTATTCTAACATCATTTATTTCGAAAAGTACAAAGGAGTTAGGTGAGCTGGCTAGTAATACAAGTGCAACTCTTTACTATTTATTGCTCCAAATAGGTACATATCTTTCTCATCCTCGACTTCATTGAGCTTACACACCTCCAGCTGCTTTTTCAAGGTCTCACACATGCTTATTTGAGCTTGCAACAGTTGCATAACCTTCACAGTAACTTCACATTGAATCTCGTTGGCCGCCAGCTCAATCTTAATTAGTTCGTATTCCTCTACTAAGTTATCTAGAGTTTCCTTGGATAGACACGGTAGAAATACGTACTTCAACATATGCTTGCAAATGAGCATTTTTATTCGCATTCTTAAAATGGCGTAGACTCACCCTCTTAACCATTCCGTACGGCTTTCGAGTACTGTTTGTGATAGCTTATGATGCGTGGTTGGCGAGTTCACAACACTGGCGAAATAATGTGTTATCGATATTTTGACAGCCCGTGTCCATGAACGGATGAAAGCTTTTGCAGTGTTAGGTAAGTGCGATAATCGGCACGTGCTGACAAGATTTCGATGACAGTGTTGCATTTAAAGAACACTTAGTTTCACCTGTGTTGAAAACTTCATTAGCCGACTGTCACGAACTGTGAATAGGCAAAAATAATTCAAAGAAGGTTTTTTTAAAAGAGCTAATTATTTGAAAGTTGTACGAAATGGAAAAGAAGGTAAGTCTACCGCATAAAGGCATGCACATATTAGTATATTCTACATGTTCTCCCAATAAAGGATCTTAATGTGCTCATCTGCACGGAATGCTATCACGCTTTACCGCCGCGTGCCCAGATCAGGCAGTTTGGCATGTGCGATATATGCAAGAAGAACAATCCGGAGATAAGCCTTTATTTGGAGAAGTACGTATATAATTCGGAGCGCACCAAGAACTGGGATCCCATTGGGAAGCGCCTGCATAAGATATCCCAGAAATGTGAATTACTTAAGATTAAGATGGCGGCCGTCGAGCGTAAATACTTCAACAAACCGACTTTGGCTAAGACCGACGAAACTGCTGCAGCTCAAGAAACCAGTGCTAGTCGCAGTTGAGAAGAATATGAAAATGAAGCCAGAGCAATAATGGGGGAATACTAAGAGCCTCTCACTTATGGGTATTACATAGCCTAGCTCATTTGTAATGAATGTGTGCCTTACTTTTTAGAATAAATGAAGCTTATATACTTAGTTGACTAAATTCTTAAGGTTGGTTGAGGACGTGATGGTTATGGTCAGAGGGGATTTCGTAATAATAAAAAACAAATACAGATGGGAAAGGACTTTTATAGCCTGTTTGACGTATTACAGCTGACATTTTCCACTGTCTAATCTTTTACACACATTCATGATTATCAGACTATTATTTTGGATTACACTGGTAGAGTGTTTACTTTCGGATTCTTTATAAAAATCAGCAGAGTCCATTTTCTGGTTTTCTTTTTGGCACCAGCCTAATTTATTATATTCTCCCATTCATTCGCTTTAATAACTGTCAATATGGCGACATTTGGAGTCGGCGTTGGCGCCGGCGTCGGCATCGGCATCGGCATCGCAGCTGCAGCTGTCGCTGTTAATAATGAACGAGCTGCAACGAGTTGGCGTATTAAATGCGGCGCTGACCTCAACAACAACAACAATGGAATACAGTAAAGCTGGCATCGGCAATTGCTGCTGATCTTGCGCCCGTTTCACGCCCAATCACAATCCCAATTCCAATCCCAATTCCAATCCCATTGCCATTCCCTGCCCTCCAGTTCATAGTGCCGCCCAGCATGTGCGCCCTTTGAGCATGGGACGCGTGACGAGGGACGCGGGACACTGGCAACAGGACATTCGATGCTTGCCCATTTCATTTGTTGTAGTTGTTTTCTTTGCATACCCTGGACACATCGAATTCGGCAGACAGGGTATTTTGAAATTGTTTGCAACAGGCATAATTGGCCGATCAGGTATTATTAACTAATTTTAACTCTATATTTAAGTGAAATTCGAAACTTTTGTCTCATTCGTTTTTGTTTTGCATTTGAATCAATTTCAAAGATCTGCAAGATGCCCTTCACCATTTTCGTAATCACACCGCCATTTGTGGAAAATCTGGTTCCAATTTGTTGGAGGGTGACAAACATTTTCGGGGAATAGCTTAATATTTTGATTCAATTGGCTTTAAGACCATTTTTAAAGCTCTAAGCACGGAAAACTATATTTAAAAAAACCTACACAACAATCATTCACGGAAATTAACTGAGAAGTAGATACACAAACGATTTTCAATGCTGTCTTCGTTTGTCCTAGAGGGCATCTTTTGGTCGATAACATTTGATTGTAATTTTAAAATGATTTTTATTTTTTTCTTATTTACTGCTGCATGCTTTTCCTTTGGCCAGTGATTCGGTTTCGGATTCGCATTCGGTTAGCGTCGCTGACATCAATTTGTAATTTCAATTAAAAATTTAAAGTGCAAAAAGCGCAAGAGTAGCATTTCATTCAATTCCATTGCTGCTGCCATTTAACATTCGACCAAAGCATTCACCTGACTAGCACACATGGCTGCGAGTGCCCATGTGTTCCAAATACCCGCTGTAGCCACTCGTCGCCCCCACTGGCTGGACCTACTAAGCGCCCGACTCGGTGTACTTACTTGTTGCCGCTACTGTTTGGTTCCAATTTGCTGCTTCTCTTCGTTGCCGTCACTCGCTGTACCTTCTCGCTGTAACTTCTCCACTCTATGCATTTACTTGCTGTACCAACTTGCTGTACCAAGTCGGTTCCTCCACTCGCTGTGCACTTTCGTTGCCCGCACTCGCTGTATTTGCTCGTTGTATCTATTCGTTGTAGCCAGTCGTTTCCCTTTCTCGTTTACCTACTCGTTCCAACTCGCTGTAATTATTTATTGTCGCCTCTCGCTGTACCTACTCGTTGCCCTCACTCGTTGCATCCACTCACTGTTCCTACTCGCTGTAACTACTCATTGCACCCATTCCCTGTACCTACTTTTTGCTTCTACTCGTGCCCACACGTTCTTTTTGTTCCTTTTAGCTTGTGAGCGGACATAATTTGATATAGCGTATGCTGCAAATGGCTGCTCCAGGCACTTAACTTGATTTCTTTCTTCAAATGGCTTTGTTCCACACGCACACAAAAATAGAAGAAGAAGAGGCAGAGCGAGAGAGAGAGAGAGAGGGAAAGAGAGAGAGCGAGACAAGAAAATCCGATAAAGCAGACTTCGCTTTAAAAAAAAAAGCAAATCTTTGCTTTAACATTTCTCACCTGCTTTCAATGCGGGGTCGGTCAGTTGAGCAGAGACACTGGAAATGTGCCTTAAAAACTCAAGAATAAAATCGAATTTAAAAGGAACTACGGCTTTATAGAAAAGCAACATTTGTTGTTAAGAAAAAGTGATAGTAAGTGTTGGATAATTTGTTCAAGAATTCGGTCTACACGGTAGTTCTTTTAATTAGTATGTGAAATATATTCGTTTTCAATAATATGCTCCCCAGACGAATGTAAAACCAAGCAAACGAAAAAAAAACAATCCCTCAAAAATGATCTCTGGACAGTTAGAAGAATAAAGAAAATTAAGAAGTTCAGACTTAAGATCTACAAATAATACTGTAAAATCGATAAATATCGCTAACTAAACTAAATTTTTGATCTTATAATATCTGATAATTACTTGAAATTGAAATTTCTGCATGTACTTTAACTTGAATAGTTTGGCAGTGCACAAGAATTGTTGACAAAATACCCATTGTGAGTGCTATTTGTACTTTTTTTTCACAAGCGACCGACCCACAAAAGGCTGTTGATTCGGGGTCGCATGATATGAGCTGCAATGGCATGGAATATCGTAACTGGGCTGTGCAAGTTGCCGGAGGGCGTTGGGAGGGTTGGGGAGGTGGGGGAATTCTTACCGAGGCTAGGTCTTGGGGAAAGATTTTGAGCCAAAGTCGACGGCTGTTGTCGAGGACTCTCGTTGCACGGCGCTGCGGAATTGCTGCTGCTGCTTCTGCTGCTGCTGTTTCCGCTTTGCCCGAGCCTCTCCATTAGACATGAAAGTGTCAACTTCCGCGTTCTTGTACACCCACGCACACACAGGGAGAGATACCACCCACACGCACACACACACACACACATACACACAGGCACTCACTTGCGTTGTCGCTGGTTAAAAGCATGTCAAATTTTTACACACACTCAAAAGTGAAGAAAGGAGCGAGAGATGTGAAGGGAGCGGGTGAGAGAGTGAGAAAGAGAGAGATGCCTGCATGATTGAATGATTGAGAAATTAATACACACACACACACCCAGACAGATACACACATGCAGATATCGACCACACACAGCGAGAAGTAGAGCAGGAGCATGTGAGTGGTGGAGGGACGAAGGGTGGGTGGAGGAGGGGCGGGGTGCTGATTCTGCGGGAAGGGGAGCAGGCCATCAGCGGCAGCGTGAAATTATTCCATTTCACTTTACAACTGAATGCAAATTACATGCTGTAATTTCCTGCAAGAAAGCGAGAAATGAAGCGAAATGAATGTGGCACACACACACACACACACACACACACACACACACACACACACACGCGCGCGCACATGCAGCAAATGTATTTGCGCCAAGCGGAAATAAAAATAAATTCGAAAAGTTAATATTAAATGTGCTACATTGGAAACATATTGTGTGTGCGATGCTGCGTGTGTGTGTGTGTGCGCGTGCGTGTGTTCGTGCTAGCCCCCTATACCCTCTCTACCATGCTACCCCTTGCTCGCTCACTTTCCTTTTGCCTCTCTCTCTCTCTCTTTCTCGCTGTCTGTTTGCCGCATCTCTCGCTTCGCTGGCGCTGATTTTCCACATGCCTAGCGGACAACAAGGCCTTTGCCCGTCGCACACCCCCACACACACACACACACACACACACACAGCCTATCAGCCCCTACATCTACCCCTAGCACATCAGCTCCCCTCCGGGCCATAGCCTCTCCCCGTGACCACACTTCGATCCGCTGGCCGTAAACAATTGCGCATTTTCAGCGCCGTTTGCTTACATTTTTTACTCCGTGCGCGCGCTTTATTTTGCTCGCTTATATTTTGCAATTTTTTTTGTTATTGTTTTTGTTTTTGTATTTTTATATTTTTTATTTCGCTGCGTGCATTTTTTACATTTTTATATGGCGCATTTTCATTGCATTTTTGTGTATTTCCTTTTTTTGTAATATTTTTTTTTTGGTTTTCTTTTTAATTTGCGCGCCATTTTTTGCGCGCTTGCAGTTAATTTTTTATTGTTATTTTCATTGTGCGGCAACTGCTGCAGTAGCTGCAGCGTGTGGAAGAGGGGCGGGGCTGGCTGAATCGGGTTCCGCCACTTGGTCAATGCCCGTTTTTTAGTCAACGCGTAAAATATGCTTAAATATTTTAAATTTAATCACACGCTTCGCTGGCCTCGGCAAATACGTCAATGCATATGCAAACAAATAATGCGCGCGGGCGGACAAATGCAAGACAACCTCCCCACCCACCACCCCCCACCCACCACCATACCCGAACCCCAGCAGCCCCCAAATGCAACTCCCAGAAACCCTGACCAAGACCGGCCAACTCCCACTAGCTGCATTCTCGGGGGGTGGCTTGCCAGGGGGGCTATTGACCATATATTAACGGCAATTAAAGCTGCACCAAATTGTTGTCAATAAATCAACAGACAACATAACCTTGATTTACTGCTAAAATTACATATTCTGTAATCAAAGTGTGACACAGTCCTAAATTCATTTTCAAATACCCCTATATCTGTCTGTATTGTTTCTCAAATCCGAACTGTTACGAAAATACTTGAATTGCTTTCGGTTTGTATACTTCAAGCGTGTCCTACTCCATGAAGTATACATATTCCTGAACATGATGACGAGCGGATTCCGTTTAGTCAAGCCCGTCTTCTGTCTTCTGTGTGCACGCGTCTTGCTCTGCAGACAGGTTTGAATTTTGATAAAAAAAAATATAAGAATATCACATACACCTATACCCATACGCAGAATGAACTTTACATTTTTTCTTAGTAATCTACTCACAATTTTATAGCAACAGGTTTTTTATGTGCATAACTAGAGCCAGATACATGAGCTGGGTGTAGGTTCGTAGATGGTGTAAACTGATTGGATATATTTCACCTTTTGGAAGCCTTCTTTACGATATGCCCGAAATTAATAAAGAATTCATTTTCCCCTTGATGGTGTGCGAAATTGAATCGAATATTAGGGGCTTGCATCAAAGTTTTTGACAAAAAACTAGCTCTAGAATGACGTCCATCTTTGTTATAATTTTTTGTTGGAATATCTCGGCCAAATAATGTCCGATATTTAAATTATATACCTTTTTCGACTCGTACGCATCATGGCTTTAGATTGGCATTACAAAATTCAAATTCTAAATTTTTTACCAAATTCAACAAAATAGCATCATGATTTGATGTTTTTTTTTAATATCTCGGGTAAATATTGTCTGATTTCGAAATGTTATACCTTTTTGAATTCGTAGGGATCCCAACTATCAATTGGCTTTTAAACAAATTAAAAATCGATGGGTTAAAAAAAGTTAGTGACTAAAAATCGATTCGTTTGTAAAGTCAACCTTTTTTCATGATTTTTTGGCATATCTCGGCCAAATAACGTCAGATTTTGTAATTTTATACCATTATATACTCGTAAGGTTCAGTACTATCGATTGGCATCAAACAAATAAAAATCTAAATTGTCACCCAAAATGATTAAAAAGCAAGGGGTTACATCACGTTTTTTCTCAAATTCGGGGCCGGTTCGAAAATCAAAGCTTTCCCGATGATTTTTATTGAATATCCCGGGTAAATATTGTCTGATTTCGAAAGTTTATACCTTTTTGAATTCGTAGGCATCCCTACTATCAATTGGCATTCAAACAAATTAAAAATCGATGGGTTAAAAAAAGTTATTGACTAAAAGTCGATTCGTTTGTAAAGTCAACCTTTTTTCATGACTTTTTGGCATATCTCGGCCAAATAACGTCAGACTTTGTAATTTTATACCATTATATACTCGTAAGGTTCAGTACTATCGATTGGCATCAAACAAATAAAAATCTAAATTTTCACCCAAAATTATTAAAAAGCAAGGGGTTACATCACGTTTTTTCTCAAATTCGGGGCCGGTTCGAAAATCAAAGCTTTCCCGATGATTTTTATTGAATATCCCGGGTAAATATTGTCTGATTTCGAAATGTTATACCTTTTTGAATTCGTAGGGATCCCTACTATCAATTGGCATTCAAACAAATTAAAAATCGATGGGTTAGAAAAAGTTATTGACTAAAAATCGATTCGTTTGTAAAGTCAACCTTTTTTCATGATTTTTTGGCTTATCTCGGCCAAATAACGTCAGATTTTGTAATTTTATACCATTATATACTCGTAAGGATCAGTAATATCGATTGGCATCAAACAAATAAAAATCTAAATTTTCACCCAAATTGACCAAAAAGCAAGGGGTTACATCACGTTTTTCTCAAATTCGGAGTCGGATCGATAATCAAAGCTTTTTCGATGATTTTTATTGAATATCTCGGGTAAATATTGTCTGAATTCGAAAGTTTATACCTTTTTGAATTCGTAGGCATCCCTACTATCAATTGGCATTCAAACTAATTAAAAATCGATGGGTTAGAAAAAGTTATTGACTAAAAATCGATTCGTTTGTAAAGTCAACCTTTTTTCATGATTTTTTGGCTTATCTCGGCCAAATAACGTCTGATTTTGTAATTTTATACCATTATATACTCGTAAGGATCAGTAATATCGATTGGCATCAAACAAATAAAAATCTAAATTTTCACCCAAATTGACCAAAAAGCCAGGGGTTACATCACGTTTTTTCTCAAATTCGGGGCCGGTTCGAAAATCAAAGCTTTTTCGATGATTTTTGTTGAATATCTCGGGTAAATATTGTCTGATTTCGAAAGTTTATACCTTTTTGAATTCGTAGGCATCCCTACTATCAATTGGCATTCAAACAAATTAAAAATCGATGGGTTAAAAAAAGTTATTGACTAAAAGTCGATTCGTTTGTAAAGTCAACCTTTTTTCATGACTTTTTGGCATATCTCGGCCAAATAACGTCAGACTTTGTAATTTTATACCATTATATACTCGTAAGGTTCAGTACTATCGATTGGCATCAAACAAATAAAAATCTAAATTTTCACCCAAATTGACCAAAAAGCCAGGGGTTACATCACGTTTTTTCTCAAATTCGGGGCCGGTTCGAAAATCAAAGCTTTTTCGATGATTTTTATTGAATATCTCGGGTAAATATTGTCTGATTTCAAAAGTTTATACCTTTTTGAATTCGTAGGGATCCCTACTATCAATTGGCATTCAAACTAATTAAAAATCGATGGGTTAGAAAAAGTTATTGACTAAAAATCGATTCGTTTGTAAAGTCAACCTTTTTTCATGATTTTTTGGCATATCTCGGCCAAATAACGTCAGATTTTGTAATTTTATACCATTATATACTCGTAAGGTTCAGTACTATCGATTGGCATCAAAAAAATAAAAATCTAAATTTTCACCCAAATTGACCAAAAAGCAAGGGGTTACATCACGTTTTTTCTCAAATTCGGGGCCGGTTCGAAAATCAAAGCTTTCCCGATGATTTTTATTGAATATCTCGGGTAAATATTGTCTGATTTCAAAAGTTTATACCTTTTTGAATTCGTAGGGATCCCTACTATTCATTGGTATTCAAACTAATTAAAAATCAATGGGTTAAAAAAAGTTATTGGCTAAAAATCGATTCGTTTGTAAAGTCAACCTTTTTTCATGACTTTTTGGCTTATCTCGGCCAAATAACGTCAGATTTTGTAATTTTATACCATTATATACTCGTAAGGATCAGTACTTTCGATTGGCATCAAACAAATAAAAATCTAAAGTTTCACCCAAGTTGACCAAAAAGCAAGGGGTTACATCACGTTTTTCTCAAATTCGGAGTCGGATCGAAAATCAAAGCTTTTTCGATGATTTTTATTGAATATCTCGCTTAAATATTGTCTGATTTCGAAAGTTTATACGTTTTTGAATTCGTAGGGATCCCTACTATCAATTGGCATTCAATCGATTGGCATCAGACAAATAAAAATCTAAATTTTCACCCAAATTGAGCAAAAAGCAAGGGGTTACATCACGTTTTTTCTCAAATTCGGGGCCGGTTCGAAAATCAAAGCTTTCCCGATGATTTTTATTGAATATCTCGGGTAAATATTGTCTGATTTCAAAAGTTTATACCTTTTTGAATTCGTAGGGATCCCTACTATCAATTGGCATTCAATCGATTGGCATCAAACAAATAAAAATCTAAATTTTCACCCAAATTGACCAAAAAGCAAGGGGTTACATCATGTTTTTCTCAAATTCGGAGTCGGTTCGAAAATCAAAGCTTTTTCGATGATTTTTATTGAATATCTCGGGTAAATATTGTCTGATTTCAAAAGTTTATACCTTTTTGAATTCGTAGGGATCCCTACTATCAATTGGCATTCAAACTAATTAAAAATCAATGGGTTAAAAAAAGTTATTGACTAAAAATCGGTTCGTTTGTAAAGTCAACCTTTTTTCATGATTTTTTGGCATATCTCGGCCAAATAAAGTCAGATTTTGTAATTTTACATCACGTTTTTCTCAAATTCGGAGTCGGATCGAAAATCAAAGCTTTTTCGATGATTTTTATTGAATATCTCGGGTAAATATTGTCTGATTTCGAAAGTTTATACCTTTTTGAATTCGTAGGGATCCCTACTATCAATTGGCATTCAAACTAATTAAAAATCAATGGGTTAAAAAAAGTTATTGACTAAAAATCGGTTCGTTTGTAAAGTCAACCTTTTTTCATGATTTTTTGGCATATCTCGGCCAAATAACGTCAGATTTTGTAATTTTATACCATTATATACTCGTAAGGTTCAGTACTATCGATTGGCATCAAAAAAATAAAAATCTAAATTTTCACCCAAATTGACCGAAAAGCAAGGGGTTACATCACGTTTTTTCTCAAATTCGGGGCCGGTTCGAAAATCAAAGCTTTTTCGATGATTTTTATTGAATATCTCGGGTAAATATTGTACCTTTTTGAATTCGTAGGGATCCCTACTATTCATTGGCATTCAAACAAATTAAAAATCGATGGGTTAGAAAAAGTTATTGACTAAAAATCGATTCGTTTGTAAAGTCAACCTTTTTTCATGACTTTTTGGCATATCTCGGCCAAATAACGTCAGATTTTGTAATTTTATACCATTATATACTCGTAAGGTTCAGTACTTTCGATTGGCATCAAACAAATAAAAATCTAAATTTTCACCCAAGTTGACCAAAAAGTACTATCGATTGGCATCAAACAAATAAAAATCTAAATTTTCACCCAAATTGACCAAAAAGCAAGGGGTTACATCATGTTTTTCTCAAATTCGGAGTCGGTTCGAAAATCAAAGCTTTTTCGATGATTTTTATTGAATATCTCGGGTAAATATTGTCTGATTTCAAAAGTTTATACCTTTTTGAATTCGTAGGGATCCCTACTATCAATTGGCATTCAAACTAATTAAAAATCAATGGGTTAAAAAAAGTTATTGACTAAAAATCGGTTCGTTTGTAAAGTCAACCTTTTTTCATGATTTTTTGGCATATCTCGGCCAAATAACGTCAGATTTTGTAATTTTATACCATTATATACTCGTAAGGTTCAGTACTATCGATTGGCATCAAAAAAATAAAAATCTAAATTTTCACCCAAATTGACCGAAAAGCAAGGGGTTACATCACGTTTTTTCTCAAATTCGGGGCCGGTTCGAAAATCAAAGCTTTTTCGATGATTTTTATTGAATATCTCGGGTAAATATTGTCTGATTTCGAAATGTTATACCTTTTTGAATTCGTAGGGATCCCTACTATTCATTGGCATTCAAAATAATTAAAAATCAATGGGTTAGAAAAAGTTATTGACTAAAAAGCGATTCGTTTGTAAAGTCAACCTTTTTTCATGACTTTTTGGCATATCTCGGCCAAATAACGTCAGATTTTGTAATTTTATACCATTATATACTCGTAAGGTTCAGTACTATCGATTGGCATCAAAAAAATAAAAATCTAAATTTTCACCCAAATTGACCGAAAAGCAAGGGGTTACATCACGTTTTTTCTCAAATTCGGGGCCGGTTCGAAAATCAAAGCTTTTTCGATGATTTTTATTGAATATCTCGGGTAAATATTGTCTGATTTCGAAATGTTATACCTTTTTGAATTCGTAGGGATCCCTACTATTCATTGGCATTCAAAATAATTAAAAATCAATGGGTTAGAAAAAGTTATTGACTAAAAAGCGATTCGTTTGTAAAGTCAACCTTTTTTCATGACTTTTTGGCATATCTCGGCCAAATAACGTCAGATTTTGTAATTTTATACCATTATATACTCGTAAGGTTCAGTACTATCGATTGGCATCAAACAAATAAAAATCTAAATTTTCACCCAAATTGACCAAAAAGCAAGGGGTTTTTCTCAAATTCGGAGTCGGATCGAAAATCAAAGCTTTTTCGATGATTTTTATTGAATATCTCGGGTAAATATTGTCTGATTTCGAAAGTTTATACCTTTTTGAATTCGTAGGGATCCCTACTATCAATTGGCATTCAAACTAATTAAAATTCAATGGGTTAAAAAAAGTTATTGACTAAAAATCGGTTCGTTTGTAAAGTCAACCTTTTTTCATGATTTTTTGGCATATCTCGGCCAAATAACGTCAGATTTTGTAATTTTACATCACGTTTTTCTCAAATTCGGAGTCGGATCGAAAATCAAAGCTTTTTCGATGATTTTTATTGAATATCTCGGGTAAATATTGTCTGATTTCGAAAGTTTATACCTTTTTGAATTCGTAGGGATCCCTACTATCAATTGGCATTCAAACTAATTAAAAATCAATGGGTTAAAAAAAGTTATTGACTAAAAATCGGTTCGTTTGTAAAGTCAACCTTTTTTCATGATTTTTTGGCATATCTCGGCCAAATAACGTCAGATTTTGTAATTTTATACCATTATATACTCGTAAGGTTCAGTACTATCGATTGGCATCAAAAAAATAAAAATCTAAATTTTCACCCAAAATGACCAAAAAGCAAGGGGTTACATCACGTTTTTTCTCAAATTCGGGGCCGGTTCGAAAATCAAAGCTTTTTCGATGATTTTTATTGAATATCTCGGGTAAATAATGTCTGATTTCGAAATGTTATACCTTTTTGAATTCGTAGGGATCCCTACTATTCATTGGCATTCAAACTAATTAAAAATCAATGGGTTAAAAAAAGTTATTGACTAAAAATCGATTCGTTTGTAAAGTCAACCTTTTTTCATGATTTTTTGGCATATCTCGGCCAAATAACGTCAGATTTTGTAATTTTATACCATTATATACTCGTAAGGTTCAGTACTATCGATTGGCATCAAACAAATAAAAATCTAAATTTTCACCCAAATTGACCAAAAAGCAAGGGGTTTTTCTCAAATTCAGAGTCGGATCGAAAATCAAAGCTTTTTCGATGATTTTTATTGAATATCTCGGGTAAATATTGTCTGATTTCGAAAGTTTATACCTTTTTGAATTCGTAGGGATCCCTACTATCAATTGGCATTCAAACTAATTAAAAATCAATGGGTTAAAAAAAGTTATTGACTAAAAATCGGTTCGTTTGTAAAGTCAACCTTTTTTCATGATTTTTTGGCATATCTCGGCCAAATAACGTCAGATTTTGTAATTTTATACCATTATATACTCGTAAGGTTCAGTACTATCGATTGGCATCAAAAAAATAAAAATCTAAATTTTCACCCAAAATGACCAAAAAGCAAGGGGTTACATCACGTTTTTTCTCAAATTCGGGGACGGTTCGAAAATCAAAGCTTTTTCGATGATTTTTATTGAATATCTCGGGTAAATATTGTCTGATTTCGAAATGTTATACCTTTTTGAATTCGTAGGGATCCCTACTATTCATTGGCATTCAAACAAATTAAAAATCGATGGGTTAGAAAAAGTTATTGACTAAAAATCGATTCGTTTGTAAAGTCAACCTTTTTTCATGATTTTTTGGCATATCTCGGCCAAATAACGTCAGATTTTGTAATTTTATACCATTATATACTCGTAAGGTTCAGTACTATCGATTGGCATCAAACAAATAAAAATCTAAATTTTCACCCAAATTGACCAAAAAGCAAGGGGTTTTTCTCAAATTCGGAGTCGGATCGAAAATCGAAGCTTTTTCGATGATTTTTATTGAATATCTCGGGTAAATATTGTCTGATTTCGAAAGTTTATACCTTTTTGAATTCGTAGGGATCCCTACTATCAATTGGCATTCAAACTAATTAAAAATCAATGGGTTAAAAAAAGTTATTGACTAAAAATCGGTTCGTTTGTAAAGTCAACCTTTTTTCATGATTTTTTGGCATATCTCGGCCAAATAACGTCAGATTTTGTAATTTTATACCATTATATACTCGTAAGGTTCAGTACTATCGATTGGCATCAAACAAATAAAAATCTAAATTTTCACCCAAATTGACCAAAAAGCAAGGGGCCCGTTTTTCTCAAATTCGGAGTCGGATCGAAAATCAAAGCTTTTTCGATGATTTTTATTGAATATCTCGGGTAAATATTGTCTGATTTCGAAATGTTATACCTTTTTGAATTCGTAGGGATCCCTACTATTCATTGGCATTCAAAATAATTAAAAATCAATGGGTTAGAAAAAGTTATTGACTAAAAAGCGATTCGTTTGTAAAGTCAACCTTTTTTCATGACTTTTTGGCATATCTCGGCCAAATAACGTCAGATTTTGTAATTTTATACCATTATATACTCGTAAGGTTCAGTACTATCGATTGGCATCAAACAAATAAAAATCTAAATTTTCACCCAAATTGACCAAAAAGCAAGGGGTTTTTCTCAAATTCGGAGTCGGATCGAAAATCAAAGCTTTTTCGATGATTTTTATTGAATATCTCGGGTAAATATTGTCTGATTTCGAAAGTTTATACCTTTTTGAATTCGTAGGGATCCCTACTATCAATTGGCATTCAAACTAATTAAAATTCAATGGGTTAAAAAAAGTTATTGACTAAAAATCGGTTCGTTTGTAAAGTCAACCTTTTTTCATGATTTTTTGGCATATCTCGGCCAAATAACGTCAGATTTTGTAATTTTATACCATTATATACTCGTAAGGTTCAGTACTATCGATTGGCATCAAAAAAATAAAAATCTAAATTTTCACCCAAAATGACCAAAAAGCAAGGGGTTACATCACGTTTTTTCTCAAATTCGGGGCCGGTTCGAAAATCAAAGCTTTTTCGATGATTTTTATTGAATATCTCGGGTAAATAATGTCTGATTTCGAAATGTTATACCTTTTTGAATTCGTAGGGATCCCTACTATTCATTGGCATTCAAACTAATTAAAAATCAATGGGTTAAAAAAAGTTATTGACTAAAAATCGATTCGTTTGTAAAGTCAACCTTTTTTCATGATTTTTTGGCATATCTCGGCCAAATAACGTCAGATTTTGTAATTTTATACCATTATATACTCGTAAGGTTCAGTACTATCGATTGGCATCAAACAAATAAAAATCTAAATTTTCACCCAAATTGACCAAAAAGCAAGGGGTTTTTCTCAAATTCGGAGTCGGATCGAAAATCAAAGCTTTTTCGATGATTTTTATTGAATATCTCGGGTAAATATTGTCTGATTTCGAAAGTTTATACCTTTTTGAATTCGTAGGGATCCCTACTATCAATTGGCATTCAAACTAATTAAAATTCAATGGGTTAAAAAAAGTTATTGACTAAAAATCGGTTCGTTTGTAAAGTCAACCTTTTTTCATGATTTTTTGGCATATCTCGGCCAAATAACGTCAGATTTTGTAATTTTACATCACGTTTTTCTCAAATTCGGAGTCGGATCGAAAATCAAAGCTTTTTCGATGATTTTTATTGAATATCTCGGGTAAATATTGTCTGATTTCGAAAGTTTATACCTTTTTGAATTCGTAGGGATCCCTACTATCAATTGGCATTCAAACTAATTAAAAATCAATGGGTTAAAAAAAGTTATTGACTAAAAATCGGTTCGTTTGTAAAGTCAACCTTTTTTCATGATTTTTTGGCATATCTCGGCCAAATAACGTCAGATTTTGTAATTTTATACCATTATATACTCGTAAGGTTCAGTACTATCGATTGGCATCAAACAAATAAAAATCTAAATTTTCACCCAAATTGACCAAAAAGCAAGGGGTTTTTCTCAAATTCAGAGTCGGATCGAAAATCAAAGCTTTTTCGATGATTTTTATTGAATATCTCGGGTAAATATTGTCTGATTTCGAAAGTTTATACCTTTTTGAATTCGTAGGGATCCCTACTATCAATTGGCATTCAAACTAATTAAAAATCAATGGGTTAAAAAAAGTTATTGACTAAAAATCGGTTCGTTTGTAAAGTCAACCTTTTTTCATGATTTTTTGGCATATCTCGGCCAAATAACGTCAGATTTTGTAATTTTATACCATTATATACTCGTAAGGTTCAGTACTATCGATTGGCATCAAAAAAACAAAAATCTAAATTTTCACCCAAAATGACCAAAAAGCAAGGGGTTACATCACGTTTTTTCTCAAATTCGGGGCCGGTTCGAAAATCAAAGCTTTTTCGATGATTTTTATTGAATATCTCGGGTAAATATTGTCTGATTTCAAAAGTTTATACCTTTTTGAATTCGTAGGGATCCCTACTATTCATTGGCATTCAAACAAATTAAAAATCGATGGGTTAGAAAAAGTTATTGACTAAAAATCGATTCGTTTGTAAAGTCAACCTTTTTTCATGATTTTTTGGCATATCTCGGCCAAATAACGTCAGATTTTGTAATTTTATACCATTATATACTCGTAAGGTTCAGTACTATCGATTGGCATCAAATAAATAAAAATCTAAATTTTCACCCAAATTGACCAAAAAGCAAGGGGTTACATCACGTTTTTTCTCAAATTCGGGGCCGGTTCGAAAATCAAAGCTTTTTCGATGATTTTTATTGAATATCTCGGGTAAATATTGTCTGATTTCGAAATGTTATACCTTTTTGAATTCGTAGGGATCCCTACTATTCATTGGCATTCAAACTAATTAAAAATCAATGGGTTAAAAAAAGTTATTGACTAACAATCGATTCGTTTGTAAAGTCAACCTTTTTTCATGACTTTTTGGCATATCTCGGCCAAATAACGTCAGATTTTGTAATTTTATACCATTATATACTCGTAAGGATCAGTACTAACGATTGGCATCAAACAAATAAAAATCTAAATTTTCACCCAAATCGAGCAAAAAGCAAGGGGTTACATCACGTTTTTTCTTAAATTCGGGGCCGGTTCGAAAATCAAAGCTTTTTCGATGATTTTTATTG